>NC_090758.1:68471529-68484552 GCF_036898095.1 Palaemon carinicauda | reverse complement strand
TATTTTGTCAATTATTTTTTTATTTATTTTTTTTTCAGTTATGGTTAATGTCATATGTAAACCATGTGAATTATTGAAGATATTTTTTTTTGTTTCATCTTTCAAGGAAATAAGTACATCTTTCAAGGAAATAAGTACATCTTTCAAGGAAATAAGTACATCTTTTAAGGAAATAAGTACATCTTTCAAGGAAATAAGTACATCTTTTAAGGAAATAGGAAATAAGTACATCTTTTAAGGAAATAGGAAATAAGTACATCTTTTAAGGAAATAAGTACATCTTTTATAGAAATAAGTACATCTTTTATAGAAATAAGTACATCTTTTAAGGAAATAAGTACATCTTTTATAGAAATAAGTACGTCTTTTAAGGAAATAAGTACATCTTTTAAGGAAATAAGTTCCGTAGAGCTACAGCCACTCATATGAGTGTCTGGATAAACGGTTGTTTGAGGGAGATTTCCATTACATCCCTTTCTGGACGACAGGTGTCCGGGAGTGCGGAATATTTTCTCTTGTGGAGCCCTTAGGCTTGTAGCATCCGGTAGCCTAGCTAGTAATAATAATAATAATAATAATAATAATAATAATAATAATAATAATAATAATAATAATGGGTTTTATTGTGTTTAACATGATAGATTTTCCCTTATAAAGTTTTCTAAGCATTGAATTTTATTAGAAAATTTCGTGAAAATATTGAAAAACCCCAATAGATTATATAATAGTATGGGCCACCCATACTAGGTTGGTTTGTTGTGAGCGATCAGACGAAAATCTCCCGCCATCACATATCCATAGTGGCCAGAACAGATTGGATAGGTGTACTAGTCATGGCCACCCATACTAGATTGGTTTGCTTTGAGCGATCAGACGAAAATCTCCCACCATCACCAATCTACCGATTATTATAAACTTTAGATTCATTCTTAGCTCTTCAATCCATCGTCTTTTCTTCCTTCCCAAGTTTCTTTTGCTGTCTCAAGGGACCCATTCTGTTATTCGTCTGGTTCATCTATTATCTGTCATTCTCATTAGGTCCACATGTTCGGCCTATATATATATAATATATATATATATATATATATATATATATATATATATATATATATATATATATATATATATATATATATATATATATATACAGTGTGTGTGTGTGTCTCAGAAAGATATAAGAACCATGAGAAGGTCCACGAACAAATGTTTCCTTGATTTCGTATACGACAGATTCTTCTGTATCCCTTTGGAATTTATAAAGAATCCTGTGTACCCCTGAAATTGAGGATGAAAAAACAGAAACAATGAAATTGATATTGCGATATAATTTTACAATTCGATCTCATTGCAATTCAGATGTATTGCCAAGTTCTAGTTCTTGTATGTCCAGGATGCTTTGAAGTCATAGAAAACGTAACAAAGTTAGTTATAGAAAATGTAATAAACGGAAAAGATTTATGATAAACTATTACAAACATTAATACTTTCCTCCCCGTGAAAGGCAGATGCTTTGTTTTTCTCTTATATAATATTAACATCGCAATTTTTCGGTGGTTGTTGGTTTTATAACCTTAATCTCTACACCAACTTCATCACATTTCAAATCATCCACATATTTTTTTTTTTAATTTTTTCCTGAACTCTTGATATGTGAGTGCACATTATGTGATCCGCATGACGATTGGCTGTTTTACAGTTAAATAAAAATTCCATTGATTTTGATAGTTGTGACCACATATCAAAATAAGTATTTCCAAGTTTTATAGAGCTCCGTTACTTTGGCCAATTGGTGATTTAATATAAAAACCATTTCATCATCATTATCATCATCTCTTACGTTTATTAACGCAAAGGGCCTCAGTTAGATTTCGCTAGTCGTCTTTAAAAGCCATTTCATATGAAATTCATTAGACGAATTCCATTTTGTAATTAGTCAAATTGCATCTGGAATTTGCTCAACGAATTCCACAAATAATTAAGATGATTATAATTATAGTTTTTTTTTTTTTGTATGAAATGCAACATACTAATCGAACATTTAGAACAGAGTAAATTTTACAAAGGTTGAAAACCCAAGTTTTTGTTTTAGGAAATATAGCCTTGATATAATATCAGGTAACAAAGCAGTAAAATAACATTCCACATAAACATGAAGGTTTGAACATTAAAACACTTTATTATTATTATTATTATTATTATTATTATTATTATTATTATTATTATTATTATTATTATTATTACTTGTTAAGCTACAACCCTAGTTGGAAAAGCAGGATGCTGTAAGCCCAGGGGCCCCAACAGGAAAAATATCCCAGTGATGAAAGGAAACAAGGAAAAATGAATAGTAAATAAATAATAATAAATAAATAATAATAAATAAATAATAATAATAATAAAATAAAGTAAAATGAAATATTTTAAGAACAGTGACAACATTAAAATAAATATTACCTATATAAACTATAAAAAAACTTTAACAGAACAAGTGGAAGAAATAAGATAGAATAGTGTGTCCGAGTGTACCCTTAAGCAAGAGAACTCTAACCATTCATGAGCGACCTTTAAACCTTTAATTGCCTCCGGGAGTATCTTCAATTTTTACCCATTTTCAAATTGGGTCTCTGTTTCGATTCGAAAACATATTCAACATTTCAAATATTTTTTGTATGGTAATATTGAAAAATAAAAACCGATATTTCAAAATAAAAGTTTAGATTCTATTATAGAATGAAAGTAGATGAAAAGGTAAATAGATTAACATGAAACACAAAAATAGATACAGACAGAAAAGACATTTAATGGTCACTCACGATAACAGAGGAAAGAGACAGTGACATTGCCCTATCAAGCAGGACAATGCCCTAGAGAGTGACTATATATATGCATATAATCAGCGCCCAAGCCCCCTCCCCACCCAAAGCTAGGACCAAGGAGGGTCAGGCAATGGCTGCTGATGACTCAGCAGGTAGACCTGTAGGTTAGCCTCCCCAAACCCCCCATCCTTAGCTCTCAAGAATGGTGAGGTTACAGGGACCAAAGAAACTAACGAGCTTGAGCGGTACTCGAACCGCAGTCTGGCATTCAGCAGTCAGGGACGTTACCACATCGGCCATCACAACCCTTTCTCGGAACTAAGGACTTGAATTCTGAAAACTTCTGAATCTTATTCCAACATCTGTCAAATGTTTTCAGAAACTGTACAAGTTTCTCAACTTCCAATCTGAAATTATGAAATATGGACTATCACATAAACCATTCTATGCACTATAGGTTCGCTTGCGGTGAGCGATCAGATGAAAATCTCCCACCATCACCAATCTGCAGTGGCTAGAACATATTGCATAGCTATACTAGTCAGGGTCACCCATACTAGGTTGGTTTGCTGTGAGCGATCAGACAAAAATCTCCCACCATCACCAATCTGCAGATTAATATAAACTTTAGACTCATTTTATGTATGAGGTTCTACAAAAATTATAATTGAATATTTCAGAAATATATTCTATATAAAACTAAAAATTGGAAATTTAAACTATTACAAATTTAAAAAATCCCTAGATTAAGAAGAGGATAATTGTTGATTATTTACTATACACACTTACACATGTGCTTACGCACTTAGACACATAAGCAGGCACATACACCACCACAGAGATTATCCATATTGCTTTCATCTTGAAGGGAGTGTATGACTAGAATCCCATTGAATGTTAAGTGTTGGCCTTTAAATGGCGATGCTTACAGCTTGAGCTATCATGAGCTGGCCTTCGTTCCTCTCCTTCTGAACAATGTGTGTTCCATCAAATCATTCTGTATGAGAGGGTTTCTCGTCATGAATATCAATATAATGTTCGTTCATTGTCCCCCGATTTCTACTGGCTTGCGTACATCTTCAGGGTGTCGTGATTCACATATTTCCTCTGGGTAAACCAAAATTATATTGATGTCCACGACCAGAAACCCTCTCATACGAAATGATTTGATGGAACACACATTGTTCAGAAGGAGAGGAGCTACGGCCATCTCATAATAGATGGAGCTGTAAGCATCGCCATTTGAAGGCCAACACTTAACCATCAATGGGATTCTAATTATACACTCCCTTCTACCAGAAAGCCATGTGTGTGAATATGTCATACATACATACATATATATATATATATATATATATATATATATTTATATATATATATATATATATATTTATATATATATATATATATATATATATATATATATGAATAAATATATAAAAATTAATCAATTCATACATACCACTACCAAAGTGACATACATAAGGGTTTCGCTCTTACCAAAGAGCTCATCAGGTGGGTTTTGCCCACATCCATTATGGCAGGCTTGGTTCCCACGACCCTTTCTTCCTTCCCTTTTTTATTTCCTTTTCATCTCAATTCATAATTCATCAGTACTTCATAAATGTATTATGATAATTCATGACTTATATTTGAGTCGGAAGAATAAGGGAAGCAATTTGAAACCTACTTCAGTTTTCTGGGCATTGAACTTACGGGTTTTTCCGCCGCGCCAGAGGTTGCCCTTCGAACTGAAATAGCTTTCGGCCTACTTCCCTCACTACAGCTAGCCTATTAAGATCAGTCATGACTTGTATTTGAGTTGGATTACTTAGAGAAGCAATTTGAAACCTACTTTAGTTTTCTGGGCATTGAACTTACGGGTTTTTCCGCCGCGCCAGAGGTTGCCCTTCCTACTGAAATAGCTTTCGACCAACTTCCCTCACTACAGCTAGCCTATTAAGATCAGTCATGACTTGTATTTGAGTTGGATTACTTAGAGAAGCAATTTGAAACCTACTTCAGTTTTCTGGGCATTGAACTTACGAGTATTTCCGCCGCGCCAGAGGTTGCCCTTCCTACTGAAATAGCTTTCGGCCAACTTCCCTCACTACAGCTAGCCTATTAAGATCAGTCATGACTTGTATTTGAGTTGGATTACTTAGAGAAGCAATTTGAAACCTACTTCAGTTTTCTGGGCATTGAACTTACGGGTTTTTCCGCCGCGCCAGAGGTTGCCCTTCTTACTAAAATAGCTTTCGGCCAACTTCCCTGCCTACAGCTAGCCTATTAAGATCAGTCATGACTTGTATTTGAGTTGGATTATTTAGAGAAGCAATTTGAAACCTACTTCAGTTTTCTGGGCATTGAACTTACGGGTTTTTCCGCCGCGCCAGAGGTTGCCCTTCTTACTAAAATAGCTTTCGACCAACTTCCCTCACTACAGCTAGCCTATTAAGATCAGTCATGACTTGTATTTGAGTTGGATTATTTAGAGAAGCAATTTGAAACCTACTTCAGTTTTCTGGGCATTGAACTTACGGGTTTTTCCGCCGCGCCAGAGGTTGCCCTTCCTACTGAAATAGCTTTGGGCCAACTTCCCTCACTACAGCTAGCCTATTAAGATCAGTCAAGACTTGTATTTGAGTTGGATTACCTAGAGAAGCAATTTGAAACCTACTTCAGTTTTCTGGGCATTGAACTTACGGGTTTTTCCGCCGCGCCAGAGGTTGCCCTTCCTACTGAAATAGCTTTCGGCCAACTCCCCTCACTACAGCTAGCCTATTAAGATCAGTCATGACTTGTATTTGAGTTGGATTACCTAGAGAAGCAATTTGAAACCTACTTCAGTTTTCTGGGCATTGAACTTACGGGTTTTTCCGCCGCGCCAGAGGTTGCCCTTCCTACTGAAATAGCTTTCGGCCAACTTCCCTCACTACAGCTAGCCTATTAAGATCAGTCATGACTTGTATTTGAGTTGGATTACTTAGAGAAGCAATTTGAAACCTACTTCAGTTTTCTGGGCATTGAACTTACGGGTTTTTCCGCCGCGCCAGAGGTTGCCCTTCTCACTAAAATAGCTTTCGGCCAACTTCCCTCACTACAGCTAGCCTATTAAGATCAGTCATGACTTGTATTTGAGTTGGATTACTTAGAGAAGCAATTTGAAACCTACTTCAGTTTTCTGGGCATTGAACTTACGGGTTTTTCCGCCGCGCCAGAGGTTGCCCTTCTCACTAAAATAGCTTTCGGCCAACTTCCCTCACTACAGCTAGCCTATTAAGATCAGTCATGACTTGTATTTGAGTTGGATTACTTAGAGAAGCAATTTGAAACCTACTTCAGTTTTCTGGGCATTGAACTTACGGGTTTTTCCGCCGCGCCAGAGGTTGCCCTTCTTACTAAAATAGCTTTCGGCCAACTTCCCTCACTACAGCTAGCCTATTAAGATCAGTCATGACTTGTATTTGAGTTGGATTACTTAGAGAAGCAATTTGAAACCTACTTCAGTTTTCTGGGCATTGAACTTACGAGTTTTTCCGCCGCGCCAGAGGTTGCCCTTCCTACTGAAATAGCTTTCGGCCAACTTCCCTCACTACAGCTAGCCTATTAAGATCAGTCATGACTTGTATTTGAGTTGGATTACCTAGAGAAGCAATTTGAAACCTACTTCAGTTTTCTGGGCATTGAACTTACGGGTTTTTCCGCCGCGCCAGAGGTTGCCCTTCCTACTGAAATAGCTTTCAGCCAACTCCCCTCACTACAGCTAGCCTATTAAGATCAGTCATGACTTGTATTTGAGTTGGATTACCTAGAGAAGCAATTTGAAACCTACTTCAGTTTTCTGGGCATTGAACTTAAGGGTTTTTCCGCCGCGCCAGAGGTTGCCCTTCCTACTGAAATAGCTTTCGGCCAACTTCCCTCACTTCAGCTAGCCTATTAAGATCAGTCATGACTTGTATTTGAGTTGGATTACTTAGAGAAGCAATTTGAAACCTACTTCAGTTTTCTGGGCATTGAACTTACGGGTTTTTCCGCCGCGCCAGAGGTTGCCCTTCTTACTGAAATAGCTTTCAGCCAACTTCCCTCACTACAGCTAGCCTATTAAGATCAGTCATGACTTGTATTTGAGTTGGATTACCTAGAGAAGCAATTTGAAACCTACTTCAGTTTTCTGGGCATTGAACTTACGGGTTTTTCCGCCGCGCCAGAGGTTGCCCTTCCTACTGAAATAGCTTCCGGCCAACTCCCCTCACTACAGCTAGCCTATTAAGATCAGTCATGACTTGTATTTGAGTTGGATTACCTAGAGAAGCAATTTGAAACCTACTTCAGTTTTCTGGGCATTGAACTTACGGGTTTTCCACCGCGCCAGAGGTTGCCCTTCCTACTGAAATAGCTTTTGGCCAACTTCCCTCACTACAGCTAGCCTATTAAGATCAGTCATGACTTGTATTTGAGTTGGATTACTTAGAGAAGCAATTTGAAACCTACTTCAGTTTTCTGGGCATTGAACTTACGGGTTTTTCCGCCGCGCCAGAGGTGGCCCTTCCTACTGAAATAGCTTTCAGCCAACTTCCCTCACTACAGCTAGCCTATTAAGATCAGTCATGACTTGTATTTGAGTTGGATTACTTAGAGAAGCAATTTGAAACCTACTTCAGTTTTCTGGGCATTGAACTTACGGGTTTTTCCGCCGCGCCAGAGGTTGCCCTTCTTACTGAAATAGCTTTCAGCCAACTTCCCTCACTACAGCTAGCCTATTAAGATCAGTCATGACTTGTATTTGAGTTGGATTACTTAGAGAAGCAATTTGAAACCTACTTCAGTTTTCTGGGCATTGAACTTACGGGTTTTTCCGCCGCGCCAGAGGTTGCCCTTCGTACTGAAATAGCTTTCGACCAACTTCCCTCACTACAGCTAGCTTATTACTAGTCAGTCCTGACTGATGATATTTGAATTTCAGAGGTGAAGCCAAGGGTCATTGTTTTTCCAGGCGGTGAAGCCAAGCATCAAATTTAGGCCTGGCGGTGAAGCCAAGCGTCATTATTGTGCCGGGCGGTAAAGCCAAGTGGGCCAGGCGGTGAAGCCAAGCGCCATTGTAAGCCGGGCAGTGAAGCCAAGCGGGCCAGGCAGTGAAGCCAAGCGCCATTGTAAGCCGGGCGGTGAAGCCAAGCGGGCCAGGCAGTGAAGCCAAGCGCCATTGTAAGCCGGGCGGTGAAGCCTAGCGCCATTTTTGGACCGGGCGATGAAGCCAAGCGCCATTATTGTGCCGGGCGGTAAAGCCAAGCGGGCCAGGCGGTGAAGCCAAGCGCCATTATTGTGCCGGGTGGTAAAGCCAATTGGTCCAGGGGGTGAAGCCAAGCGCCATTGTAGGCCGGGCAGTGAAGCCAAACGGGCCAGGCGGTGAAGCCAAGCGCCATTGTAAGCCGGGCGGTGAAGCCAAGCGCCATTGTTGAACGGTGCGATGAAGCCAAGCGCCATTGTAAGCCGGGCGGTGAAGCCAGGCAGGCCAGGCGGTGAAGCTAAGCAGGCCAGGCGGTGAAGCCAAGAGGGCCAGGCGGTGAAGCCAAGCGCCATTGTAAGCCAGGCGGTGGAGCCAAGCGCCATTGTAAGTCAGGCGGTGAAGCCAAGCGCCATTGTTGGGCCGGGCGATGAAGCCAAGCGCCATTGTAAGCCGGGCGATGAAGCCAAGCGCCATTGTAAGCCGGGCAGTGAAGCCAAGCAACATTGTTGGGCCAGGCGATGAAGCCAAGCGCCATTGTTGGGCCGGGCGGTGAAGCCAAGCGCCATTGTAAGCCGGGCTGTGAAGCCAAGCGCCATTGTAAGCCGGGCGGTGAAGCCAAGCGCCTTTGTAAGCCGGGCGGTGAAGCCAAGCGCCATTGAAAGGCGGGCGGTGAAGCCAAGCAGTCCAAGCGGTGAAGCCAAGCGCCATTGTAAGTCAGGCGGTGAAGCCAAGCACCATTGTTGGTCCGGGCGATGAAGCCAAGCGCCATTGTAAGCCGGGCGGTGAAGCCAAGCGCCATTGTAAGCTGGGCGGTGAAGCCAAGCGCCATTTTAAGCCGGGCGGTGAAGCCAAGCGCCATTGTAAGCCGGGCGGTGAAGCCAAGCGGGCCAGGCGGTGAAGCCAAGCGCCATTGTAAGCCAGGCGGTGAAGCCAAGCGGGCCAGGCAGTGAAGCCAAGCGGGCCAGGCGGTGAAGCCAAGCGCCATTGTAAGCCGGGCGGTGGAGCCAAGCGGGCCAGGCGGTGAAGCCAAGCGCCATTGTAAGCCGGGCGGTAAAGCCAAGCGGGCCAGGCGGTGAAGCCAAGCGCCATTGTAAGCCGGGCGGTGAAGCCAAGCGCCATTGTTGGGCCGGGCGATGAAGCCAAGCGCCATTGTAAGCCGGGCGGTGAAGCCAAGCGCCATTGTAAGCCGGGCGGTGAAGCCAAGTGGGCCAGGCGGTGAAGCCAAGAGCCATTGTAAGCCGGGCGGTAAAGCCAAGCGGGCCAGGCGGTGAAGCCAAGCGCCATTGTAAGCCAGGCGGTGAAGCCAAGCGCCGTTGTAAGCCAGGCGGTGAAGCCAAGCGGGCCAGGAGGTGAAGCCAAGCAAGCCAGGCGGTGAAGCCAAGCGCCATTGTAAGCCGGGCGGTGAAGCCAAGCGGGCCAGGCGGTGAAGCCAAGCGCCATTGTAAGCCGGGCGGTAAAGCCAAGCGGGCCAGGCGGTGAAGCCAAGCGCCATTGTAAGCCGGGCGGTGAAGCCAAGCGCCATTTTTGGGCCGGGCGATGAAGTCAAGCGCCATTATAAGCCGGGCGGTGAAGCCAAGCGCCATTGTAAGCTGGGCGGTGAAGCGAAGCGCCATTGTTTGCCGGCGGTGAAGCCAAGCGCCATTGTAAGCCGGGCGATGAAGCCAAGCGGGCCAGGCGGTGAAGCCAAGCGCCATTGTAAGCCGGGCGATGAAGCCAAGCGGGCCAGGCGGTGAAGCCAAGCGCCATTGTAAGCCGGGCGGTGAAGCCAAGCGCCATTGTTGGGCCGGGCGATGAAGCCAAGCGCCATTATAAGCCGGGCGGTGAAGCCAAGCGCCATTGTAAGCCGGGGCGGTGAAGCCAAGCGGGCCAGGCGGTGAAGCCAAGTGCCATTGTAAGCCGGGCGGTAAAGCCAAGCGCCATTGTAAGCTGGGCGGTGAAGCCAAGCGCCATTGTTCGCCGGCGGTGAAGCCAAGCGCCATTGTAAGCCGGGCGATGAAGCCAAGCGGGCCAGGCGGTGAAGCCAAGCGCCATTGTAAGCCGGGCGATGAAGCCAAGCGGGCCAGGCGGTGAAGCCAAGCGCTATTGTAAGCCGGGCGATGAAGCCAAGCGGGCCAGGCGGTGAAGCCAAGCGCCATTGTTGTGCCGGGCGATGAAGCCAAGCGGGCCAGGCGGTGAAGCCAAGCGCTATTGTTGGGCCGGGCAGTGAAGCCAAGTGGGCCCGGTGGTGAAGCCAAGTGCCATTTTAGGCCAGGCGGTGAAGCCAAGCGTCATTGTGTGGGCCGGTCGGCGAAGCCTAGTGGGCAGTACGGTGAAGCCAAGCATAAATTTTTGGCCGGTTGGTGGAGCCAATCGTCATTTTACCCACTTAAACAAGACACGCTCATTCATCATTCAGAGTTTCTTCACCTGCATAGCCAGTCCTTAAGCCTAAAAAAAAAAGACCTTAAACCTAGAAAAAAAACCTTAAACCTAAAAAAAAAAACCTTAAACCTAAAAAAAAAAAGAAGAAAAAGAAGATACTATTCCTTTCATAAAATTGTGAGGGCATCAACTCGCCAATCGTAAGGACCAAAACTTCACTCTGTTCATCTCAGTTCTTCAACCTTCATCAGCAGCCATTTGATATCAGAACACCTTTCCAGACTGACCTGCTCCGAAGAGGCGCAGCTTCCTTCACTAGCTGATTATCTTGGTCCAACCTTTAAGGACAAGACTGCCTACTAGAAGAAGCCTAGCTCGTTCCCTCTGCAGAGCCGGTCTTCTAGATCATTCCCCCAGAACCACCCGAAGGTTGATATCCGAAAGAATAGATCTAGATATCCGACCATTTGTACACTTGACAAACGGCTTGTACTCGTCCCTCAAGGTGCAAAGCATACTAGTCTCAGCGGGGTTTCTTCCCTCAGTAGGCCATTGTCCTCCAGGTTATTCCAAGAATTGTAATTCAAGCTGGATAGTAAGCCTTGTATCCTCCAAGCTGGCCAGTCCTTCCAAGTATCCTCCCTGTAGCTGTCTGTCAGTCAGTCAGTTTAAAGATCGGGGGGGGGGGATCTCCTTCCTGTGGATGTGATTGGATTTAGCACAATTATTTGAAGATTTGGTCCTGGCAAAACTCGGCTGAATCTCCTTACCCTCACAAAATAAACTGAAATTAAACTAATATGGCAAAAAAACTTTTTTTGGTGTTTTCATTTTTTCTTCTTTTTTGGGGGATTTTTTATTTTTTTATTTTTTTTGGGATTTTTTATTTTTTTATTTTTTTTTTGTGTTTTTCATTTTTATCCATTTGCTGATCGAAATATTTAAGTGCCGGTGAGACTCTTCAGAAGCCATTCGATATGATCAGCTGCTAACTGAACCTGCTTAATAGTACCACTGATGGTGATTGAATGACTATATTCGTGCCTTTGTGGCATATCTATTAAGCTGACTCCACTGTGGCGGGTGATTTCCATCAGCGTCCTTCCTTCCACTCCATATATGGCTCTGTGGAACCTCCTGGGCACATGCAAGTTGACAGTCACGTACCTGTTGAGGCCAGAGTCCCTTGTGGTGGTCACTCTAACCTTTTCACCTTGGAAGGTGATGTGACTACTGTCGGATGAGGAGATGGCCCTTTTGGGCTTCTCGGGTTCCAGGTCAAACACGATAAGTTTTCGTGTAGTTTTTTTAATCTTTTCTTCCTTTTTCTTCTCCTCCTCCTCCTTCTCCTCCTTCTCCTTCTCCTCCTTCTCCTTCTCCTCCTCCTTCTTCTCCTCCTCCTCCTTCTCCTCCTTCTCCTTCTCCTCCTTCTCCTCCTCCTCCTCCTCCTCCTTCTCCTCCTTCTCCTTGTCCTCCTCCTCCTTCTCCTCCTTCTCCTCGTCCGTGGAAATTTCCTTTTTGAGCTGCTCTTCCTGGGTGTTGCTGGTGCCATGGAGAGCGCCTTTTGAGGCTAGTAGCCAGCCAAGCACCTGACCCACACCAGATGCGCCTCCAACTTCCTCCTTCTCAGCCTTACGTCCGTTGGTATCCTGATCCTGTGCCTCGACTACTTTCTCCTCACTTTTATTGTCTCTGTCATCCTTTTGGACATCCTTTTGACCATCCTTAATATCCATTTTTAAACTTGTCTTGTTAAGTCTCAGTTTCGTCATTTGAGGTTTGTTTTCTTCTTTCGTCTTATCTCCCTCTTCAAGTTCCTCCTTGAGTGAAGGGATGATCTCATTTGCCGCAAGCAGCTCGTCCTTGAGACCAACATTTTTTTCAGATTTGAATGTTTCCAGTTCTTGACTCAATTGGATGTTTTTTTGCTCCAAGTCACTCAATTTCAAATTTTCTTTTTTGTAATTTTCTAACTCTTGTAAAATTCCTTTGTAGCGCTCATTCCTGAGCAGATCATTTATTTTTGCCTCATTGAGGCTTTCTTCCAATTCCTGCTTCTGTTCTGAAATCTGCTTTATTACTTCCATTTTCTTTTCAGCGAATATTTCCAGTTTCCTTTTGTTCTGACGAACTTTATCCAATTTTTCTTTTAGTTTAATATTTTCTTTTTCTTTCTCCATTAATTCATTCTTGTATTGTTCCAGGATAACTTCTTGATTGCAGAATTCCTTTTTTAGATGTTCGTTTGTGCGTTCTAGGTCGTCAATCTTTGTCGTCAAATTTTCCATATCGATTTGCTTATCGATTTGAAGACTTCCGATGATGTTACTGAGATGCTGATTCTCTGCTCTCAGCTCTTCATTCTCCTCTTAAGAATTTCGATTGTTCTTCCTTTCTTAGACTGATCTCGGCAAAAGCTGCTTCCAGTTCTTTTTGCAGGAAATCGATGCGTTCCTCAAATGTCTTTTGGATATTCTCCTTCTCCTTCAGCTCTTCTCTTTTCTGATTATTTTCCTCTGGGGGCCCTCCTTCCACCTTCTCCTCCATCCCGCCCTCAGAGTTGAAGGGGTCCTTAGACCTCATCCAAGAGGTCATCCTATACATTAAGGATCCTTCCTTTTG
>NC_090758.1:68371298-68466506 GCF_036898095.1 Palaemon carinicauda | reverse complement strand
GCTGTGGCACCCTAGCAGTACCACCCGAACTCGGTTGAGTCCCTTGTCAGGCTGGGAGGAACGTAGAGAGTAGAGGTTCCCTTTTTTTTTTATTTGTTTGATGTCGGCTACCCCCAAAAATTGGGGGAAGTGCCTTGGTATATGTACTGTATGTATGATGATGTTGCTTATTTAGTTTAATTTTATAGGTTTCCCCTCTGCATATAATCATTTTATTTTATTAAAACCTCTAAGCCTAATTATCCGAAGAATTCATTAGCTTTTTTTTTCTTATTAAAGTACATGCGTCTAATGACTTATGTTTCCTTCCACAGCTGTTGAGGAAGATGGTGACCTTCTCGTTAATGGTGGATACATTAGCAGAGATGAAGCAGCTGTATACAACAGAGTTATCTCTGCCATCATAACAATAAATTCTGACATTCCCATGTAAGTAGAAGAATTTATTTTATTTTGAACAAAATAAAATGTCCAATTCACGTAATGAGCCTTAAGTTTGGACATTGTTCTCACAGAGACTTCAAACTTGGTTCATATTTGAGTGTATGAAAATCCATGCCAGTTGTTACATATTAAGGTCAAGGTTGTGCAAAAGGTTGAGAAATAAGCTGCTGCGTCGAAGGTGTGCTCTCTTTTGAGTGCCTCTCTAATTCTTGATTTAGTTTTACTCAAACAATATGACAGAATGGAAATTGAATATCATGTAGTACTAACTGGATCAATGGCCAAAATGAAAATGTGACATTTCTTTAGAATGAGTAATTACCAATAACGTTTTGTATAAACTCAGGAAGTGATATAATATATGCTTTAGTTTATTTATTCCTTTTTGTAAAGTTTAAAGAGCCAGATTCTGAAATCTAGTTGTAAATGATCAATGTCTATAGAAAAAGAATAAATTATTATCAAATAATTTGATTTTTGCAGAGTATATCTGTTGTAATTTTACCCGAATTGTTTCCTAATAAAATTAGTACAAATTAGTTACCGAAAATACTTTTTATGATCACGCATATTACCATAATCAAATTATTTCTGTGCAATCAGGCTATTGTGCTTTTAACACACATGCACACTGGCAAAAGGATTGATATTTGTAGTGATGCTTGAATTTGATAATACTGCTTTCATTATAAAGTTTACTTTTTGTTAATGTTAATTAAATATATTTTTTTAACCCACTTACCTCTTAAAAAAAAGTTTATCTGGTTAATCAAGGTTTTGCAAGTCATTACCATAAGAAAACTTTGTTTCATCTAGTCATAGAGTTCAGTATGGGTTGACTTCTTCTCAAATTACTTTCATAAATTTTCAGGACTCAGCAGAACTTGTTGATTCTGGCTAGAAAGAGTATGCCCTATTTCCAACTTCATGTCCATAAACATGCAGTCTACACTCGTAATCTTCTCCTCCTTGCCAGTTATTTACCACATCTACGTCTTTCTGTTCTAGAAGTCATCATTGCCAAGTGAGTATCAGTTTTGTTATTCAGTAGATCCCCTACACATGAACGAGATATGTTCCATTAGTGGGTTATGAAATCCAACATGATCAACTTGGTCATCTAGCTTATAACTCATCTTCATTGATTTCAATCAGATGTTTTTATATAACACTAGTGAGCTATCCTACATGTGTGTTCAAGAATTCCTGCTGCTGGTTTTACAAAATAAAATATTTTACAAGAAGTTGAATCATTATTGCTAATACATGTTCTTATCTCTGAAAGTCCATAAGTCGAATGTTCATATCTTGGGGATTTTCTGTGCTGTATTTGATTTGCTATTTTGTTCATGAATATTCCAGTTCATGTATTGCGTTCTTTTATCCTGTAAAGATAATATTGTTTTTTTGTAGCACATATGTGAGAGGACAGGTTGAAAGATGATAGATATGAATACAGGGTGAAGAGGGGGAGGCCTATTTTCATATCTGTTCAAAGAAATTCCTTTCAGCAAGACAAGAGTTGATTGCTCTTTCCCCTTTCTCCATAAACTTCTGAGCTTTCTTGCTAGTTTCATACTATCATTCTAATTTTGTAAACTATTACTTTTCCCTATTCGTCTCCTTCCCAAGCAAATGATGATGCAAATGCTTTTAAATGCAACTAGCGCCGAATGAAGAATAAAGATAAAATGCTCATCAATATAATTTTGATACAAACCAGTCTTGGATAAAGTAGACAGAAGTCTAATAAGACATTTTGGAAGTGTACAGATTTATAGACAAAATAAAACTCAGCCACTTGACGGTCAGTGACCCAGGAACCGTTTTAAATGCGCTGTTTGTTTTGAGGAAAGTGAGATTTTTGGGTTATTTCTTTGACCCCAGAATGGAGTAGATTTCAAATAGAGGGTCTGTTATGAAACAGTTGTAAATTAATAGGGAAGATTTAACGTCAACCCCTTTGGACATATACTGTGAGTGCCAACATATTTTTGTTATTGGTCTTAGTTAGCTAAGAAATAATGCTACCATTTGGCAAGTACTATAATACCCCACTGAATGTGCAAACTAGAATGGCTCTTGATTAAAAGAAGTACATACATACATATAGCAAAGGCACTTCCCCCAATTTTGGGGGGTAGCCGACATCAACAAATGAAACAAAACAAAAAAGGGGACCTCTACTCTCTACGTTCCTCCAGCCTAACCAGGGACTCAACCGAGTTCAGCTGGTACTGCTAGGGTGCCACAGCCCAACCTCCCACATTATCCACCACAGATGAAGCTTCATAATGCTGAATCCCCTACTGCTGCTACCTCTGCGGTCATCTAAGGCACCGGAGGAAGCAGCAGGGCCTACCGGAACTGCGTCACAATCGCTCGCCATTCATTCCTATTTCTAGCACGCTCTCTTGCCTCTCTCACATCTATCCTCCGATCACCCAGAGCTTTCTTCACACCATCCATCCACCCAAACCTTGGCCTTCCTCTTGTACTTCTCCCATCAACTCTTGCATTCATCACCTTCTTTAGCAGACAGCCATTTTCCATTCTCTCAACATGGCCAAACCACCTCAACACATTCATATCCACTCTAGCTGCTAACTCATTTCTTACACCCGTTCTCTCCCTCACCACTTCGTTCCTAACCCTATCTACTCGAGATACACCAGCCATACTCCTTAGACACTTCATCTCAAACACATTCAATTTCTGTCTCTCCATCACTTTCATTCCCCACAACTCCGATCCATACATCACAGTTGGTACAATCACTCTCTCATATAGAACTCTCTTTACATTCATGCCCAACCCTCTATTTTTTTACTACTCCCTTAACTGCCCCCAACACTTTGCAACCTTCATTCACTCTCTAACGTACATCTGCTTCCACTCCACCATTTGCTGCAACAACAGACCCCAAGTACTTAAACTGATCCACCTCCTCAAGTAACTCTCCATTCAACATGACATTCAACCTTGCACCACCTTCCCTTCTCGTACATCTCATAACCTTACTCTTACCCACATTAACTCTCAACTTCCTTCTCTCACAAACTCTTCCAAATTCTGCTACTAATCGGCCAAGCTTCTCTTCTGTGTCTGCAACCAGTAGAGTATCATCCGCAAACAACAACTGATTTACCTCTCATTCATGGTCATTCTCGTCTACCAGTTTTAATCCTCGTCCAAGCACTCTTTAGTAATTTTCAAAATTATGGTTTGGTAATTTTCTGGAAGAAAGTGTCATTGAAAATTTTGATAACCTGCAAAACTAATCAGGTAATACGTAAAGTGGTATATCTTTTTATTTCTAAGCGAAAATATAATAGTTTCTTTTATGAAATCTTATTGCTTGAAGAAAAATTTGTAATTAATAATAAATTGTTCCGTAACCGAAATACAAACCACGCTATTTACAAAGGGTATTACTTTTAGCGTAGCTGAAATGGCGAGCCATTAGAATTTAACGAGGGTGTATTACCCCCGCGCTAGTTAGCGGGGGGGTAGGGGAGTGGTAGCTAGCTACCCCTCCTCCCCCTCACACACAGGTGAATACTCACTTTCACTTTTGGCTCGGACTGTGACAGACGTGTCTGTCTTGGTCCTCGCTTGGCAGCCATTGTCTGTTTTGTCTTTACTTAATCGCTTACTTTTCTTTTACTCAATATATATGTAAACATGTTTTCATGTTTGTATATATATTTGAGTATAGAAATAAGTAAGTTTCCTTTTCAGATGTGTGTGTGTAGTGTACGATATCTACGTGGAGGCCTCGGCAGTTAGGCCACCACGGCCTAATTTTATGGGTTGCGATCGAGTTTGACTTCGGTCTTTCTCTCTCTCTCTCTCTTGAGGTCGTTCACCCTTTTACTATGTTTTACTACGCCCTTGTAGCTTCCTTCCCGTGTGGGTGGGGTTGCTACGCCGTACATTTTGTCTCAATTAGTTTATGAATCTAATTGTAGTTGTTAATTTTTCAGCTTGTAGAACGATTCCTTTCGGGGTTTTCGTTTTTTCTTTAGTGTTCATTCATTTTTAAATTACATAATTACATAGTTACATAATTATAATTGTTATAATTCTGTTTTGGTTACAGCTCTCCTTCCGCGAGTGTAAGTGGTTGTGAGGGCACGTGCCTGTTGTGTAATTCTTGTTCCTTTTCCTCGGGATTCCTCTTCGGAGCCTTCCCGGGGGAATGAATGTGTACTAATATTATTTGTTTTTTTTTTTTTTTTACAGTTACCGATCTAGTTCGTTTCTGTAATATAGCAACGGTGTGAGCTGTCTGGTTGAGTCCTGGGGATTCGGCTGTTGCTGCCTCCCCCCTTGTATTGTCGTCAGGGGCGTGTCTCCTTCTACTGGTAGTACTCCCGTGTCGACGGACAGCTCTCCAGTTCATTTTAGAACAGTCAGGAGGCTTGCCTCCTTGGGCGGATAACTTTCCTTCCGAGGGAAGTTTTTTTCCTGTCCAGGCTTGAGCTTTTCCTCTTTTGGGGGGTTCTTCTCTTGCCTTTTTTTCGTGCGACTATGCTCTTGGTGCTGAGCGGTCGCACCTGCAGTTTCGCTCAAGGGGCTGGGCAACTGCAGGAGCTCCTCTTCGGAGGATTGCCCCTCTTAGGTCACTGGCTGACCAGTCTCTTCCACGAAGTGTTTCTCTTTCGTTCGCGAGAGAGTACACTCATAGAGACTCCTCTTCGGAGGTTTCTTCTGTTGCTGTTGGCCTCCCTCGCCGTAAGGCCCTCCGTCCGCCTCGTCGTAAGGGCCTCTCATCTCCCTATAAGGGTGCTTGAGGCGCCTTTTTGAATCTCCGTTTGCAGCCTACAACTTCTTTTTCTCGATCTTCCGTCTTGGTGCAGATGGACAGCAGTCTAATCTCGTCTTCCGACGGGCAACGGTCTTCCCGACGGACAACGGTCTTCCCGACGGACAGCGGTCTTCCGACGGACATCAGTCTCCCGGCGGACAACGATCCCTTCGGGGCAAAGGGTTGCCCCCACGGGGGTTCTTCCCTTGCGTGTCAGGGTTTCCCTGCGCGCCCTTCTGTTCGTCAGCGCTCTCCTGTTCGTCAGCGCTTTCAAGATGATCTTCCCTGTGGTTCCTGTTACGTGCCCTGTGCGCCCACGTTCGCCCTCGCGATCTAGAACTTCGGTTCAGGTCGGGGTCAAGGACTCTTCTTCTTTGCGCAGGCTTCCACGCGTAGCCTTCTGCTCGTCAGCGATCATCAGCTCGTCAGCGATCATCAGCTCGTCAGCGATCATCAGCTCGCCAGCGATCGTCAGCTCGTCAGCGATCATCAGCTCGCCAGCGATCATCAGCTCGCCAGCGATCTCCAGATCGCCCACGTGTGTTACAGCTGGCACACCAACGTTCTCCAACACTTCTGAAGGAACATGGTTCGCCAGCTACTAGCTCAACTGCGGATGCTGATCGCCATCGCGCGACCCTCAACTGCAGATGCTGACCGCCATCGCGCGACCCTCAACTGCAGATGCTGACCGCCATCGCGCGACCCTCAACTGCAGATGCTGACCGCCATCGCGCGACCCTCAACTGCAGCTGCTGACCGCCATCGCGCGACCCTCAACTGCAGATGCTGACCGCCATCGCGCGACCCTCAACTGCAGATGCTGACCGCCATCGCGCGACCCTCAACTGCAGATGCTGACCGCCATCGCGCGACCCTCAACTGCAGATGCTGCTCGCCATCGCACAACCCTGAACGATTGCCCGCTTACGCATGCTGCTCCTCATCGCACCACCCTGAACGATCGCCCTCCTGCAGATGCTGATCACCATCGCACCCTTTCACGCGATCATTCACCTGCGCATGCTGCTCGCCATCGCACAACCCTGAACGATTGCCCGCTTACGCATGCTGCTCCTCATCGCACAACCCTGAACGATCGCCCTCCTGCAGATGCTGATCACCATCGCACCCTTTCACGCGATCATTCACCTGCGCATGCTGCTCGCCATCGCACAACCCTGAACGATTGGCCGCTTACGCATGCTGCTCCTCATCGCACCACCCTGAACGATCGCCCTCCTGCAGATGCTGATCACCATCGCACCCTTTCACGCGATCATTCACCTGCGCATGCTGCTCGCCATCGCACAACCCTGAACGATTGCCCGCTTACGCATGCTGCTCCTCATCGCACAACCCTGAACGCTCGCCCTCTTGCGGATGCTGATCACCATCGCACCCTATCACGCGATCATTCACCTACACATGCTGCTCGCCATCGCTTACCGCCAGCGATCTTCTTCACCTACGCGGCAGCACGATCCCTCGCCGTCACGCCCATTCCCCTGCGCGCCCGCGCGATCGCTCGCCTGCGCGCCCGCGCGATCGCTCGCCTCCGCGATCGCTCGCCTGCGCGCCCGCGCGATCGCTCGCCTGCGCGCCCGCGCGATCGCTCGCCGGCGCGCCCGCGCGATCGCTCGCCGGCGCGCCCGCGCGATCGCTCGCCGGCGCGCCCGCGCGATCGCTCGCCGGCGCGCCCGCGCGACCGCTCGCCTGCGCGCCCGCGCGACCACTCGCCTGTGCGCCCGCGCGACCATTCGCCTTTGCGCGACCGTTCGCCCTCGCGCGACCATAGTTCGCGGCGAATTCCACAGCCGGTGGTAGCAGCAGGGACGCGTGCTCCTAGGCGGCACTCGGGATCACCTCCATCCAAGCACAGGTTGGTAGTGCAGGATGAAGACAGGTCAGTACAGCATTCTTCCCACCTTCTTTTCAGGCAGGAACCGTCGTGTCCTCTCCAAAGGATCGCCCGATCCCTTTCACCTTAGCGAGGATTTCGGACTCTGTGTCCTTGGAGCAGCAGACATGGTTTGATCCGCTGGCACGGGCGTTAATGAGGGTTATGAAACCAGCACTCACCGGCCAGGGTAACAAACCAGCGGCTGTCTCTCCTACGCTGAAGAGAAAGAGAGGAGTGGACTTCGTGGTGACTTCCCCCAGGGCGAAGTTGGTTCCCAAGAGGTCGGTCTCGAGGGTCCCCTCTCCTGCACGAGTACTCTCCCCTTCTCCCGCCCTGGAAGGATTTTTGGCGGGGGGGCTTTCCGTTGAAGATTTCTCCATCGGACAAGGGGTGACTGCTTACCTCTTCCTCTGGGAGCTTACCAGGTCCTTTCCCTCCTCGGTTACGGCCCGAGGTTTGGTTCAAGGAAGCTACAGGAAGATCAAGGGTACTTTCCTCCTCTCGAGCTCAGGCACCTTGGCCTTTCGTCGTTAAGTATCTACTTGCGGACAAGCTCGATGTTTTACCATCTGGACGCACTGACTGAAGGCTTCCTTCGGGTGTCTCATCTGTGGAGGTCAACGACCTCAGACACCCTTCCATCCTTGAGAAGAGTTTTGTCTTTGCCCAAGGACAGAGACTTAAACATCTGCTGTGCGGAGTAAATCGACTTCCGGTTTCACTCCTCCAAGGCGCTTTCTTCCAGACTCTGCAGGGCTCCAGCTCCCTTTTCTTTCAACCACGTCGGCCTAAGTTATCGGCTACGACAACTGGGACAAGGTGTCCAATTGCAGTTTCCTCCTGTCAGGAACAGATGGCACGGGAGACTCCCCCGGGGGGGCATAGTCCTAAAAGGAGTTCACGAACTCTAGGATTGCAGGTTTTTTCGCTGGGAGGATGCTTAAGGTTACTCATCCGAATGACAGCTTCCCGATGCCCATTCCCGCACAATCTCTGTGAGTAGCCAAGGATATCGCGCCTGCCGTCTCTGTCAGCGAATTCAGTGTCTCTGAACCTCTATGCCATAGCATCAGCAGAGTTGCCCGGTTGGGCAGAATGATCCATACCTTAGGCGAAGGTCTTCCTTAGGATCATCGACGGCTTTACCCCCGGCCCCCTCAGTCGATCCTTTCTTGTAAGGAAGGATCTGAGAGGGGATGTCCATAGTCGACCTCTCAGCCCTGATCAAGTTTGTCGAACAAACTTCGGCCAGCGTAGACCAGCAGAATCGATCAGACTGGTAACGAGGCGACAGGACTCCTTTAACCCTGGATCGGAAGGACGGGTACTTTCAGTTTCCATTCCATCCATCTTCCAGGGTGCTCGTCGAATTCAGCCTAAACTGCAAGTATTCCTGCTTATGATGCAGTGTGGCTATCCCGCCGTGGCATAGCAGGTTTGTTTCCCCAGAGAACTCTCCCTGCCTTCCTCTTGGCCGCTCAGGTGCAGACTTCCGCCTCCTCTGCTGTTTGGAGGGCTGGTCAACTCCGGTAGGCTCGGGTTTCGACCTTCTTCAGCGCCGGGAAAAGCTTCCGAATGCTGACCATGAGTGTGGGCTCATGGTATTTTGCTTGGAGCCTTCTCTTCCTCTGCCTCAACATCTGGAGTATCTGGCCATGATATTGAGTCAACCGCCTTACCACGTTGGAAACCCCGCTTCTCGTCCGTCCAGCGAGGTTAAGCAACGTCGGCACTTGGATGGGTGACCACCTGGGGACGCCAGATTCTGTTACCACATCCTCCGAGCCTTCCTTTCGGTTGACTGTGGCAAGACTGAGGAGAGTCGCAGTACCTGTTCTCAGTCAAGCAGAGTTTTCAGCCCTACCTTGGAACGTTTCCTAGTTCTTCTTTCCTCATTGACCCGTTTATAGTCCGAACGGTCGCCTCAGGATAAGTTCCATGTGGGGCGATCCAAGTTCCGGTGGCTTCAGGCAATGTTTAACCGGACTCCCTGGCCCTATGGGACCAGCGGAACTATTAAACCTGCAATGGGTGTTGACCTATGGAGCCTCTTGATGGTAGTAGATATTCTCGTCCTTTCCCCACATTCTTGATGCGGTTCTCGGACTCGTCAAAGGAAAGGGGGGGGGGCATGTTCCGGTCCAGGCCTATGGTCAAGACCTGAAGGATACCTCTCCATCATTCAGGCAGGCTTAAGGGCCTTAGTCTGGCCCCTCTTCAGTCCTACCGCTCCTGCCAAGTCGCCCCGTTGCGTGTCGACTTCATGCTAACCAGCAGGGGACGCATTTTCACACCTTCACATCTTGCAGTAGAGATACCGGGATGATTGAGATTCTCTCAATTCCACCATCGGCTCTCTCATTCCAGGCAGGGGAATGTTTCTCTCAGACTATCCAAGCAGAGCCTCATAGAGAGAGTGTACCTAGGGGTCTTTGACCTTGGGTAACCAGCAAGTGCTGATCTGGGGGACCTGATCGCGACAGCTTGGAACCTCAAGCTTCCGCTAGTTTTCCCCCCAGTCTCAGACCCCGAGACTCTGGCAAGATGCATTCCGGTGATGGTGGGACAACTTCGACGCCTGCGTCTTCCCTCCTTTTTGTCTGCGGACAATGGGTCTCAACAAAACCAGGTTGTCTGTCAACCTTTCAATGGGAGAGCTCCACTGGGACTATGCGCAGAACGGTTTCTGGACCCTCTGCTTCCCCTGACGGAACTCCCGGGAGAGCTTCTCCCACGGCGCAGGCTACTCAAGCAACCACACTGCGACATCTCTCCCGAACCGGGGCGTCGCTTCGGCTTCATGCCTGGAGACACTACGCTTCCTCCTCTAGAAGAGACAACCCGCTACAGTCGCGGTACGGAGGTCGCGTCATCTGCGATAGTCATCCACAGGGGTCTCCCAGGCAAAGTGAAGAGTCTAAGGTGGTTGGTGCCGTGGGAGATATACCTCTTCCCGTGAGGCCTCTTCTCCAGCAATAACGGTCTTATTGCCTTTCGGCGGGAGGAAACTCCTTTCCGCTCTTGGCAATGAAGCCTGTCGCTCAGCCTTTCCCTGACCTTCAGGCTTAAAGGAATAACTTTTTCCTGCCCGCTGGATCTATTCTCGCTCATGCGAAGCTACGATCGTCCCTGCCCTAGTCGGAGGAAGACCTCCAACTTGGAGCATGGCTCGGACTTTTAGTCCTTTAAGAGATCTTCTCAAGACCCTTTTACGACAGGCCTCGGATTGTATTCCGCCTTGGGTCTTCTGCTCACTCTGGCCACGGCCAGTGTGTAAGCAATCTTCTTGGTCTCTTACTACTCCCCCCCTTTCTAAGGAAGAGGGGAAGGCAACATTCAGGCTCGCTCCTGAGTTGTTGGCTAGACTCAGAATCTGAGGGTCCCGACCCTTCGGTCCGATTCATTCAAGATTTTGAGTCTCCATTCTGTGTCTGATGTCCCAAGACCTTCTCTTTCTTGCCAGTACAGGAATCGAGAGGTTAGCGCTGGGAACAGCTGCAGTTTGGCCTCAGTTGCAGCCGATTTGGGAACACAAGGAGGACATGGGGGGAGAGTCACCAGTACACCTCTTCAGCCCGGACTCAAGGACATTCATCTCGACCTGTCTTCAGACCCTCCCCCGTCACGTCTCCCTACAGCACGATGTTGGATACATCGCAACGTCCCTCGCCTTCGAGTAATACTACTCTGTGACGCAGGTGCTACAAGCTGGAGTCTGGAAGCGTCTGATGACCTTCGCAGCCCGCTTCCTGCAGGGCGTGACCCACAGGAGTCTCGATACGTTTTCTATCGCTCTGTGGTGGCTACACAACAGCTGGTCTAACCTCAGGCTCCTTTTTGGACAGGTAGCAGAAGGTTGAGGGCATTGTTATCAGGTTTTAGTCTGCATGAACGAAAGAAGTATGTCTGGCCCTTACTTCTTTCTTCATCATCCCCTCTACGGGGAAGCAGCATCCTGGTCTCTGCATAGCTGACCTCGAACCTCTGCAGGTAAACCATGCTTCCTTGTGTTCCGAGTATTGAGTCAATACTGTCGCGTCCCCCATACCCTGACGAGGTGGTATTGGGAACGTCCTAACCCAGAGTTCCTTCTGGAACTCCAGGTCAACTGCCTAAGACGGGTCACACTTCTTCCTTCACACACAAGCTTACGTAGGCCACATGGTTCCTTGCGGTGCAAGGAACTTGTGAGGTGCAGGGACTCCTTTTCTCGAGTGCGACTCACTCGGATTCTGAGTCCCCGGGTAAAGCCAAAGCCAGTATGGCTGGGGACTTTCCACCCTTCCTAAGGGATAAGTCACCCTTTGTAAATAGCGTGGTTTGTATTTCGGTTACGGAACAAATGACAAATTCGAAGATAATTTGTATTTTTCCTAACCATACAAACCTTAGCTATTTACACATATTTGCCCGCCAGCCCTGTCCCCCAAGACAAGTCCTACCTCTAAGTGAAAGTGAGTATTCACCTGTGTGTGAGGGGGAGGAGGGGTAGCTAGCTACCACTCCCCTACCCCCCCGCTAACTAGCGCGGGGGTAATACACCCTCGTTAAATTCTAATGGCTCGCCATTTCAGCTACGCTAAAAGTAATACCCTTTGTAAATAGCTAAGGTTTGTATGGTTAGGAAAAATACAAATTATCTTCGAATTTGTCATTTTCTATCTATATTTTGGCATTTTCCTTAAAAATAGTCTTGAGAGAATTATTATCATCTAGTCTGTGGGAAAAATTTGAAATGGGCTATTTTTTTTTGTATAGAAGATTTATATTTTTTTACCAAATTGCTCTTCAAGAGGCCCGTCTTTTTAAAAGAATTTTTTCTATATCAAAATATTTTCTACTATTCTTTAAAGGGGTTAAACATATCACAAATCAGGTAATGATATATGAAAAAGTTTGTTCTTGGTGACTCAAGTTTGTATAGAACCACTAAACTCAATCATAGTACATTGAAAAATGTTCACCCAAAAGTTAATTTGGGGATAATTGTATGGGTGAAAAGTTATTACCACTTACATGCATGGATTAAGAATTAAAAAATGGGTCTTAAATCTCCACATTAAAAAAAGAAGCAATTAAAAATGGGTAAAAAAAAAAACGCTCTACAAGGATAAGAAAGCAATAGGTTAGATTTCTGTCTAAGATAAGGATATTTTTCTTTCGAAAAGATTGAAAGTTGTTAGTGTTTTTATTATTAAAGTAGCTTAATATGAAAAGGAAACAGAAAATGAATTTTCATTTCCAAAAGTTAACATTGAAGGGCACCTTTACCCTGCTGTGTCACCTAGAAAATATAGGGGGTTTCCTTTCATCTTGGAATTTGGAAAATAAAAAGTGAATATTATCCGATTTAAAACTTACTGTGTCATTAATTTTTCTCTATTTACAGGTATTATCACTGCTACCAAAATTCTCTAATGTGCGCCGAACGCGACCAGATGGAAACTGTTTTCTCCGCGGTTTTATCTTTGCATATTTAGAATACTGCATTTACCACAGAAATGAATTGGAAAGGTAAGGCTCATTATAGCCGTGTTCTAGTATCTATGTCTTTATTAGATTCTTAAAGATCAATTTATATCTGTTGTACCTTACCACTGAATAACTTAGTGGCCAAATTTTCATAAATCAAAACGCAAGTGAAAGTTGAATAGATCTTTGTAGCATTGTTATTGAAGTGAATGATAGACATAAGCCTATCTCTTTCAAGTAGGCAACTAGCCTAGGCCTGCTCTTACTAAGGTGAGGTCAAGCTTTCAAAGTTTCTGCACAGTAATGAGCTAAGTAGTAAGGGATTTTTGTTCGTATGCGTATACAAACCTTTCTTCCTGTAAAATAGGGAACATGTCTTCATTGGAGCTGGAACAGCTTTTTAACCCTTTTACCCCCAGGCTATTTGGAAATTTCCAACCCTTAACCCCCAGGGGGTTATTTTTTTCCCAGCATATTTTGCAGTATATTTTTTTTAATTGCTCTAACAGCCTTAATTTTTGTCATAGAGAGGTCAGGTTGGTCTCATTCTCTTGGAAAATGCCTGAATTTTCTCAAAAATATGAAAAAAAAATTTTTATAGCATTTTTTTGCAAGGACGTACCGGTATGTCCATGGGGGTAAAGGGATGGCTTTTGTGAAACGTACCAGTACGTCCTTTGGGGGTAAAAGGGTTAAATGGTTAACGAGGTAATTAACCGCCGGTGACAAGCGCGTGCGAATAGCTCTTCCCTTTTGTTTTCGTCACAAGTACGGACGTACTGTTGCTCTGTACCAAAAGTTTTGATCTTTTTCTTTCAGAAAGTGTATGTTGGCTGCTTATGTTTAGAGTGGATGTCGAGGAAATTTGTACTTGCTGGGGAAATTGTGAACATTGCAACGGGTTTATAGCTTAACTAGCTGTAGATCCACATTCTCTCGGTCATTCTTGTACGGGGCATGATTGTTCCCAATTATCCCCATGTCCCTAATATAGGTCGTGACCTGTACAGTGGTAGGCTTATGCCTTGAAGGGGAGGAAGAGTGTGTTGTGGATCCTGTTGTAGTAACTCCTGAGGTTTCTCCTGTCGGGAGAGAGTTTTTGTTGTCGTTGGTCGCTCAGACCGTGACTCCTCTGCTTGCAGAGCCTGAGGTAATGGTTGGAAAGAGGAAGAAATCTGCAACCTATTCTCTTGCCCAAAGTAACTGTCTTGTGTTCACATTCCTATTTCAAATTTCATGTGTCAAGTTGTCCTTCGGCTATGAAAAGAAATACAAATATTAGAAACTGTATCAACAATGTGCATACTCTTTACTTTTGAAAATAAACAGTATATTTTACCTTTCATTAGTCAGTAAACAATACTTGACTGCAAAAGATGTACCAGGGACCATGCAGTGTGTTTCTGAAATGCATTTCATCTATCTATCTACCAAGGCACTTCCCCCAATTTTGGGGGGTAGTCAACATCAAAAATAAAAGAACAAAAGGGGACTTTTCTTCACTTTGCCCCTCCGATTTTGACGAGGTATTCAGCTGAGTATGGTTGGTACTGCTAGGGTGCCCCCGCCCACACTCCCCTACAGTCCACCACAAATGAAGCTTCATATGCTGAATCCCCTACTGCCGCTGCCTCAGCTGTCACCAAGGCCTATCGGAACTGCGTTGCAACTACTCTCCATTCATTGTTATTTCTAGCGCACTTTTTTTTCCTCTCTCACATCTGTCCTCCTATCACCTAGAGGTTTCTCCACTCCGTCCATCCACTCAAACCTTGGCCTTCCTCTCATACTTCTCCCCTCAACTCTAGCATTCATCACCTTATTCAGCAGATGGCCATTTTCCATTCTCTCTACATGGTCAAACCAACTCAACACATTCATATCTTCCCTAGCTACTAATTCATTTCTTACACCCGTTTTCACCCTCAGTACTTTGTTCCTAACCATATATTATTGAGATAGACCAGCCACGCTCCTTAGACACTTCATCTCGAATACATTCAATTTTTGTCTCTCCGTCACTTTCATTCTTTACACAGCTCCGATCTTACATCACAGTTGGTACTATCGCTTTCTCATACAGAACTCTCTACATTCCTAACCCTCTATTCTTTACCACTCCCTTCACTGCCCCCAACACTTTACATCCTTCGTTCACTCTGAGGTATATCTGCTTCCATTCTATCTTTTATAGCAACAACAGTCCCCAAGTTCTTAAACTGATCTACTTCCTCAAGTAACTCTCCATTCTACATGACATTCAACCTAGCACCTACCTCCCTTCTCATGCATCTCATAACCACTTTTTATTATGTCTCTTGAATAATATTTTTTTTTTCTAGAACGGTTAAGAATCTTTCAAAATGCATCATCAATTTCTCTATATTCATCTGCACAATCCACATCCCCTTTGTCATCATCAAATGAGCACTGATTACTATACCCGTGACCAGTACAATACCCACTCATATGTGTACAGGGAAGTCCACATGTATGATACTCTCATTTAAAAGTATATTTCCTCCTCCTTCAAAAAAAAAAAATTTTCTCTCCTTTCATAGTCCAACCTCTTGATCCTTCCAACTGAGTCTATCCTTTATCCCTTGATATAGAGCTTGTACCACTGCATTAAAGGACTCTTACCCACATTAACTATCAACTTCCTATTAACCAAAATTATCATTTTATTATTATCAAGGAATAATGATAATCTGGACCTAACCACATTTCGATAGCTGGTAGTTTTAAATAAATTGATAAATAAGCATATAGTTTATATATTGTAATATGACATGCAGTATATCAGAAGATATAAAAGATTCATTAAGGTATTTGTAATAACAATCTATGGGTGGGTTTAAGGGCAGGAACAGATCGCAATCCAGAACTAGACTGGCAATCATTTGCATTTGTTCCGTAACCGAAATACAAACCACGCTGTTTACATAGGGTATTACTTTCGGCGTAGCTGAAAATGACGAGCCATTAGATTTTTAACGAGGGTTAACTACCCCCGCGCTAGTTAGCAAGGGGGTAGGGGAAGGGGTAGCTTGCTACCCCTCCCCCCACACACCGGTGAATTGTCTCACTTCACTTTTGGCTCGGACGATGAGCAGACGTGTCTGTCTTTCGTCCTCGCTTTAGGATGGAAGGCTATAGCACCAAATAGGAACTTGAATGACCAGCCTTTGCTTTGAATTTGGGGTAATTTATATAATTTTCTCAAAACAAACTTCATATCATAAGTAACTCATTGTGATCTTTTAATAATCTATTTTAAGAAGTTACCTAACACACTTTTTTTTTCCAACTACATACGGGATTTGAAGAGTATTTGATTAAGAGATTTGTTCATGCAAGTGAGAAAAAACTTGTGATGAGCTATTGGCCAGGATCATCTATAAAATAGTGCTACACAAAGTCAAAGAGTGGATAAGGGCAGAAATCAAAGGAAGAAATATAAAACAGCCGGTGACAAAGGTCTAATAGTTTATTTTACATTGATCTGAATGCAGCCAGTTACGTGCTGCCAGTAGTGACCTCTGAGACTTGAAGAAATGTTACAGAAATAATTATTATACTTAGGCTGGCAGTCATAGTCGATTGAGGATGTTGGCCTCTTTCCAGTTATACGATGTTAGTTTAGAACTTTTGTTCAAGAAGCTAGCTACCCGAGTGCTTAGGTTTTTATATTGTATAACAGTTGATAGTTGCTGTACAAGTAATGGCAATACTAATTTTGACTTCTCTATGACTTCCAGATTCAAAAAATACCTAGAGGGAAGCAAGGAGGAACTCTTCAAAATGGGTTTCCCAGAGTTCACAACTGAAGATTTTCACGATATGGTGAGTGTAACATTGATTTTTGCTTGAAATTCATGTTTGTTCCAACACAAAATACTTACTGAGAACTACTTTCTTTGGAGTCACTTGTGATCTCTCTTTCTCGACCAAGGTTTTTCGCGCCGTTACCCCCTACTCCGTTCTCTACATAGGCTTACCCCCGCCGCCAAGGAATGCGCCCCGAGGGCAGGATTAGGGCAGGTCACTGCCTCTCTGGGTCATTCTCCCCATTAAGTTCCTTGGTCGTGAGGTGTTCACACCTCACTCTCGTCTCTCTCGATCCTTTGTACGCGTTTAGTGTTCCACGTGTTCCCAGCGTGGGGACTTTTTTTTTCGCAGTGTGCTTTCCCAAGTGTTCCTGTGCGTTCACTTTTCAACCGTGTGCTTACCCGGTGTTTAATTCATTTCCTTAAGTGCTTGTGTCGTGCGTTGTGTGCGTTATGGAACAGTATTCCTAGATTTCCTTCAAGGAATTAATAGCTGAAGGGAACAATTTTACAATAAATCATTCTTCCTCCCCTTATCCTCGGTGTTAGCCGTGTAGGGGCAGCTTATGTTCCCCTTCAACCACGTGTCAGGACTACTAGTCCTGGAACGCAGTGCAGTGAGTGCACTTCGGCACCAAGAGGAAGAATACATCCAAGAGGCTCATAGGAAGACGAGCCTCTCCTCGCCACTTAATTCCCGATGCCTCGTCGAATAGAGATTCTTATACAGCCATCTTCCCCTACCCAGAGTAGGGGACGAGGTAAGTCGGTTGCGGGGAAGTGCCCATTGCTCTTCCCCAGGAGTTTGAGTGGGTGCGGTATAGCACCAAGAAGAAGTAGGCGACGAAGGGTTCGCCTAAGAAGACTAGCGCCGGGCGTCTCGCCTGACAGAGCTTCCCTACCACCCTCTCCTACCCAGAGTAGGAGACGAGGTTGGTTTATTGTGGAGAAGATAACTCTTAAGAAGTAGTTCGAGGTAAGTACTACTTTCGAGAGTGTGTGTGGAGACGGAGTCCTGGTGTAAGCAGGCCACGTCTCCTCTGATGACCCCATGTGGGGGAAAAATGTCCCTAATTCTTCTCCAGTCTATTGGCGTATTTTTCAGTCTCTTCTGCAGCCTGCAACCCAGGGTTTTTCTCACCACGAAGGCCATCCTCCAGATGCAGATATAACCCTCGCAGGGAGAAATGCGAGAAGGCCTCTTCAGGCAGGCGTAAGGCCGCGAAGCTTCCGGTTCACCCCGCCAGCGGGTGTAACCGGGCTTCTTTACGGGCAGCCTGGCCGAATCAGCACAGCTGGTTCGGCCCTCGGATTTAAAAGGAACGGTTCCCTCCGTCGGGTCAGCCCACGGGGATCCGCGTCCGCGTCCCCCAGAGAGAATACTGTACACGAACGGTAGTCCTCGACGGTACGGCGGTGCCGGTTCTGACCCCCGAACCTGGTGCAGAGCTCCCCGCCGGGGAAGACCGGTACCACCGCAAGGGAGTGCCTGGTATTCCAGAACCGAAGCGCCCGGGGAGTGCCCGGTGACCCGGCTCCTCGAGATCAAGCCGTAGGAAGGACTCTACAGGTAAGCGTAAGTCTCCGAAGCCTCCGGTTAACCCCGCCCAGCGGGGGGAAACGCGCTTCTTGTCGGGCGGCCTGGCCGAACCAGCCCAGCTGGTGCGGCCTTCGGGTCAGAAGGAACGGTTCCCGCTGTCGGGTCAGTCCACGGGAACCGCATCCTCGGCACCCAGGACGAGAGTCCCCGCTGAACCAGCGTTGCCTGCGTTAACCCAGGCCCCTGGTGCGGACGTCCCCGCAGATGAAATCCAGTACCTCGGCAGGACGGCGCCCCTGGCCCCAAAGAGCTAGAGAGTCCAGTCGGCGTGCCCGGTAACCCAGCTCCCCGGCCCCAAGCCGAGACCTCGGCTGACGGAGAGGAGGGCTCCCTGACGGAGGACTCCATCTATAGGAGAGTGGTTAGCCTTTTCAGAAGGCACCACAAATACCGGAACCTGCGACTACGGATGAAGTTTCCTGGAAGTCAAGCCTTTTGAGGATCATGCAGACACCCTCCCAACCTAAGACGTCCCTAGCACTTCCTCTAACCCGAGATCTAGTCCTAGAGCAGGAGTATGTCGGCAAGGTAGTGGCCAGCAATGCCGAGGCCCCCCAACCCTTAAGGTGGAGTCAGCAGTAGACATCCTTAGTCAAGGCGTTTCAGACGGTAGAGCCTCTTCGGCCCCAGTCTGGTTCTCGCCAGCAGAAGCCTCCATGATGGAGAAAATGTCGAGGGACTTAGTAAACGTCTCCTCTTGGCTGGACTGGTGGGCTTCCACTTTGGAAGGTGTACAAGCCTCCTTTGACCCCGAGGACCCTGTCCAGCAAGGCCTACTGAGGGACCTCATTACCTCCGGGGGTAAAACCCTTAGGTTATTGACATATCAGTCTCCCGCACTAACAGCTAACTGGGTGCTCTGGAAGCGAGACACTGTTTTGGCGAAGGTGTCTTGGAAGGTACCAGACAGGGAGGCGCGAGCCATTCGCAGCTTTTCCCTGTGGGGAGAGTCTTTGTTTCCTCGGAAGGAACTAGAAGCCATAATGGAGAAGGTCTTGAAAAAGAAGGAGGCTAACGTCCCCAGACCTACGACTCCTAGGAGACCGCTCTATAAGAGGTCCGTCTCGGATAGTGCCGCGACACCCCAAGCCTCTACCAGCACTACGAGGAGAGAAGCCCCCCTCTTCCTCCTGGTCCGCAACGCCTCAGCCTTCCCGCAGGGGAGCTCCAGCGCCCTCAAACTCCTTCAGGTCGGGTTACTCCGCCTCTAGGAGAGGCAGATCAGGCCGCCCCTCTAGAAGAAGATAGAGTGGGAGGCCCCCTATCCCCGCCCAACCCTCGGATTGGAGGATGCCTCAGACGTCATTGACAAGCATGGAAGGCTCAAGGAGCAGAACCTTGGACAGTGTCCGTACTAAAGGAGGGCTACAGACTTCCGTTCCTAACGGAACCACCCCCGCTTTTTCCGGCCAACCGGATAGAATGGCTAGATCCCAAAGACCCGTTAAAGAGGACCGCCCTTCAAGAGGAGGTGTAGTCCATGCTAGAGAAGGGTGCCATGGAAGAAGTTCTTCTCCCAGGGCCAGGTTTCTACAGTCGCCTGTTCCTGGTGGAGAAAGCGACCGGGGGGTGGAGACCGGTTATAGATCTGTCAGCTCTCAACAGGTTCGTCAAGAAGACGGACTTCAAAATGGACACTCAGAATTCAGTCCTGCTGTCCTTGAGGGAGAAAGATTATATGATGACCATCGACCCCAAGGACGCATACTTCCAGATTCCGGTCCACACCACGGGTCGTGAAGTTCCTCCGGGTGAAATAGGGTTCCCAGATCCTGCAATTCAGGACCCTTTGCTTTGGTCTGTCAACAGCGCCCCAAGTGTTCACGAGTCTCTCCACGGCTGTCGCAGTGGGAGCTCACGAACGAGGCATCCGCCCTATCAGATACCTGGACGACTGGTGGCTTCTTTCCGCCTCAATGGTCCTCTTGGAGGAACAAGGGAGAAGTCTCCTCCAGTTTTGCAAGGATCTGGGGATCGTAATCAACCCGAAGTAGTCAAATCTATCCCCATCCACCGGAATGAACTACTTGGGAATGACATTAGACATCATTCGGGGAAAATTTTCCCTTCGGAGGATAAGATAAGAAACCTCAGGCATAATAGTCAGCCGTTCCTGTCAGAAAACCCCAGGAGGGCGAAAGACTGGCAGAGGCTGATAGGTCACCTGGTCTCATTGGAGAACCTAGTTCCCCAAGGGAGGGTAAGGCTCAGATCCATCCAATGGAATCTCAGTAACCTCTGGTGACAGACGGATTCACAGCAGGTGCTAATCCCAGTCCTTCCAAACACGAGACCCTCCCTAGAATGGTGGCATTGCCAGTCGAACTCACTCAAGGGGACGACCTTCGGGACCGGCCCTCCCGAGTTACTACTGTTCACAGACGCCTCCAACCAGGGATGGAGAGCCCTTCTCCTCGACGAAACGGCACGAGAGACCTGGTTGGAAGGGGAGAGGCAACTCCTCATCAATGTCCTGGAGTTGGAAGCAGTCCAGAAGGCGTGCCTACACTTCGCAAGTCTGCTAAAGGGGAACACCGTGGCGTGGATGTGCGACAACGCCACGGTAGTGGCATACATAAAGAAGCAGGGTACTTGTAATTGAAGGAGTTGTGCGATCTCACCATAGAGAGTCTAGATTGAGCGAAAGAAAATCAAGTGGTGATGTTAGCAAGGTTCATTCCCGGGAAGAAAAACGTTCTGGCCGACAGCCTCAGCAAAATGGGCCAGATAGTAGGGACAGAATGGTCCCTTCTCCCAGGAATAGCCAAGCTCATCATTCAACGCTGGGGTTCCCCGGTGGTTGACCTCTTTGCAACAACCTCAACGCCCAACTCCCAGTCTATTGCTCCCCTGTACCAGACCCGAAAGCAGCCTTAGAAGACTTTTCAGCACAAGTGGGACAATCTGGATGTGTACGCCTTTCCCCCTTTTCACGTTGATAAGACAAGTGCTCAACAGAGTAAAGATGGCCCGAAACCTAAAGATGACTTTGGTAGCGCCCTGGTGGCCGGAGAGAGAGAGTGGTTCGCGGAGCTAAAAGACCTATCGAGTCAACCGCCGTGGCCTCTGTCCGCCAGGTCAGACCTTCTGCACCAGCCTCACTTTCTCAAGCTCCACGACAGCCCACTCTCCCTACGTCTTCACGACTGAAGACTAAAGAGCGGCTCCTGAAGAAAGAAAGATATTCTTCCTCCACGGCTAAGAGAATGTCTCTATTCCTGAGAAAGTCGTCAGCCGCGGTCTACCAGACAAAATGGACCTCCGTCACGAAGTGGTGCTCTGAGAGGCACATTAGACCTCTTAAGGCCTCTGTCCCAGACATAGCAGATTTTCTGGTGTTTCTCAGGGACAAAGCAGGGATGTCAATCCCAGCCATTAAAGGGGTTCGGGCTGCCTTAGGCCAAGTCTTCCTCCTGAAGGGCATCGACCTGGGGGCCTCGAGAGACATAGCGATGCTTGTCAAAAGCTTCGAGCAGTCTTGCCCCCCTCAGGCGGGAAAGGTGCCCCAGTGGGACTTAGGCAAGGTCCGGAAGATGATGTGTCGTTCCCCCTTTGAACCCTTGAAGGATATCGTGGACAAAGATCTCACCCTCAAGGCCGTCTTCTTGCTGGCCTTGGCGTCCGCTAAGAGAGTGGGAGAGATCCATGGTTTGTCATTCGACGTCTCTCACTCAAAAGGGTGGAAAGAAGTATCCTTCAAGTTCGTACCTTCTTTTGTGGCCAAGACTCAAAACCCGGCAGTCTGGGACCCGAGTTTTGAAGGTTTCTCGATTCCTGCCATCCCTAAGACAGGTAATGCAGAAGACTTAAAATTGTGCCCAGTGCGAACAATTAGAAAATACCTGGAAAGAACAGCGCATCTCCGACCGGATATCAAGAGCCTCTTCGTTTCCACAGGTATTAATAAGAAACAAGTTTCCAAGACACCATCTCCTTCTGGTTGTGACAGGTGATCGCCAGATCCTACAAGGAAGCTGGTTCTCCATTGGGACAGTCATTGCCGCCCTCCAAGCAGTGTAGCGGTGAGGCCAGAGGCACTTGCGAGGCTAGCCTCCGATAGGAGCGAGTGCGAAGCCCTCCTTATCGCCTACCCGCTCTCTGGCTCTCCTCTTAGGAGTTTACAGGCTGTCCCCAAAGATGAACACATTCTTCGCGACTACACTTCGGGGGAAATCGTCAGAAGAATTTTTCAAAAGGTGAGTCTTAGATAATAGCGTAAGGTTGCGCAGTTACCCTCACTCCCGCACTCTGATAGGCCCCCGCATTCCATAGCCCTCTAGGCCCTACGTGCCAAGTCAAGTGTCAGAAAAGCACTCCCGCCTCCTAAAGTATAAGTCTCCAAAGAAAGTAGTTCTCGGTAAGTATTTGTGTTGGAACAAATCAAAAATTTTAAGTAATTTTTATTTTTCCTAACATACTTACCGAGAACTACTTTCGGGTAATGGCCCTCCCTTCCGTCCCCGAGTGCCATCCTTCCATTGCCAGGGTGGGCTATACGACGAACTTAATGAGGAGAATGACCCAGAGAGGCAGTGACCTGCCCTAATCCTGCCCTCGGGGCGCATTCCTTGGCGGCGGGTGTAGGCCTATGTAGAGAACGGAGTAGGGGGGTAACGGCGCGAAAAACCTTGGTCGAGAAAGAGAGATCACAAGTGACTCCAAAGAAAGTAGTTCTCGGTAAGTATGTTAGGAAAAATAAAAATTACTTAAAATTTTTGATTTTTTTTATGAGAGTAATTTGAGACCTTGCATTTTAATGTCGTCCTTTCCATGGTAATTTAATATTTTTATATTTTAGTTGCTGCTTTGATGGCTTATTAATTGTAAACTATTCTATATGATTTATTGGTAGATTGTCTTATAATTAAGACACTTTTGGTGTTTATTTCTTGAGATTTGATAAATCAGAACTTCAAGGTTCCAATCTCAGATTCACCTTAGAGCTAAATGACCTACCTGGCCCCAGTGCCAAGCTTTATTTCCTGAATTCTATATGTGTATCCAAGTATTGGTGATCAAACTCATGAAATTTTAATAAACTTGATTACGGTACTTAGGTGTTGTAGCATATCTATAATTCAATTCTCTACTATGACCTAGTGCATCTTTCCTTTTCAGTTGATCCTTTTTTGTAATTTCATTAACCTTTCCTCTCAAATTTGATTAGTTTATGTTTCATAGATTTACTTATTTAATTCATATGCGATTTGAGTCCAGTACTCGTGCAAAATCCACCGTACCTACTGTTTATGTTTGTGTAAGATCAATATCATCACCATCAGCATTTATTTACCTCTGCTGCTATGTATAAGAGACTAATTTGTTTTAATCTTGTTTTCAGTTCATGCAAGTTGTTAATGACTTAGAGGGAAGTGGCAGTGTCGAGAGAGTTGAGGCCATTATCAATGACGCTGGAACATCAGATTATCTTGTGGTTTACCTCCGCCTTCTAATCTCAGCTCATTTGCAGAAGAATGCAGAATTCTTTAGCTTTTTTATTGAAGGTGGTAGAACAGTAGAAGAATTTTGTAAACAGGTATGTTGTGCACTAAGTTTTACCAGATTAATAGGTCTTCACTTTGTTGAGTTTGAATGCGGTACTGTATTTTGCCTTTATTCATTTCACCAACTAGAAAGCTTTTGTTGGTCTTGAATTGAAAAATAAGTGACAAATATATTTTTAAACTTTTAGAAAAAAATAAAGTACAGTCGTACATATAAGGATTTGAAGACATAATGCTTGTTAATCCATGATAAAAGGGCAAATTTGTTTTGCCTTTATTGTATAGCTTAATTATATTTTTGAGATCGCTGTACTATTGTGAAACTCTGTGAAAGCTGGACATTAGTTAAAAAAAGTGGCTAATGGGACCAAATTTACCTGTTCCAGTTTGTTTTCTGGAAATTGCGTCATATCAATAAACTTTTTTTCACATACATACATATACCAAGGCACTTCCCCAAATTTTTATTTACACTATCAAATCAAAAGGGTTGCTTCCATAGGCTGTCTTTGCCAGCCTACTCCAAACTTTAGTCCAACTTTGCAACTTCTAAGCCTAACCTATGCAATTGCATACTTGATCCATAAATCTATAGAATCCTTAAAGCAAGAACAGTACCAGAGCCACTTTATTGTATGAAAATAAGTAAACTTAAGCATTTCGTAAATCATTAATCATAAGTACAGTAGCCCTATTTCTAGTTTTCATTGTCCCCAGTATTGACAGTCATGTTTATCAGTACAGGTATTGCTCGACTTACGACCTATGCGACATACGACTATTCGACTTTACGACCATTTTTTCAGGGTGATGACGTCACAAGTTTATCGGAAATAGGACTAATATTTCCTTGAAAATGATCTATTTTCTTGTATACATATAAACTGATTTATCTTGGTAAATTATTATTTTCTTTTATTGTTAATATTCAGTATTTATTTTCAGTTAAAAATACATTAAGAAAAGTTTTAATATCTGTCGAGTTTATATTATATGTCTGGTGACGTCACATCACCGGCGGAAAGCTTCCGGGCAATACAGTGATTTCCTTCCAATAGGCTAACGATTAATATTAGTATATCCATTATCTAAATATTAAATAACGATACAAAGTATTTTGAGGGTCTGTATCGGTTGTCATGAGTACTACGTAGCGTAAATTTGACTGTACGCTACTTTTTTAATCTCTGATAATGGATCGATGTTTATCTGAAAAAAATATACTATTAGGGCAAATATTTTCTTGAAAATAATATATTTCCTTTTACATTATAAAAATAAAATACTTTTGTTAAGTTAGTATTTTCTTTTCATTTCTTGTGAGAAACAAAGAAAATGAATTTACATATTTTGCAAGTCATTCTTCTTAGAGATTACTGTACGTCACGTGACGTCATGTATCTGGCGGAAGCGCGCTGACAAACCGAATGATTTCCTTTCATTGTTACCGAGTAATCTTATTACAGCATTCCCATTATCGAAACACCCAGTAACGATATCAAGTGTTTTAGTGGTCTGTATTATTAGTTATAAGATTAGTACAACTTACCGTAAATTTAAGAAAAAAAAGTCTGGTGACGTCATATTTCTGGCGGAAGGCGAGAGGCAAATCAAGTGATTTCCTTCCGATGCGTTACTATTCCCATAATCGAAACGATCAAATAATGATATATAGAATTTTTTAATAATTTAAAAAAAAAATATGAAGATACAATTGAATTAAAAACAAAATACAGAGAGAGAGAGAGAGAGAGAGAGAGAGAGAGAGAGAGAGAGAGAGAGAGAGAGAGAGAGAGAGAGAGAGAGAGAGAGAGCGTATTCCTTTTATAACTAATAATAAGGTCTATAAATGAACTGTATGGAAATGTGATACCCTACAACATATTGGCACTGATGTAATATGCATTATGAAGAAATTTCGAATGTCAAGAAAATTATATAAATCAGTGTTATTCGCACTATACAGTATATATGTGCTCATAATAGTAATACGGCAGCGTGACCTTGAGATCAGCTGATGCCAACCGAAAGTAAATTAAAAGTATTTGTTGATTATTGATATGCTCAAGAAATTGAAAAATAAAATATAAACGTTCTTTAATAAACCACAATTAAACACAGTAATGTCTAATGAAATATAAAGGCTTAATATTGAACTACAATACTGTATGAAGCTTTAAAGCTTCATACAGTATTGTAGTTCAATGAACTACCCGTATGCGATTGCGAGAGCGTGCGCGCGCACACACGCACTGTGACACACAGAAAGAGCTACAACGATTTCGCATTATACCTAATTATTAGACGAACTGTATGGAAACTGATTTCCTGTAACATATTGGCGTTGATGTAATATTCATCATGAAGATATTTCTAATAAGTTAAGAAATGATAAAAAAATATGCCATAGTATGTACAGTACGCCATATTTTGATACGGTAGGTAGCGGCACTTTCAGATCAGCTGATCATAACCAAAGGTAAACAAAATTTTCAGTACTCGATTGTGAAATGCTTCCAAAATTGATGAATAGAATACAATAATGCATTTATAGAGCATATGATATCCTATGCAACAAGAAAATGGAATAATGATAGACAGTAAGAAAATATTGACAAAATATGATCCAGATGATTGCCGAATCATAACATATCAAAATAAATCTATGGAAACTTCACTTTTCTAGTTCGACATACGACCAACTCGACTTACGACTCATCTCTTGGCCCCTATCTCGGTCGTAAGTCGAGCAATACCTGTATTTACTCATAACTACTGCCTGCTTAATATTTTCTCCCCTAATTTTACTGAGTAGGCATTGTAAAGTATAATATGGTATTTTCATAATTCCAGTATTTTGTTAGGTTCTTGATATTTGTCCTCCATAATTAAACATTTTTCCTTTTTTCATTTCTTATAGTAGCCCTCCCCAGTATAATCGATCTCTCTTAGTAATACCAAAAAGCGTTTTGTTATTTTTGTTATATCTTAAGGTACCAATCACATTGTTCTCGATGCCTGTAAATAGCTTTTGTATTAGTCATCACTTTTCAGCAGCGTAAGTGGTATAATCTAATCTTGTATGTATCACTTGTACTTATCGTTTATTTTTTTTGCCGTGTAGAGTTTTGTGTTCAATGGCTTTTATTTTTTTTTATTTTTTGCATTATGTATTTGTGTTTAGTTCTTTTTCACTGAGAATCTTTAGTTTTGACTCGGTAACTTATCAAGGTATTTTTAGTAGGGCATTCCCTCCTTTGTCTTCATTTGTGAAAACCCTCATCTGCGTAACTTATGTTGCTGCTGACAATGTATATCCACCATCACTTATGACATGTGTTATGAAGGGTCGTATAACCAGTTCAGGTGCTATTAAAAGAGAACATACAGGTCATGATCAAGTGAAAAGTATTCTTGTGGATAAGTGTTTCTTTGACTTTGTGGTCACATTGAAGGGGTACTAATCTAGTAATGTGCCTCTGCCTCCTAACTCTTCTGTCTACTTAACTCTAACCACTTCTTTACTTACCAGTGCTCAGTTTGCCGTCTTAGCCTTCCATGAGTAATTCAGCCTTATGCAGTGATTGCTTAGCCTACTGTAACTAAGTCTCTTCCTTACCTCCATAGGCTCCATGAGCCGGCACTTCCTCTTCCAGTGACCGATCCTGTTTTAATTTTTTTAACCATTTTTCAAACATATCCCACTTCTAGTTCCCAGTTAACAGGGGTCAGCTTCTCCTTTGAACTTTACAATAGTTGTAGTGCAGTCACAGCTATGCAAGGGGTTTCTGAAAGATTGGTGAGAAGTGCAATCCTGACTGGAAATTTTGGATTTGGGTCTTAAACCAGTTTTAAAGTCTTAGTTCTGGTTCCTTTCTATAGGGTACATTCCTTGCTTTGAAAGTTGAATGTTATATCCGTAGTCAGACCCAAATGACCTCAAAGAACACAATCCCTTTCTTGCTTTGTAAGTAGTGCAGACATCATAAACCGAGAGGGTAGAGGTACTGTACCTGCTTGGATCAAAGCTCACAAAGTCAAGGGTATAGACCCCATCTTAGCCTTCAAAAGGAACCTCCCATTTAGCCAGGAACTGAAGACTGAGATTTGGAAATGTCAAACCACCTTCACGACCTTTTACCTACGGGAGTATACCCACAAGTCCCTTGACGTGGTTGTGTTTGGTCCTTGGGTGGCTGCTCAAATAGTTGTGTGGCCAACCCAGTTCCCACACAGGACAGACAGCATCTTGTCTATGGTAACATATAGATGTAAGTATTGAATGACAGGCTCTTCCTCATGATAGGGATCGAAGCAGTTACATGTTGGATCTGACTCGATGCTGGTAAGTTGCACTTCTGAGCTCCATTCTTTAATTCTAAAGAAGTATTTACCTCATCCTCATAACGAGGGGAGAATGCTTTAGTACATACCAACGCATTGATTATAATACACTTATATTATTCTGAGCTTATTTCCCCTTTTTTGGGGGAAGATTTCTTCAATTGATCATGTACATTTCAGTGTATGCTGGCCAGTCCGTATCAGTCTTATTATCTCTATGAAAGACAGATTTAAGGTTGCTGGAGTTGCCACGTTTGCTCCCATGTGGGATCAGGTGGTGTGACACTTCCAGGGAAGAAAAAGATCTATCCAGTTTGGTTCTAGTGGAGTACTTCCAGCCCACCAAGCAGAATCTCCTTATTGAAGGACAATGATTTTTATTTCACATAGGAACAAATAAGACAGGTTTAAAGTAATTTGTATTTTTCTTAGCTATACAAAACCTTCCTTAACCACCCCTATATGGCCTAGGCTGAAAGGTCAAAGTGAGGCTAGTCTGGCTTGTGGGCGTGGGGCCGTTTTCATAAACTAATTAATCACGGGTAGTGAGAGTTGACTGTAGTTGAAACAATTGTTTATATTTATGATTTTTTTTTTATGAGAGCACTGTATTCTAAATTTCATTTCAGGAAGTGGAGCCAATGTACAGGGAGTGTGATCACCTTCATATAGTTGCTCTCACTGCTGCCCTTGGTGTTGGAGTTAGAGTCATGTACCTAGATAGAGGAGACGGCGCAACTGTTGCAACACATGATTTCCCTGAAGACAAAGAGCCTATCATTCACCTTTTATATAGACCTGGACATTATGATGTATTGTATATGGCATAATACTTTTGTTAATTAGATTCTTTTCTCTTTTTATATAAATAAGGTATACATTATAGTATCTCACTCACTTGGCTTTTGAGTATCACCGTTACTTTATCTTGAAAATCCTCTGTTATTTAGTAGAATCTGCAAAAGAATTTTCTTTTAAAATTTTATTGAATCTTAGCTCTCTAAAAAGAAACTTGCTTTTAGGTCTTCTACATTTGCATAGATCCTCAAATGTGAGTACTGTATTTCGATGAAACAAGGTTTCTGAGAAATTTTAAAGTTACTTAACAAAAATCTGACAATGATGGGAGCATAAGAATAAAAATGAGGGCAAATGTGTGTCGTTTTATGAAGCTGAAATTGCATGCATTTTTATTAGCATTTTTTTTTATGAGGGTTTGAATAACAGAAAGAATCTTAGCCATTTACAAGGCTGTTTAAAATACTGTTTTTCTATTTGGAATATGGGATGTTCTGTATTTTTTTATGATATTTGAGGCAATTTCAGTTATTCTATATTAAAAATATTTGCATGGCTACCGTATTTATTTTTTTTTTAAAGAAGTGTGCTGATGAGCTCCAATAACGAGTGAGGAAAGTTTAAATGATCGAGAATTAAAACCTGTGAAGGAATGATGTAAATGGTTGACCCTTGAGTTAACTATGTCCACTCAACATCTGGGACAATAAGAAATCTAGTTCGAGTTACAAGGATGAGAAAGTGGAGTTGAAATGCGATATTAGGTGTTGTCTAGAGCACTGCCCATAATAGTTCATACAATACCATTTGACAGATTTGAAGTCATTTATTATAAGGAAACATTTTTATTCAACTTCATCAAATCCAGCAGTTTGTAAAATGTGTCTCGGATATGAGGGCAGTAGCTGATAAGAAGGCAGTGGAGTCATTTTAAAATCAAGAGCTGTTCAGGAGAGAAGTTTGTGGTTGCATCTTGAGAGCACATTGAGCCTCCTAGTAGACTTATCCAGGCTACTGATGTGAGCCTCTCATGATATTTTTTTTTTTCATGTTCTACCTAATTGTGTGATGGGTTTCAATTTTCCATTTTCAAAATCAATTGAAATCAAACGGTAGAGATGAAATTGATCTTGAAGTGCAAACAAAACCAGGTTTCATTAGTACCATTCAGAAGTATGCAATAGATATAGAATTATGCCATGGCAATGATGGTGAGAGAAGCATCTGCATAAGAATAGGCGAGCAATAAAGGGTTTGAAAGATTTTATTGATTAAAAGAAGGGAAATATAGTCAACAAAGGTTTTGGAGGAACTTATCTATTAAAAGAGCAGAAATAAAGAGATAACAGATCTTCTAAGGGTACTACTAGAGATAGGGTAGGTTTAAGATAGAAGGATCATGTACAAGAACAAACCAGATGTTATCCTACTATTTTATATTTTTGTTGGTGAAGAGAGGCTGTTGTGCCTTGCAAACTATTTAGGAAGACAAAAACAGTTTTTATTTTTCCAAATACTTCAGCTTTGATAGAAGTGAGAACAATAGGGAAAGAGTAGGTCTCATTAAAGGTAGTCATCATCTTTGAAAACAAGGAGTACAAGTTTGTGCTTCAAACTAATGAATAATTAACCAAGTTTATAACAAGGAAGGAAAGGGGACTAATAGGGCAAGTTCATTTGCAAGTTACTAGCACTTGTTACAGGACATAATGTAATTTTTATAAAATATAAATTATAAACATAATTTATTGAGTTTTATCAGTGATTAGGTCCTTATGCATGTACACTTCTGGTCATGACAAACTAATGAGCAACAGCTTAATAAAAGGGTTGCAAAGCAGGGTAAAGCTTTAGTCTGTTAGTTATGTTCCTAGTTTTCTCATTATGTAGAGAGTATTTGGTCATTTAGGATAGGGGTGAAAGAAAAGCTTTTAGAAATGCTTTTTTTCTAATAAATTCTATTAAACATATACAATAGCATGTTAAAATTTGCGCCGTTATCCAATAGGATCAATATTAAATTTAAATATTTAGGCAATTCTTCTGGCAGCCAAGTAGTGGAAAATTCTTTGCACAAAATTTTATTACTTTCTAGAAACTTATTCCTGTAACTCAGTAAGGGCATTCCTTCTTGCATTTCTTTCCTGACTTACAGAAATTGGTGTCTTGATTTTACTCCTTCTCAAAGCCAACATACATATGTAGATATAGCTGAGTTTTCATAATTGAAATTGTCACCTTTACTTTTCAGACCTATGAATTGTCTTCGCACTGCAGTTAGTTGCGTATTACTGTAATGTCCTCTTCACATACTTTTCTTTCACGTTACCTCATTCACTTGTTGCATTACAGTATTAAGATTGTCACTAATCTTATCTCGTTAATTGTATCTTACTTTTACGTTCCTTCTATTGTTATTATAATAGGTCTGTTAATTAGCTACGATTAATGTTAATATAAGATTTTTGCAGTTATGTATATTAGCTTTAGATGGATATAGTATTCATACCAGTATTTATACATATAGACAGGAGTATTTTTAACTTGTAGTTTTTATTTTGGTCGAGGTAGAAATATTAAGTCTTAGATATGAAGGTTCTAGCATTTGGATTTCATCACAAGCTATCTAAGGGATTAGTAACTTATTTTGATTTGTCTGTTTGAATGTTGATAGAACTTGATTATCAAAGCTGTGATAAAACACTGTAATGTGAGAGATACAGTTTTTATTTAGTTAACCTTGGTATGGATTTCTTATGAAAGTACAACTTAACTTTCTTATACAATGTGTATCTAAATGTCTAGCAGAGAAATTAGAATATGAAATGTATATTGTTTGCATAATAGATTATCTCATGGAACACATTTAAATAAAATCAAAATTTGGTTTTTTATATGTCTATAACCTATCAGATATTCATACATAAATAGAAACCCTTGGTATAATCAAACTGAGATTTTATGGTACTGCCAAGAGGCCATTTTAAGATGTAAAACAAATAATCCGGAAAAGCCAATTTCTTTTATTATAGCCTATTTGTGTGTGCAGAAATTCTACACTTAAAGGTTGCTCATGTTTGGCAGAGGTAAGGGACAGTGACAATTCCCTGGAGAATGGCCTTTTTTTATTTATGGTCAGTGCCCAAGGCCCCTCTCCATCAAGCTAGAGGAAGACCAGATACATTTAGTTGGTTGATGCTTGGTTTAAAGGCTGCTCATGAATGACAGAGGCAGGGGACAGTGACATTGCCCTATCAAGCAGGACTGTGCCCTAGAGACTGACCATAGATACATATGATCAGTGCCCAAGCCCACTGTCCACCCAAGCTAGGACCATTTAGGGCCAGGTAATGGCTGCTGATGACTCGGCAGATAGACCTTAGTCTCCCCCAAACCCCACTTCCTAAGCTCACTAGGATGGTGAGGTTGCAGCGACCAAAGGACTAATAAGTTTGAGCGGGACTCGAACCCCAGTCTGACGTTCACCAGTCAGGGACAGTACCACATCGGCCACCACAACCTTGGGAAATGCTTTTCCCTGCTCCTCAGAAGCTCACTTACCTCGAACATATTATACCATAGACAAGTTGGGGGCGCTTGACTGACTGCACAACTACCAGAGCTGCCACCAGAGGACCAAGAACTAAATGTTGAAGGACTTGTTGGTATACTTACTAGAATGGAGAACTGAAAAGGTTGTTTGTCACTTTCAGACTCAATCACCTATCCAACTGCAAGATTCTTTGGAAGGCTAAACTGGGACCTATTCCTTATGACTTTGTGAGTGCCAAGTTCAAGCTAGTACCTCAAACCTTAAAATGGTTTAAGTAAATGCTATTTGATTGTCTCACAAAGCAAGGGAGAGAGAGCCTTCTTCAACACCCCTTCCTTTATTCTGCTAGTGATAAGGAAGAGTCACTGACACACAAGCCTGTGATGTCAAGTCCTCTTGAGATAAGCACTGCAGAGCTTCACAGGACACTAAAGCAACTCCTCTTGATTAGCACCCAATGTTTCATCAAGTAAGGGGATGGAGAAGTTCACACTGAGGGGCTATTAGTTTAATCCACAAATTGGGGTGCAAAACCAGAGACCCTCCAACCTTCAGAGTGGATTAATACAAGTTTGTCCGTGGAACTCTCCAGTGCTATAGCTATCAAAAAGACAGTCTTATGACCTCAAAGGCTCATGTGTGGCCAAAAATAATTGACATTATTATTGGTCACATCGCACTTCAGGTGGGCAAGACTATTCAAAGCTCTTCACTTACGTGGAGGAGAGATCTGTGTTCTTAAATCTGAAGACTTTGCACAGGGCATAGCTGCAGCCTTTTAGAGCCGTGACTGGGAGGTAAGATTAGGTGAATATCGATGTGTGTTGCTGTAAGTAAAGGTTATATATTTCTTTTCTTTCTTTTTATAGAAAACTTATTTTTCTTCATAAAAGTGAAGTGCATCATCCTCCATTTAAGATTACTTAGTTTATTTTTGTGTAGTTTCTTTGTGTTCATACCCAAAATGTGGTGTTACAGTGAACCCTCGTTTATCGCGGTAGATAGGTTCCAGACCCGGCCGCGATAGATGAAATTCCGCGAAGTAGTGACATCATATTTACCTATTTATTTAACATGTATATTCGGACTTTTAAACCTTCCCTTGTACGTAGTACTGTTAACAAACTACCCTTTAATGTACAGAACACTTAATGCATGTACTACAGCACCCTAAACTAAAACAGGCACAAATATTAAAGGCGATTTTATATCATGCGTTTCCTAAACACCTAAAAAGCACGATAAAAAATGGCAACCAATGTTTTGTTTACGTTCATCTCTGATCATAATGAAGAAACAAACTCATTTAGTGTACACATATATGTATAGGTTAGTTTTTGCATCGATTATATTGATTATACAGTATGTTGATTTTTTTATTACCAATGTTTTACTTTATTTTTCTTAGGACTTCCAAATGAAATGTTTTTCTTTATGACGCCGCCTGAAACGACGGCGTCATAAAGTACTGTACGCTCAGTAAACAACCACGCTCAGAACAAACAAGGCATTTAACGCGCATGATGATAGTGATAAATAATGATACAGTACAGTATTTACAGTAAAAGCATTTATAAAATATGTTACCTTACAAATATAATTTACCGTATCTATATAAAATCATACAGTACTGTACAGTACATATTGTACATAGCAAAGCAGGAAAACAATTTACGAGAGAGAGAGAGAGAGAGAGAGAGAGAGAGATTGTTTTACGTACGTACTGTAAATGTAAATTGTTCCGTAACCGAAATACAAACCACGCTATTTACAAAGGGGTATTACTTTTAGCGCAGCTGAAATGACGAGCCAATAGTTTTTAACGAGGGTTAATTACCCCCGCGCTAGTTAGCGGGGGGTGGGGAAGGGTAGCTTGCTACCCCTCCCCCCTCCACACACCGGTGACTTGCTTCACTTCACTTTTGGCTCGGCGGTGATCAGACGTGTCTGCTCATCGCCTTCGTGACAGCCTTTAATTTTCTGCTTTTTCTTTTCAGCGTTTGTGTTGGTTGGAAGTTGACCTTCAGTTTTTTTTTTTTTTTTTCTTTACTATGCGTACATGCCCTGGAGTTGCCGGCCGTCCTTGTGGGACTTTCATGTCGGACGTTAATACGGATCCACACAATGTCGGGGCCGACGGTGTGACCAGGATAACATGTGCCGTGAGTGCAGGGAGTGGTCTGCCTCCCAGTGGGAGAGGTTTGGCCGTCGGCGTAAGAAGAAGTCCAAGAGAGACCGTTCTCCTCCGGGGTTAGCTTTGAAGGAGGAAGGTTCTCGGGACTCTTCTTCCGCCGCCCAAACCTCCTCCGAAGCTCCCCCTCGGCCGCCTCCTAAGGAGAGTCGTCCGAGTGGGAGCGCAGGCCCTTGTTCTGTTTCCCTACCTTCGGTGGAGGGAGAGGGCGTCGCCTCCCATAGCGAGGCGGTTCCCCCTCCTCCTCTGGGGGAGGTTATTAATAATGCCTTATCCAGTGATCTTTTACAGATTTGGTCGTCCCTGGGGCTTAAGGGCTTGCCCTCCAGGGTCGCTCTTATTGACCTTGTCTCGTTGGGGGCCGCTGTTAAGCAGTCGCCGGTGGTAGCAGAGGTAGACCCTCTGTCTATTGTCGACGTCTTGGTGACAGAGGCCTCCGACGTGGCTGGGCCTTCCGCCGCAGGTGCTGTTGCTGGTGATGGTGCTCAAGGCTCTCCTCCTCCTTCCGTACATCCTTCGAAGGGGGAAGTGATTCCTTCGGTCTCGACTGCTGCTCAGCTTCCTTCTGAGGGAAGTGTTTTGACGGAGACTCCCCTTCGGAGGACCGATGGTCCCGACGACCTCCCCCGAGGCCGCCTCCGCCGTAAGGCTCACCGCCCTCTACGCCACAAGGGCCTCCCTTCCCCTTACAGGGGGACTAAGAGACGCCTTTTTGGGTCTTCGTCCTCCGGGGGGGACTCTCCTCGTCAGCCTCAACCTACTGCTCTGCCCTCCTTGAACCTCTCTGCAGACCGCTCACCATCTCCTGCCGGATCTTCGCCTTCTGGAGAACTCGTCACCCGACGGGCAACGGTCCCTTCGGGGCTAAGGGATTCTTTCCTTACGCGAGCAGTGCTAGCGCACAAGCGCTCTCCTGCTCGCCAGCGCTCTCCTGCTCGACAGCGCTCACCTGTTCGCCAGCGATCTCCTGCTCGCCAGCGCTCTCCTGCTCGTCGACGATCTGCTCGCCAACGCTCACCTGCTCGTCGGCTCTCTCCTGATGTTCGCCCCCCTCGCCAGCGCCCTCCTGCTCGTCAGCTCTCTTCCGAGCGTCAGCGCTCATTTGAGGACCATCGCCCTGCGGTCTCTGACCACCCTTTAGTTCCTGCTGAACTCCCTGCTCACCATCTGCCTGGTCCTGTGGCTACGCAACATCGTGCTGCGCGTATGTCAGAAACACATGTTCGCCAACGCGCCAGCGATCTTCCCGTTCCTGCTCGTGAACGCGCCTCACCACCTGTCCTCTCACAGGACACGCGTCGACCTTCTGCTCGCCAGCGATCACCAGCTCGCCAGCGATCACCTACGCACCAGCGATTACCTCCTCGCCAGCGTTCACCTGCTTGCCAGCGCGCACAGGCGATCTTAGTATCGCCTATTCAACAGCGACAACTAACGCGCCGACGTTCGCCAACGCTCCTGAAGGAACATGGTTCGCCAGCTTCTAGCTCGCCATCGCGCGATCGCCCACCTACACATGCCGCTCGCCATCGCTCGCCATCGCTCGCCATTGCACGATCGCCCTCCTGCGCATGCTGCTCGCCATCACACGACCCTGCACGATCGCCCGCTTACGCATGCTGCTCCTCATCGCACAACCCTGAACGATCGCCCTCCTGCGGATGCTGATCACCATCGCACCCCATCACGCGATCATTCACCTGCGCATGCTGCTCGCCATCGCACAACCCTGAACGATTGCCCGCTTACGCATGCTGCTCCTCATCGCACAACCCTGAACGATCGCCCTTCTGCGGATGCTGATCACCATCGCACCCTATCACGCGATCATTCACCTGCGCATGCTGCTCGCCATCGCTTACCATTACGCGGTCATTCACCTGCGCATGCTGCTCACCATCGCACACCAGTGCGTCGACATACCACATCGCGCCATCGCCAACTTGAGCGACTGCACTGATCGCCTGTGGATCTACATCGCCAGCGATCTTCCTCACCTACGCGGCAGCATGATCCCTCGCCGTCGCGCCAACGCTTGCGTTCATCGCCTCGGACACGTGTTCATTTACCTGCCCACCCTCGCGCCCACTCGCCCGCGCGATCGCTCGCCCACTCGCCCGCGCGATCGCTCGCCTGCGCGCCCGCGCGATCGCTCGCCTGCGCGCCCGCGCGCCCGCGCGATCGCTCGCCCGCGCGATCGCTCGCCTGCGCGCCCGCGCGATCGCTCGCCTGCGCGCCCGCTCGCCCGCGCGATCGCTCGCCCGCGCGATCGCTCGCCCGCGCGATCGCTCGCCTGCGCAGACTTGGTTTAGTCCGCTGGCACGGGCGTTAGTGAGGGTTATGAAACCAGCACTCGCCGGCCAGGGTGACAAACCAGCGGCTGTCTCTCCTACGCTGAAGAGAAAGAGAGGAGTGGACTTCGTGGTGACTTCCCCTAGGGCGAAGTTGGTTCCCAAGAGGTCGGTCTTGAAGGTCCCTTCTCCTGCACGAGTACTCTCTCCTTCTCCCGTGGACGAGGCCTTTCCGTCCTCAGGTGAGTCCAGTGGGGCGGGTAGTCTTCCCCTCGGCACCAGGGGGGGAGACTTCGCTTCAGGCAGGAGAATCGCCTCGTGAGGAAGGGGCCCCTCGAACCTCGTTGTTGGGATCCTGTATCCCTCCCAGGAGGGAACCCAAGGATTCCAAGACCGTCCCTAAATCCTCTGCAAGGATTCGTCAGGAACCCACGACTACCCAGGGGAATGTCCACGTATCACCCCAGGAAGAGATTCCTGGGGCAGGAGACTTAGCTGCCAGCCCGCAGGGAGGAGAACAGCAAGAGTCCGAACATGCCTTCTGGCAGGTCCTAAGCCTGATAAGGACACTTAACAGACTTACGGATCCAGTCATCGCCCCCCGTGAAGGCAAAGACACGATTCTGGATGAAGTGTTTGACGTTCGGAAGGCCCCTAAGACCATTGCAGCTCTGCCCTGGTCTCGGGGGCTGAAGAGTGCCAGAGCTAGGGCCAACGCTCAGCTCGCACTTCTTGCCTCCTCCAGTCGTTCCACTGCCGGGAACAAGCTTATCCCTCCTCCTCGCCTTCAGCAGAGGAGGTATTTCGAGATCCTGGGTGAGCACAACCTCGCTCTTCCTCTCCATCACTCTCTGGAGGAGCTGGCGAAGGGAGTTCCCCTGGAGAAACTCTCTGCCCGGCAGGTGTCGTTCTCGGCGGCAGAGATCCTTAACCACGAGAAGGTCGCTAAGTGTGCCATGCAGGCCACTTCGTGGCTGGACTTCTGGCTAGGATCTCTGGGCATCCTATTGCGATCGGAGGACTTGTCCAAGGAGACCAATAGGAAGGCCCTAGAGACCTTCTTGCTCTCGGGCACCCGCTCCATCGAGTTTTTGGCGCACCAGGTTACCACCCTGTGGGCCAACTCGGTGTTGAAGCGTCGCGATGCTGTGTCCGAGAGATTCCATCCGAAGGTCCCCGCCGTAGATGTGTGTAGGCTCCGACACGCTTCCCTTCTGGGGGAGAGCCTGTTTGAGCCTCAAGACTTGGAGCGAACGGCTGAGAGGTGGAGGAAATCCAGCACGGACTCCCTCCTCCACAGGGCCCTTATAACTCGGCCCTATAAGCCTCCAGCCCCGCCACAACAGCAGCAACAGCCTCGTAAGGCTCCCAAACAGGCACCGGCAGCTAAGAAAGTGGTGTCTAAGCCCCAGCCCTTTCCAGCCAAGGTCAAGAGGGGCGGTAAGTCCTCCAGGGGAGGCAGGACTCCTAGGGGTGGCGGCCGCGGCTGCAAGCCCTAGGGGTGGCAGTCCCCCTGCGTGTCCACCTGTGGGGGGATGCCTTCAGCGTTGCGTCCGCAGGTGGCAGCAACACGGGGCCGATGCTTGGACGGTCTCAGTGATCGGCCAAGGTTATCGCGTCCCGTTCACGTCATCTCAACCTCCCCTGACAGCGAATCCAGTGTCGTTGAGCTCCTATGCCATGGGATCGGCAAAGGGGCTGGCCCTTCAGGCCGAAGTCGAGACTATGTTCGAGAAGGGTGCTCTCCAGGAGGTCGTGGACGGCTCCCCAGGCTTCTTCAGTCGACTCTTTCTTGTAAGGAAGGCTACTGGAGGCTGGAGACCCGTCATCGATCTCTCAGCTCTGAACAGGTTTGTCAAACAAACCCGGTTCAGCATGGAGACAGCAGACACGGTCAGACTTGCGGTGAGACCACAAGACTTCATGTGTACACTGGATCTAAAGGACGCGTACTTCCAGATCCCAATCCATCCGTCTTCCAGGAAGTACCTGAGATTCTGCCTAGACAACAAGATCTACCAGTTCAAGGTGCTGTGTTTCGGTCTCTCCACAGCTCCTCAGGTGTTCACCAGAGTGTTCACCCTGATTTAATCTTGGGCGCACAGGAACGGCATTCGTCTCCTTCGTTACCTAGACGATTGGCTGATCCTAGCAGACTCGGAGTCTACCCTTCTTCGGCACCGAGACAGGCTTCTGGATCTTTGCCAGGATCTGGGGATCGTGGTAAACCTCGAGAAGTCCTCTCCGCAGCCGTCCCAACGACTGGTTTATCTAGGCATGCTAATAGACACCAATCTCCACAAAGCCTTTCCATCAGACGACCGGATAGCAAGGCTGAGGAGGGTGGCGGAGCCTTTCCTCAGGCGAAAAGAACTCCCCGCCCAATCGTGGTTGCGTCTCTTAGGCCACCTATCCTCCCTGGCCCGTCTGGTTCCAAACAGCCGCCTCAGGATGAGATCCCTTCAATGGCGGCTCAAGTCCCGGTGGAATCAAGGATCCGATTCCCCGGACATTCTGATCCCAATGGGGTCTCTGGAACAGACGGACTTGTGGTGGTGGCTGGCCGACGAGAACCTGCGGAAGGGAGTGAGTCTTCTCGTCCTCCCCCCGGAATTGACTCTGTTTTCGGACGCGTCAAAAGAAGGGTGGAGGGCGCACGTTCTGAACCAGAGGGCCTCAGGCCTTTGGTCAGAATCAGAAAAGTGCCTACACATCAACCTGCTAGAGTTGAAGGCCGTCTTTCTGGCTCTTCAGCAGTTCCAACGGTCCCTGGTGGGTCACTCCGTGGTGGTGATGAGCGACAACACCACGGTAGTGGCTTATATCAACAAGCAGGGAGGCACTTTTTCGCAACAGCTATCCCATCTTGCAGTAGAGACTCTGAGGTGGACCGAAACCCATTCGATAACACTTATCAGCTCGCTTCATTCCTGGCAAGAGGAATGTGCTCGCCGACAGTCTGAGCAGGGCTTCGCAGATAGTGAGTACCGAGTGGTCTTTGGATCCTCAGATAGCCAACAAAGTCCTGACTTTGTGGGGTTCCCTGACGGTGGACTTGTTCGCGACAGCCTTGAACTTCAAGCTGCCCCTGTACTGCTCACCAGTCCCGGACCCCAAGGCACTCTGGCAAGATGCTTTCCAGCAACGGTGGGACAACATCGACGTGTACGCCTTCCCACCATTCTGTCTGATGAGAAGGGTGCTCAACAGGACCAGACTATCGGTCAACTGTTCCATGACACTAGTAGCTCCGCTATGGCATCACGCGGAATGGTTTCCGGACCTTCTGCAACTCCAGACGGAACTCCCAAGGGAGCTTCCTCCACGACACGAGCTTCTCAGACAACCCCACTCCGGTGTCCCTCACAGGGCCGTAGCCTCGCTTCGGCTTCACGCCTGGAGACTATCCAGCGTCTCCTCGCGGAGAGAGGCTTTTCGCAACAGGTTGCGGAGAGAATGTCTCGGCACCTGCGAAAGTCCTCTGAGGGAGTCTACCAAGCGAAGTGGAGAGTCTTTTGTGGTTGGTGTCGTGGAAGGAGTATCTCTCCACTCGATGCCACTATTCCAGCAATAGCGGACTTCCTTGTGTATCTGCGAGAAGAAATGCGCCTTTCTGTCTCGGCGGTGAAAGGCTATCGCTCAGCCTTAAGCTTGGCCTTCAGATTGAAGGGTGTGGATATTTCTTCGTCGCTAGAACTCTCTTTACTCATACGTAGGTACGAGCCTACCTGCCCCCAGTCGGAAGTGAGACCCCCTCCTTGGAACGTGGTTCGAGTCCTCAGGTCTCTCAAGAGACCTCCCTTCGAGCCATTACGCCAGGCCTCCGATCGCCACCTGTCTTGGAAGACGGCTTTCCTACTCGCCTTGGCCTCGGCCAAGCGAGTTAGTGAACTTCATGGTCTCTCGTACGACATCGCCCATTCAAGGGGATGGGGGGAGGTAACGTTCAGGTTCGTCCCTGAGTTTGTGGCCAAGACTCAGAATCCTGGAGTGCCGGATCCTCAGTTCGACTCTTTCAGGATTGCGAGTCTCCGTTCTGTAACAAACGACCCAGACCAGCTGCTACTATGCCCAGTGAGGTGTCTGAGGTACTACTTGAAGAGAACGGCTGCAGTCCGTCCTCATGTGCGAGCTTTGTTTGTGAGCACAGGCAGGACAAAGAGGAGGGTCACCAGGAACACCATCTCAGCTTGGATTCGAAGGGTTATCCACCATGCCCTGAATCCTGACCCTCCTCCGTCACGTCGCCCTCGGGCCCACGATGTCAGGGGTATTGCTACATCCCTGGCCTTCAAGGGAAACTTCTCTGTGACGCAGGTACTTCAAGCTGGGGTCTGGAAGCGTCAAACGACCTTCACAGCCCACTACCTGCAAGAAGTGACCCACAGGAGCCTCGATACGTTCTCTATCGGCCCTGTGGTGGCTGCACAACAGCTGGTCTAACCTCAGGCTCCTTTTTGGACAAGTAGCAGTAGGTTGAGGGCGTTGTTACCCGGTCTTAGTCTGCGTGAATGAAAGAGTATGTCTGACCCTTCTTTCTTCATTCTCCCCTCTCTTGGGGAAGCAGCATCCTGGTCCTCGCATAGCTGACCTCGACCTCTGCAGGTAACCCATGCTTCTTTGTGCTCCTAGTATTAAGCTTAATACTGTTGCGTCTCCCATACCCTGACGAGGTGGTATGGGGAACGTCCTATCCTAGAATTCCTATCTGAAGGTCTCAAGGTCAACTTCATAGGACGAGTCACACACTCTTCCTCACACTGCTTATGTAGGCCACTCGTTCCTAGCGATGCTAGGACCTTGTGAGGTACAGGGGCTCCCTCTCTCTAGTGCTGCTCACTGAGGGATCGAGCCCCCGGGCAAGCCGAAGTCAGTAAGGCTGGGGACTTTCCACCCTTCCTAAGGGGTAAGTCACCCTTTGTAAATAGCGTGGTTTGTATTTCGGTTACGGAACAAATGACAAATTCGAAGATAATTTGTATTTTTCCTAACCATACAAACCTTAGCTATTTACACATATGTGCCCGCCATCCCTGACCCCCAAGTCAAGTCCTACCTCTAAGTGAAGTGAAGCAAGTCACCGGTGTGTGGAGGGGGGAGGGGTAGCAAGCTACCCTTCCCCACTCCCCGGTAACTAGCGCGGGGGTAATTAACCCTCGTTAAAAACTATTGGCTCGTCATTTCAGCTGCGCTAAAAGTAATACCCCTTTGTAAATAGCTAAGGTTTGTATGGTTAGGAAAAATACAAATTATCTTCGAATTTGTCATTTTTAAACAAAAAAAAATCAATTTACGAGAGAGAGAGAGAGAGAGAGAGAGAGATTGTTTTACGTACGTAAATGTAAATTTTAAACAAAAAAAATATGATAGGTTACAACATGTAGACTTTTAAAACCTTCCCTTTAATTTAATGCATACAGTACAGTACTAAACTATAAAACAGGCACAAATACAGTATTAGAATGTGAGAATATTAAAGTAAAAAATAAAGATTGTTACTGTACTCACCACGAAAGAAGTTCAAGAAAAACTTGAATGATGATGGCGATGAATTTGCTGCACAGTAGAAATGATGATGATGAAGCTGATGAAGCTGATGATGTCTTCTACTGTGCAGCCAGGTAGTATTTTACGTCTCTTCAGACGGAGGTGTCTTTTCCTGGGACACCTCTTCAACTTCTTCAATTTCTTCCGAAGGCGTAGTAGCAGTAGGAACTGGCTCTTTTTTGCGAGGCTGGAAGAACATTGTGATCGGAAGTTGTTGCCGCTGCTTCTTTTTTCGATCTAAGAGAATCTTGTAGGGAGTCATTATGTCTTCAACCTTGTTGCAGAATTGCATCGACCGAACCATATCCTCGTCCCACTCTTGCAACATTTCTTTCACCTCCTTTATATGGTTGCAGACCTTGGCAAGCCGTTCTAGTGTTAAGCCCGTTTCTTCGACATTTTCTTGGGTCTCTTTCTGGGTTTCACTCTTCTTCGCTTGCCGATTTCGTCAGGTCTTCGAGGTCTGCGTCAGTTAGGGGCTGGGAATGGCAGTCCAACAACTCGTCGACGTCTTCAGTCGTCATGTCGCCAAACCCATCACCTCCAATTATGGCAGCCAACTGCACAGATTTGCGTACTGCAGAGTGTTGGATTTCAGCAGGTGTAAATCCCTCGTCGTCGTAAACAATCTCGGGCCACAACTTCTTCCAGCTCGCATTCACAGTTGCAGGTTTCCTCTCTTGAAGTGCCTTCTGAATATTCTAAAGGCACGTGGCTATGGTGTACTGCCGCCAGTACGCCTTCAAGTTAAAATCTTCATCCTCATCCTCTTGGGCAGCATCCACACACGCAACGAGGTCCGCCAAGGTATTCTTCGTGTAGAGGGCCTTGAACGCCCTGATAACCCCCTGGTCCATTGGTTGAATTAATGACGTGGTGTTGGGTGGCAGGAACTCAACCTGAACGCCCTCACGCAATAGGTCAGTTGCGTGTCCACCAGCGTTATCCATAAGGAGAAGGATCTTGAATGGCAAGCCCTTCTCTACGAGATATTCATTGACTTGCGGGATGAAACACTGGTGGAACCAGTTGGAGGTCAGCATCTTCGTAATCCATGCTTTTGGATTATGCATCCAGTACACGGGAAGGAGATTCTTATTCTTATTTTTCAAAGCGCAAGGATTTTTCGACTTATAAATAAGCCCCGGCTTCAGCATAAATCCAGCAGCATTGCCACACATCACGAGGGTAACGCGATCCTTGAATGCTTTAAAGCCAGAGGCTTTGGCTTCCTCTTTGAACAGGAAAGTTCGCGACGGCATTCTCTTCCAAAACAAGCCGGTCTCATCCATATTAAAGACTTGTTCCGGCTTGTATCTACCTTCGGCGATAATATTCTTGAACGTCTGGTTCACGTAAGTTTCAGCATCGGCAGTGTCAGCCGAAGCAGCCTCCCCATGCAGGGAAACGCTTTTCAGGGCGAAGCGTTTCTGAAACTTCGCGAACCATCCTTTGCTGGCGGAAAACGTTGTTTCTGAGGCTGGGAATCAGTGGATGTCCCTGGTTGAGGATCATCTGCATCATCATCTTCTTCAGCATGGTTGCCATCGTCGTCTTGAGGTTCCTTTGCAGCAAAATTCTGATACAAGCTCAAAGCCTTTGTTCGGATGGTGTTTGTATCCAAGGCTATGTTCTTCTTCCGGCAGTCGGCAATCCACACAGCTAAAGCACCTTCCATGTGTACGATCGTTTTATTACACGTTGTAACGACTCGCTTCGCTGATCTGCTAAAGGTGATTGCAGCCGTCTTTCTAATGTTCGCCTCGTCCTTCTTGATATAGCGAACAGTAGATTTGTTGATCCCAAAATGGCGCGCCGCGGACGCGTAACTTCTACCATCTTTTAACATATCGAGAAGCGTAACCTTCTCAGCAATCGTCATCATCCTTCGGTGGCGTTTAGGCTCACTACCAGCCTTAGTAGAAGCTGAATGCTTGGGAGGCATTGTACAGTAGGATTTGACAAAAAGTTCAACTTAAAAAGGTCGCACACAGCACAGATTAAACTTCACAAACTTAAGAACGTCTACTCAGCGATACGCGGGAACAGAGAGTGGACGACCCGGGCCCGCGAGAACCTAGATGCTGTAAGCTGGAGATGAGGGCAAAACACCAATCACAGGCTAGATAACCAAACTTGAGTTCTGATTGTCATCTATCAGCGCTTGAACCAATCACAACCCGTCTTACAGTATATGATGCGTAGGTTACCAACTCATACAAGATACCCCGCGCATACCGTACGTACAGTATTAATAATAATAATAATAAATAATGATAATAATACAGTACAGTACTGTAATAATAATAATAATAATAATGATAATAATAATAACAATCATAATTTTATTAACAACAACAACAATAATAATAATAATAACAATAATGATAATAGCTTTACGTATGCTATTTTATTCTTTTGTAGGATGTGTGTGTGTGTCTCTCTCTCTCTCTCTCTCTCTCTCTCTCTCTCTCTCTCTCTCTCTCTCTCTCTCTCTCTCTCTCTCGTACGCTTATTCGAAATGTGACTTTTGCAACAAAGAATATTATTGGATGCAGTACTACGTACGTATACAGTACATACAAAAGATTCATGGAAAAGAAGCACATCCATTACATTTGTAGTACAGTAGTAGCCATCAGCAGCCTTACACCATTCTAATATTGTATGACTGCATCTGATTTGCGTTTCATGTTCGATTTAATTTTACTACGTACTGTATACAGTACTGAATTATCGTATGATAATAATACAGTAATAATAATAATAATAATGATAATAATAATAACAATAATAATTTTATTAACAACAACAACAATAATAATAATAATAACAATAATAATACACGTAATAGCTTTACGTATGCTATTTTATTCTTTTGTAGGATGTCTCTCTCTCTCTCTCTCTCTCTCTCTCTCTCTCTCTCTCTCTCTCTCGTACGCTTATTCGAAATGTGATTTTTGCAACAAAGAATATTATTGGATGCAGTACTACGTACGTATACATACAAAAGAATCGTGGAAAAGATGCACATCCATTACATTTGTAGTATAGTAGCCATCAGCAGCCTTACACCATTCTAATATGGTATGACTGCATCTGATTTGCGTTTCATGTTCGATTTAATTTTACTACGTACTGTATACAGTACTGTATTATCGTATGATCACATTCTCTTTTCGTGTTTTATTTCTTTCTGTGCTGAATTATATATCATATGTAATGCAATGAACAATCAGTAAGAGCAGATATTACTAATTACAGTATTAATGGAATTACAGGTAACAAAATATCGTATTTGGGGGTCTTCAGATTTCGCGGTATTTTCAAAATTTCCGGAAAATCCGCGATATGTATATATATATGGGTTATGGAAAAAACCCGCGAAGTGGTGAATCCGCGATGGTCGAACCGCGAAGTAGCGAGGGTTCACTGTAGTTATTTTATTTTGTATATTTGTTACCTTTCTATGTTTATGCCTGATATGTCAGTGCATATAGTTAATCATCTTGGTTAAATATTAGCCCATATTAGGGAGAATCACTACCAATTTATTCAACTGATGATATTGGGAGTTGGTTGCAAGTTGGATGTGAGGAGAAACACAGTTGAATGATATGGCCTTTCCCAATCTGTTGTTAATTTAATGCTTCATTACACAGTATCGAGTAAGTTTTGTTTATTATTCTACTGTTTTTATGTTCTTTGTTATACTTCCTGGAAATGTATATTATGTATATTCTATTTATTTTTGGAGAAAATCTCAACTTTTCTGTATGGTATTCTTACCTTCCATGTTTCTTTTTTTCCAGATACTTAGTTAATCGTTTCTGCTGCTCAAATGAACGATGGTAGAGGTAACCCTTCTTTTTAACCACTTTCCCATAACCCAATATCAACAACAGAACACACACTACTTTCAAATACTAATCCTTTGGCTTTCAAATACTAGTCCATCGGCTTTCAAGGAATTTCCTCTGCTTTGTCCTTAGGGAGAAGGTTTTCAAGTTCAGTCTCGTGTTTTGGAGCGTCAAACCACCCTCCCTTAAGTGTTCATTAGCATGTGTATCCCAGTCTTAGCTTGTGCATAGCCAAGGGCATAGAGTTACTCGGGTATCTAGACAATTGGTTTATCCAGTCCACCTCCTCAAGATATCTCCTTCATCATCTCTACAAAGTTCTCTTCTATTGCCATGATCTGGGGATTGTGGTAAACCTAGAGAAGTAACATATAAGCAGAGGCTTTAGTACCTGGGAATGTTGACAGATACCTTCCTCCGTCAGTAGTGAATTTTTCCATCGCACAATTGCATCATCAGACTGGAGGGTAGCACGACTTTTCATTTCTCAACAACAACTGCTAGCTTAGCAGTGGCAACAACTTCTTTGGCATCACTTGTCCTTCGAGAAGCTCGTTTTACACGGGAGTCGCCATCAGAGATCCCTTCAATGGTGTCGTGTAGAAACACTGGGCAGCAGCCACCATCCTTCCTCATCACTTGGTTCCAATGGACCAAGAGGTTGGGGATCTAATCTGGTGGCTAAAGGATGATAACCTCATTAAGGGAACTTCTGGAATTGTTGCTATTCACAGATGCATCAAGGAGGGATAGGGAACACACCTAAGGAATCTATTGTCTCGGGTTTCTTGTCCAAGTAAGAGAAGAGCCTGCACATCAACCTTTTGGAACTGAAAACAGCATTCTTGGCACTGCAATTACTCCAGTCTTAGAGGCCACTCAGTAGTGTTGATGAGCGAAAATACCGTAGTAGCATATGTCAACAAGCAAGGAGGTGAAGCAGGCTCACTCTTTGGCACTAAACAACACAGTAGAGCTGTTGTTAAGCATCATTCTGGGCAAAAGAAATGTAATTGCCAACAAGCTCAGTTGCCCGTTTCAAGTGGTAGGATCCGAATGGTCCCTTCGTCCTCTAGTGACATAGTCTTTTGACTGTGGGGTTCCCTGTTATTAGATATGTTCACCAGAAGGCTTAACAGAAAACTATTCATTTTCTGTTAGCTTGTCTTGGGCCATTTAGCGGCGCTGGAGAATGTGTACCAACATCTGTAGGACAACTACGATTCCAATGTTTTTCTGCACTTTTGCCTGATTTTGAAGGTTAGTCAACCTGGTACTTGAGTATCATAAACTTCAGAGGAACCCTGGTGGCTCCCAAATGACTATACAATTGATTGATTGAATCTTTTGCATTATACTCTTAAGAGTACAGTACATGACTACAGTTTTTTTCTTTGTTTGCAAGAATTTTCCCTTTTCTCAATGTTTTTAACTCGACTAAACATTTTTTTAGTAGCCTATTCACTATTATATATTGGCTGAGGACTATGAAACGTGAAGTAGATAATGAATGGAGAAGTATTGAAGTAAAAGCTCAAGATAGAGACGACTAGCGAAATCTACCATAGGCCCTTTGCATCAATAGGCGTAGGAAGTAATGTTTGGATAGTTGGACTATATATTTTGGCTATTAAGGCTTAAAGGGCTGTTCTTAATACCGTTTGAAGGCCTCATGTTGTATTTATCCTCTTCAGGTATTATTCTAGATGGATTCAGATGTATTGAGATCTATTTATTTGGATTTAGATGTAGTGTTGCAGTTTTTAGAGTCCCCATTTTAAACGTTTGAGATTCTCCTTAAAGTTTCTTTGGCCAAAACCCTTTCTGTTGTCCTTGGCATTAGCTATGAGTATTAGCGAGTTACACTTTTTCCAAGAATGTGGGGTTTGGTGTTGGTAAAATTGTTTTTTCTGTTGTCTAGCTTTCAGGCCAATGAGGATACCAATTTAAAAAGGCTTTGTAATTTTTCAACAATCCTTCACTGCAGAGAAAGTTGGGTTGTGTGTCAGTGAGGGTTGGCTTATTGGTCTGATTTGGGCAGTTATTAGTCATGTCCTCTTTCACCTAGAATGGGATGTTTCATATCAAGTGTTCAGGTTACTGAAGCTCTCAGGACTGGATTTATGAATTTTGGCTATATAGACCCGTGCTGGGCCCTGTGTGGCCTCTCAGCAAATTGGATTCCTGGCAGGTGAACGTTTAAAAATTTCTGTTAGCAGGAGCGCAGCTACTTCCCTTAATTTCAATAGGAATCGTTTATTTTGAAAGGGTTTGGCTTTGCTCAATAATGGTTTTTGACAAGCGCTTATTAAAAGAATCACGGTTTTTGAATGAGTTATAGGCTGTATGGTATTAAGGTAGCTGCCGGCATTGTTCTAGTGTAAATTGCATTTGGAAGTCATTCGTATTCGCTTCGGGATTAAAATTTGTATTAGTTTATTGGCTCCCATGGCTGTTTATTTCATGATATTTCTGTTTGAATGTGTGAGGGACTTGATACTGTGGAGCATATTGTAATTGGTGGCAAGTCTCGGCTGGCTGATTGGTGCAAGTACTGTATTTAGGTGGGTATATTGGGTTTGATTAATCTTTCTCTCACATATTCTCCAACTTCAAAATGTGGAAGTCCACTATATAAACCTCAAGTGAGACATCCTTTGAGATAAATCACAAATTTTTAAGTAATTTGTATTTTTCCTAACATACTTACCGAGAACTACTTTCTTAGGAGGTACCTGGAATCTCTCAACCGACCAGAGTTTTGTGTAGTTTACCCTACTTCCGTTTTCTGTGAGGACTACGTGCCCTGAGGCTAGTCCCGAGCCAGGTCGCGTGTTAGCTTGGGTCTCGACCCTCAGTAAGCTCTTGGATGTAAAAATAGCTAAGGGTCAGTAAGGCACTCGGGGAAGGAAGGGAGGGCCATTACCCGAAAGTAGTTCTCGGTAAGTATGTTAGGAAAAATACAAATTACTTAAAAATTTGTGATTTGTTCCAACAAGGAGACTTACCTCGAACTACTTCCTTAGGAGACTTACACTTTAGGAGGTGGGAGTGTCTTCCTGACCTCTAGACCCAACTAAGCCGGGCGACAAGGAACCTAGGTAGGAAACTAGGTTCTAAGATATCCGGAAAACGAAACGTAGGGAAAAACTACACAAAGAGCTCATGTTAGTATCTAAGTACAGTACTCACCCTTAAAAATTCCACGATGCTGAGTCCTGTGTCGAAGATGTGAAGTCGTGTCTAGTTCAGGTTCTACCTGGGTCTATATACAGGGGTCGGGAGAGGAAAAGGACAAGGGTGAAAGGAAACGAACCTGTGTCTCTTGGTTTTGCTACCCACGATTGTACCTGGGGCTTCACTGTTAAATCGCTTGGAGCGCGGAGATGACTGTCCCAATAGAGAACCCGTCTAGAGATTTCCTCGAGCAATCCTTGAGGTAATGAGTTCTGAAGGTCGACTGGTTCGACCAGGTGCCTGCTCTAAGGATTTGGGCCACCGCCATGTTTTTCTCAAAAGCCAGAGAGGTACTTAAGACCCCTAATGTCATGGGGTCTGGGATTACTTGTCAGGGGAAGGCCCGCCTTGCTATAGGCCCTGACAATCACCTGTCTTAGCCAATAGGAGATGGTATTCTTAGATACCTTCTTTTTCACTGTACCCGTGGAGACGAAGAGGTTTTTGATACCAGGGCGGAGATTAGCCGTCCGCTTAAGGTATTTCCTCACGGCTCTGACGGGGCACAACTTCAAATCCTTCGGATCCCCTGATCGAGGAATCGCTGGCATTGAGAAGCCTTCGAACTGAGGATCCCAGACTGCTGGATTCTGTGTTTTAGCCACAAAAGAAGTGACGAACTTGAAGGAGATCTCACGCCATCCCTTCGTATGAGAGACTTCGTAGGACAACCCATGGATTTCTCCCACCCTCTTAGCTGAAGCCAAGGCCAACAAGAAGACCGTCTTGAGAGTGAGATCCCTGTCCACTATGTCCTTCAAGGGTTCGAATGGTGGTTCACTTAGTATTTTCAATACTCTTGCCAAATCCCACTGCGGCACCCTGGAGGTTTGTGGGGGGCATGCTTGTTCGAAGCTCCTGATGAGCATAGAGATATGCCTAGAGGAGCCCAGATCAATGCCCTTCAGGAGGAAAACTTGGCCCAAGGCTGCACGGACTCCCTTGATGGCTGGTATTGACATGCCCACCACGTATCTGAGGTGTACGAGGAAATCCGCAATATGCGGAACCGAAGCTTTTAGAGGCTTGATGTTTCTTGAGGAACACCATTTCATGAAAGTGGTCCATTTTGCCTGGTAGACCGCTGCCGAAAACCGCCTCAGATAGCACGACATCCTCTCAGCCGTTCCTGCCGAATATCCTTCCTTCCTCAGGAGACGCTCAATAATCTCCAAGCGCGAAGGCGAAGAGACCGAGGATTGTCGTGGAACATTTGGAAGTGTGGCTGCTGCAGAAGGTCTGGTCTGTCGGGCAGAGGCCACGGGGGAAGACACACTAGGTCTCTTAGATCCGCGAACCACTCTCTCTCCGGCCACCAGGGCACTACCAAAGCTATCCTTAGGTTGTGAGCTGCCCTTACTCTGTTGAGCACTTGCCTGATCAATGCGAAGGGAGGAAAAGCGTACACATCGAGATTGTCCCATTTGTGCTGAAAGGCGTCCTCCAATGCCGCCTATGGGTCTGGGACAGGAGAACAGAATACAGGGAGTTGTGCGTTTAGTCTGGTTGCAAAGACATCCATCACCGGCGAACCCCATTTTTGAATGATGAGCCTGGCTACTTCTGGGTGAAGAGACCACTCGGTACCCACTACCTGGCCCATCCTGCTGAGCCCGTCGGCTAGGACATTCCTTTTCCCTGGAATGAACCTTGCTGAAATCACGATTTGTTCTGACTCGGCCCAATCCAGGATCTCCGTGAGATTGCATAACTCCTTCGACTTGAGACCTCCCTGTTTCTTTATGTACGCTATTACAGTGGCATTGTCGCACATCAACGCCACTGTGTTTCCCCTTAGAAGACCTATGAATTGTAGGCACGCTTTTCGGACTGCCTTCATCTCTAGGATGTTGATGTGCTGTGCTTTTTCTTCTTCCGTCCAAGAGCCTCTTGCTGACTTGCCGAGAAGGTGTGCTCCCCACCCTTCCTTGGAGGCGTCTGTGAAGAGAAGCATCTCGGCGGGCACGGCTGCGAAGGGCATCCTCTTGAGGGTATTTGCTCGATCCTGCCACCACTCCAGGGATTGTTTTGTCTCCGGAAGAACGGGAATTAACTTGTTGGGGAGTCTAACTGGTTCCAGAGCCCCTTCAAGTTCCATTGTATGCTCCTGAGTTTGAGCCTCCCTTGGGGGACCAGTTTCTCTAATGATACTAGGTGACCTATCAACCTCTGCCAGTCCTTGGCTCTCCTGGGCTGCCCTGAAAGGAAGGGCCGGAGGATCTGGTCCAGGTTGTTCAACCTCTCCCCCGATGGAAAGGCTCTCACTAGGCGGGAGTCCAGCACTATCCCCAAGTAAGTCATCCTGGTGGAGGGAGACAGATGCGACTTCTCCAGGTTGATAGTGATACCCAGAACTTTGCAGAATTGTATTAGTTTCACGCCTTGATCCTTCAAAACTACCTCTGAGGAAGGAAGAAGCAACCAGTCGTCCAGGTATCTAATGAGGCGAATACCCCGTTCGTGAGCCCACACGGAGACTGTCGTGAAGGTCCTCGTGAATACCTGGGGCGCTGTTGACAAACTGAAGCAGGGGGTCTTGAACTGCAGGATATGGGTACCCCACTTCACCCTAAGAAACTTCCTGCTTGAGGGGTGGATAGGGATTTGAAAATACGCGTCCTTGAGGTCTATGGACATCATGAAGTCCCCTTCCCTCAGGGACTGCAGGACCGACTTTGGTGTGTCCATCTTGAAGTCGGTCTTGCACACAAACTTGTTGAGGGCTGACATCTATTACCGGTCTCCAACCTCCCGTCTCTTTCTCCACCAGAAAGAGTCGGCTGTAGAACCCTGGGCCCGGTTGTAGGGCCGTTTCCATCGCCCCTTTTTCCAACATCGTGGTACTTCCTCCTGTAAGGCTGCCCTCTTCAAAGGGTCCTTGGGTGCTAGCCACTCCGCCCGACTAGCTGGAATCAGAGGAGGCGGTTCTGCCAGGAATGGTAGTCTGTAACCCTCCTTCAACACCGTTGCTGTCCAGGGTTCCGCACCGTGGTCTTTCCATGCTTGCCAAAAATGTCTGAGGCATCCCCCAACCTGAGGCTTGGGCAGGAGTAGGGGGCCTCTCACCCTATCTCCTTCTGGAGGATCGACCTGAACGCCCTCTCGTGGAAGCTGAGTAGGACGTTCTAAACGAGGCCGGTGGTGTCGGAGCTCCTCTACGGGGGGGCTGCGGTGGTTGAGCCCAAGAGGTAGATGGGGCGTCTCTTCTTGTCTGGCCAGGAGAGGCTCGAGAAGTAGAGGGTCCATCCGACGTAGGTCTTCTGTAAGCAGGTCTCCTCATGGCCTGAGGTCTAGGAGCGCTCACTTCCTTCCTCCTCATGAGCTTCTCCATGATTTCTTCCATTTGTTTCAGAGTAAAAAGTGAGTCACCCCACACGGGCAGGCTCCTCAAAGCCCTCGCTTCCCTGTCTGGGATTCTCCGGGATAGCTTGGTCAGGACCGTATCCCTTCTCCTAAGGACCCAGTTGGCCGATAAAGCAAGAGACTGGAACGTCAAGAACTTCAGTGTCCTGCTCCGGAGATGATGAGTTCTTTCAGGAGAGCTTGATTCGATGGGTCTGACAAGTCGTAGGTGGCCTGGATACCCACCAGAGTTGATGCCCACCAGTCCAACCAGGAGGCGACGTTGACCAGGTCTTTAGACATCTCCATCATCGCCGCCTCTGACTGGGAGAAACAAATCGGGGCTGAAGAGGCTCTGTCCTCCGGGGCACCCTGTCCTAACACTTCAAGGGAGGCCTCCATCCTGCAGGCTCCCGTTCGCTGCCCTTCTGGCACATAATATTTGCTCTGGGACCTTAGACCCTGGAGTAATTTTAGGCACTCTGGGATTTGGGGGCTTCAGCATTCCCCGCCACAACCTTTTCTACCTGAGTGCGTCCCAGAACTACGTCCCTGGCCACAGGTAGCGCCAAGGAGGGTTTCTGATGTACGGGGGCCTCCATTAGACGATTGAGGCTGGATCGCCAGGCATCCTTGTCGGCGGGAACAGGCTCCTCGATCCTGTGATGCCTCCGTATGAGGCCTATAACCCTTCGATAGGCCGAATCCTCGGTTGGAGAACCCTCCGTGTCGCTGACCGCGCCCTCCGTCTGGAGCTGAGGCGCTGTCCCGACGGGCACCTCCGCACTAGGCTTCGGTCCTGGGACGGGCACCACCGTGTCGGCGAGGGCTTCCGTCCTTAAATTGTCCTTCGACAATGAGGGTGAGGCTTCTGTGGGCTTGCCCGACGGAGGAAGCCGTCCCTGTTTATCCAAAGGTCGAGCCAATTTTGCCGACGACGAAGCTGCCCGTCCGAAAAAGCGACTCCCTCCGCTGGGCGGCTTGAGTCGGTTGTTTCACGGCCTTACGCCTGTCTGAAGAGGTCCTTTCGTTCTCGTCCTTCCGAGGGTCAAACCTGTGGCTGGAAGAGGGCCTCCTTGGAGAACCGTCTCTGGAACGCCAACTCGTAGAGCTCGGGATCGCAGCGAAGTCCGCGAGCTTCCTGCGGGGGACAAGGACCCATTCTTCTTTGGGAGATCTACTCCTGTATTTCTTCCTCGGAGACCTGGAACGCCTTCTCCCATATCTCGACCTAGAACGGAAACGTCTGCTCCTGGATCTATCCCTCCTCCGGCGGCGCCTCCTCCGTGCTTCTCCCTCCGAAGAGAACGATGAACCTGCCGCTGAAGACTCCGACGACTGCATAACGCGACCGAGGGGCAGGCGCATGAGGAATAGACGGCTTCGTGATTTGCTGGGTTCCTGAGGTTGAAGGTTGCAGAAACATGTCAGGAACTGCCGAAAGAGGAGCTGGGGGAGAGTTCGGTCGCTCTACGTTGGGTAACCAGGAACCAAGGCCTTCTTCCATCCTCAACGGGGACTTACCTGGAGTCTTCGGGGGTCCCCATCCAAAGCGATCCGCTACTGGAGAGTCTATGTTATCTTGGGTGCCATCAGCTGCGGAGGTACCTGAAATGTAGGCCCATGAAGCAGGCAAAGAAACGGACATTTTTACCCCACATGGGGTCATCTGACGAGATGTGCCCCCCAAGTACAAGGGCAGAGTCTCCAAGACCCCCCCTAAAAACACAGTCAGGCCCCCCACTTCCCTGCAAAGAGTCAGCAACCCCAACATCTCAAAGACTAGACTCCTGGGGAAGAGCCATTGGCTCCTTCCCCGCAACGGACTTACCTCGTCCCCTACTCTGGGTAGGGGAAGATGGGAGAGAAACACCGTCAGACTTCCCTCCTGGCGACGTCAAGGGCAAAGAGGTGCCCGTCTTCCTGGGAGATCGCTTAGCGGACTTCTTCTTCGTACTAAAACGAACCTACTGGATTTCACTCCACGACACACACTCCGGACACGTGTCCGACGGAGAGCACACTCTACCCCTACACGAAGAGTAAAGGGAATGCGGGTCAACCTCCGGCTTGGACAAAAACGCTCCACACGACTTCCCGGCTCTAGGCCCAGGACAACGGCGGGCATGCTCCATTATGCACAACACAACACCGTAAGACACAGGAACGCATGGAAAGGATAAGGAATACACTTGGGAAAGCACAAGGGAATCAAGCGAACACGCAAGAACACAAGGGAAAGTACAGGGATACCACGTGGGACACGCGAGTCGGGGACACAAAGGGTCGCAAAGAGAAAGGAGAGCGTCGGGATGGTATCACGACGCGACCAGAGAACTTTGCTTGAAAAAATTAACCAAAAATAAAATCTCCTTATGAAAGAGTGACCAGCTTGAGGAATAACGCAGCGCCCTAAAAACAAGTGTGTATATAGCATTTAGTTTAAAATTAAAAAAACAGGAACTATAAAAATTGTTGGCAAGGCCAGTGTATGTCTTTTTCCGATACACAGATGTTATAAATTCACCATTGTCTCTACTTACGTTAATGTCTAAAAAAGGTAGAGAGTTGTTGTTCTCTTTTTCTATACTGAACTTCATATTTTGGTGTTGAGTATTTATATGGTTTAAAAACATTTCACTATGCCATGGTTGTTTAAATAACACAAAAGTGTCATCAACATATCTTCTATAATACACTGGCTTAAAAGTGTCTGGACAACTATTTAAAAAATTTTCTTCAAAAGATGACATAAACATATTTGCAAACAAGGGTCTTAACGGGGAACCCATGGCAACTCCATCGACCTGCGAATAGAGTTGGCCATTAAAAACAAACATGGAGTCTTGCACACCAAGCTCAAGAAAAGTCTTAAAATAATGTCTGTTAAAACCATGAAAAAAAAACTTGATCGTCATAAAAAATTTTATCTGAAATAATATTAATTGTTTCATTTAGTGGCACATTTGTAAAAAGAGATTGTACATCAAAACTTGTCATATGTAGATCAACATCTTACTGAGGGTCGAGACCCAAGCTAACACGCGACCTGGCTTGGGACTAGCCTCGGGGCACGTATTCCTATGAGCTTTAACCCTGGATAGGTACGGTCCTCGGACACCCCTTTAAGGGTATACTCGGACGCGAACGACCCCGACGCCAAAAAAAATTCTTGAAAAATCAGTTTTTGCAGTAACCTCCTTTTTTCTTTTGCCAAAAAAAACTTCAATGAATGCTTAAAACAACTGTAAAGATAAATACTACTCATCTGCAGAAAAACTATTTATAAATATTTTAAAAAATTAAGTAGAAAAAAAAAAGACCTGACATAAAAATTCATAAAAAAAAAGTTTATACATATATACACAAATCCTTTTAGGAATTGATTCTTGAATGTTTAGGACACATCTTGATGTATTTTGGATGAAGTCAGACCCATGGAGGTGAAGATCTGAAATGAGAAAAAAAGGGTAACTTTTTTTGGCCAAAAAAAATTGTCCAAATTTCATGAATTTTTTTGGGTACCCAAATGAAATAGGAAGTGGCTAATTTTTTTAGGGAATAAACATATGTTATCCTAAAATAGAAATATGTAAAAAAATCTTCATTATTTTGTAAATTACATTTATATCAGGGGCCATATCTAAAGGTAATTTTTTGAGTACTTGGAAATTTCGTAAAAAAATACATATATTTAATATATAATATGATATTTATGCAGGTAAAAATATACCAAAATATCACAAATTCTATAGGGAACAAGAATATATATAGATAGGGCAGCTTACGCTTCGGATATGTCCACAAAATGGCCGCCAACCACACTGACTCAGACTCCCTAATCTGCCACTTGAAATGTAGGAAGGGTATGTCAATTTCGAGGTGTTATTTACTAATCTAATTATTATTGGATATGCATAAAAATTGTATGGTGGGTTGCTGGATAATTGTCGATTATTTTACGACTATAAAATTAAAATTCTGACCCAAAAAATTTTTTTTGAAGGGAAATAAAATCGAAAAAAAAAAATGTAAAACAATATTTTAGCTAAAAAAATTTGATGATATTCAATCAAAAAAAAAGTAAACAAAATTTTCCGACAAATAAACATCTAGAGGAATCATTACTCTGTGATAGTTCCTTAGTACGTAGTAATTTTGAAAGAATTGGGAAAAAACGAAAAAATGGCAATATCTGGCTAAAAAAAAGATAGGCATGGGTAGCCAGATCATCTAGAAACACTTTCCAACACTATAAAAATATAAGTTTTGCGACACTACTTGCCAATTCCTTACGGTAACATGACTAAGCAAAAAAATGCAAAACAAATAAAAAGGGGCACTCGTGGAAAAATGGCCATTCTAATATACGGCATTTCAGAAAAAAAAAATTTCAGCCACGTGCTAGGCAAACCATCAAGGCATATTTTCCGACAAATAAACATATAAATGAAATATTACTCTGTGATAGTTCCTTAGTACGTAGTAATTTTGAAAGAAATGGGAAAAAACGAAAAAATGGCAATCACAGGAAAATCGAACACATACTTATATATACGCCATATCTGGCTAAAAAAAAAATAGGCCTGGGTAGCCAGATCATCTAGAAACACTTTCCAACACTATAAAAATATAAGTTTTGCGACACTACTTGCCAATTCCTTACGGTAACATGACTAAGCAAAAAAATGCAAAACAAATAAAAAGGGGCACTCGCGGAAAAATGCCCAACATTCTAATATACGGCATCTCAGATAAAAAAAAAAGACATGCACGTGTTAGCCCAACCATCAAGGCACACTTTCTAACACATAAACATGAAAAAAAAAATCAATAATATACGGCAATTCCTTACTACGTAGTAAATTTTTACAAATATTGAAAAAAAAACAGAAATTGGCAACCGCAGTTAAATACCCAATATACCAATAACTACGTCGTATCTGACAAAAACAAAATCACGCATGGGTAGCCAGATCATCTAGACACACTTTCCAACATTAAAAAAGCAAAAGTTTTACGACACTATTTCGCAATATCTTACGGAAAAATGACTTGGCAAAAAAATTTAAAAAAATTAAAAAGGGACACTCGCGGTAAAATGCCCGACATTCTAATATACGACATCTCAGATAAAAAAAAAGACATGCACGTGTTAGCCCAACCATGAAGGCACACTTTCTAACACATAAACATGAAAAAAAAATGAATAATATACGGCAATTCCTTACTACGTAGTAATTTTTACAAATATTGAAAAAAAAACAGAAATTGGTAACCGCAGTTAAATACCCAATATACCAATAACTACGTCGTATCTGACAAAAACAAAGTCATGCATGGGTAGCCAGATCATCTAGACACACTTTCCAACACTAAACAAGCAAAAGTTTTACGACACTATTTGGCAATATCTTACGGAAAAATTACTTGGCAAAAAAATGAAAAAAAATGAAAAAGGGGCACTCGCGGTAAAATGGTCCTCGTGGTGATGAACGACATTTTAACTAAAAAAAAAAACATGCACATGGTAGCCAAACAATCCACCAAGACTTTCCACACCTGATAACCTATACAAGTTGCACCATTCTACGACAATTTCATAATACGTAATAACTTTGATAATTATGCAAACTACCTTAGAAGGGTAAACTCGGACGCGAACGACCCCGACGCGTCTCAGAAATCGGGGAAGGAGTACAGCTACAGCAATGCACATCTGGACACTACTAGAGCGTGTAGGGGAGACACCTCCTGCAGGTCGATCACCCACAAATTCAGTCACAGGGGTGAGTCACGTGAGAAAAACCTGTTTTTTTTTGACGCTCGGGGTCGCAAACGACCCATCGTACCTATCCAGGGTTAAATGAGTTGTAAGCAATCTTTCTGATGATTACCCTTTTTGAAGTATGTGATATTACGGTACTTTTGTAGGGACTTCCATTTTATCATCATTTGGCCAATATTAATTAATTTTGCTACTGAAAGAAACAACTTCAACTTTCCGTCAGCCTTCAAGGAAAAGAAATCCATCTTCAAGTCTATTAGAATCCTTTGTAATAAAAAACACGGGCCAACAAGACACTTTTGAAAGGTTTAAGTACCCAAGAGCCTACTGTAGAAGGTCTCTGCTTAGCCCTATTTTTGACAAAGTACTCAATGAATTCAGACAAATATTTCATGAACCAAAATGTACCCTCCATGGCGTAGCTGCCTGAACCCACCACTTTCAAATTTCTTAAATGAAAATGTCTTGCAATGCCTTGCTGACCAGTACTCAATTGAAGGGCGAACACTCCATTTAGAACTACTTATTGCTCAGAGAACACTACGGGATAATTTGACATCCTTTCCTGAAGTTTTGGATAAGCTAAAACCAATGAAGGAAGGTTTCCCCACACTCTACAATTTAATGAGATTTGGTTGTAACTTCCCCCGTCAGCAGGGTTGCCAGGTTTTCTAAATGAGAAAAGGTCAACTTATAATCAACAGCAGCTTTAAAAGGCCAACCCGTTAGTAGAAAAAAAGGCCAGAAATATAGTATTTAGGGCCCACCTTTTTCATAGTTAAAGGCAACCAATTTTTAGAAAGACCAAATTTGAGGGTTTTTGACCTGAAAAAAGGCCAACCTGGCAACCTTGTCAGCGATCTTTTTCTGTCTCGAAATTGGTCAAAACTCACCTCAGGGCATCAGTAGGTCAAGAACGACTGACCAGTCTAGGCACAATTTCTATTGAAAAACTATAGTGGATTCCTTTGATTTTGATGGGGCAGTGGATATATTTGCAGCTATCCCAATATCTTTAGTCTAAAGGGGCCCATACATGTTCAAAAACAGCGTCAAAATTTTGCATCAAAATTTTGATGCATAATTGCCCACACACGTATAGGCGTTTTTCCCATCAAAATTCAGTATGGTCAAAATCTTCGACATGGATGCATCAGTGGCCATAGCACTAGTGTTGGCATTGGACTCTGATAGACCTCCTGGTAAACGTCGGAAATGGACATCAAAATAGATCTTTCATATATAAACTATAAAAAGAGACTTGTGTCAGCCTGATCAACATAAATACATTCACTGGTAGTTTGAACTTTTGAAGGTCTTATCCCTCAACATTCGCCGACAACCCCAATGACTAAGTGCTATAAACGCGACTAAGAACATAAGTATACACATTACAGACCATTCCAAATCCCTGTAATAAAATGCAGGTCTATATATATATATATATATATATATATATATATATATATATATATAGATATATATATATATATATATATATATATATATATATATATATATATATAGATATAGATATATATATATATATATATATATATATATATATATATATATATATAGATATATATATAGATATATATATATATATATATATATATATATATATATATATATATAGATATATATATATATATATATATATATATATATATATATATATAGATATATATATAGATATATATATATATATAGATATATATATATAGATATATATATATATAGATATATATATATATATATATATATATATATATATATATATATATATATATATATAGATATATATATAGATATATATATATATAGATATATATATATATATAGATATATGTATATAGATATATATATATAGATATATATATATATATAGATATATATATAGATATATATATATAGATATATATATAGATATATATACATAGATATATATATAGATATATATATATAGATATAGATATATATATATATATATATATATATATATATATATATATATATATATATATATATATATATATACCGGTATATAAATATAAATCGATTCATTTGAACGTGAAATGTGTGAAATAATACGTTAACCAATTAAGTGATCTACCACGATATAATAATAATAATAATAATAATAATAATAATAATAATAGTAGTAGTAGTAGTAGTAGTAGCCATCCTAAAACAATATGAATAACAACACAAAGAACAACAACAACAAGAGTTCTTCGTTGACAATAAAACCTGTAATTACATAGTTAACATTTAAAAAAAAACCATAATTTTAATCGGAAATTCTCGGTAAAAATATATTGCTTTTGGTCATTTACTATTTACTATTAATTGCCAAGCTACAACCCTAGTAGGAAAAGCAGGATATGCTACAAGCCCAGGGGTCCCAACAGGGAAAATAGCCCAGTGAGGAAAGGAAACAAGGAAAAATGAAACATTTCAAGTTTTTCAGTATGTATGTATATATATATATATATATATATATATATATATATATATATATATATATATATATATATATATTATATATATATATATTATATATATATATATATTATATATATATATATATATATATATATATATATATATATATATATATATATATATATCTATGTGGCGAAATTTCACCGGTTTATACTAAATAGCCCGATGTGCTGGGCTGATTACAAGGTCTGAAGGACTAACCTCTCAAAACCATTGGAGAAGTAAATAGAATATGGCTATATTTTAACAAATTTTATTATGAAAATAATAATCTAATACGAGAAACATGAAAAAATAAACCTTTACTTTACGTACAAAGAGATACTTGACTTAAAAGAACATGTGCGTGACTTAAAAAAACTATGTCCGCATCGGACTCAAGATTTTAGCAAAATTAACTGAACATTTATAAAATTATCTCGATAAACGCCTTACCGAGACCTTTTGACGTACTTTACACAATAACACTGATCCCCTGGCACAAGGATCGATGAAATATTAACAGATACAAACTTTACATAACTCTATCAAGACCTACATGGAAACCGACCTGGGTACACTAAGGTGGGGAGAGAGAACAATTAGATAGAACTTACTGTGGTTGGGGACGTCGGATCAAAGAGACAGAGCAAGCCTCTGCAACCTCCGACGTCGCCTTTTTCCCGCAATTTTTCCTGAACCTAAATTTCTAGATTGGATTTTTTTATCATGTTACAATAGAATGAAGTTATTTTTCTTTCTCTTAAATTACAAGTGGTTGATTTCTTTAGTCTCAGCGCCTGCCCTACCAGGCAGTTTCTCTTTTTGGTTCTAAACATTCTCATCTTGATCGACATTCATTCGCCCGCGAGTTCTCTCCTCTCCCTCCAATTTGACGTAATTGTAGGCGGAGTCAAATGGCGGGAATTTCGATTGATCAGGTCGAAATTCCCGACATCCTCCACGCCCCAAAATAAGGAGCGATGAAACGTCGGTCAATTGGATAGAGCTGGACTCGGGGTGGGGGGAGTGACTTACTCCGAGACTCTGTTAGGCTCGCTGCGTAGCGCTCCGCAACGACTCGAACAGAGTACGCATAATGTACAACACACAGCAATGTTACCCCGGGGCAATAAACACAATCAATAATATACATATAGCCATACAACAGTTCAAATTAGGCAATGGGCCTAGCAATTCTAACGTACTCGTGTATAATACACATAAGGAACAGCAGAAATCAGTGATAATGTACACGTACATATTACAAAATTCAAATGGCATGGCAAGTAGGCAATGGGCCTAAAACAAACCAAAAATAACAATGGAAATGCATACATAACAATTCAAATGCAAAGGCAATTAGGCAATGGGCCTAAGACAATCAGAAAATGGCAATGAAAATGCATACATTACAATTCAAATGCAAAGACAATTAGGCAATGGGCCTAAGACAATCAGGCAATGGCAATGGAAATGCATACATAACAATTCAAATGCGAAGGCAATTAGGCAATGGGCCTAAGACAATCAGAAAATGGCAATGGAAATGCACACATAACAATTCAAGTTCAGTCTGCCTTAACTCACAATAATCGAGACTTATATAGCGCTGCTACATGCAGGCTGTTACTTGATGGAGTACAAGAGGGAGGGGCTGGTTCTGTGCAACGCTCGGTCTGTACGCACGAGACCATCCCGTCCCCGTTCTCCACCCCCTACGCACTTCCAACTTCCGCAGATTCATGCACACCTCACAAACTCCACCCTCCCTACCTTCCAGATAGGACACGCCCCTTTTTCACTCATTGTTTACAGCTACGTTTTATATATCGTCACCTTTCAGCAGACAGTCCATCAGTTCTCTATGTTTCACGGCAGCCCTTCTCAATGGGCGTGTAGAACGTCCTTGTGCGTTCGTCTGCTCTGACTCTGTTTCATTTTCACTTCTTTCACTAACTGCATAGTTCTCACCTTTCTCGTCGTTGTCGTCCGTTCCTGTGGCTGGTTGTTGAGTTGTCGTAGCTGGTGCCATACCCTGGTCATCCCCAGACGTCTCCGCTATCCCTGGCATTCCGGCTGTCGAACTGTACGCGCCCTCTTCTCCGTCATCGCCGTCGTCGTCTTCTCCTCCATCGTCATCCTCAGAGGGGGCTATTTCTAGGGGAACCAGGTGGCTGACAGCTCGCAGGGACTCGACACCCTCAAACAACACTTTAGCCGAACGTACGACTCCGTCGTCGTCAGGATACGTCTCCACGACACGTCCAAGAGGCTATGTCGCTCTTTTCTTATTCTCCTGCTTAACTAGCATGATGTCTCCGGGGTGCAGCTTGGAGGGTTCCTCGGGCTGACAGTCGTGCCGGGCTCTCAAGGCACTCAAGTATTTCCTTCTCCATCGTTCTCTGAACGCCTTCAGTGAATCTGTCAATCTTATGTAACGATCACTTAGCTTCCGAGAGGTGAAGGTTGCGTTGAGATGGTCGTCCGGTAAGATTGGTGCCATGAAGTGGACTTGGTGTCCTCTTATCAAATAGGAGGGGGTGAGGACTTCATCCTCGTGCTCGTCACCGCTGTACATAAGCGGCCGATTATTCACCACTGCTTCTGCTTCTTTCACGAGGGTTAGCACGTGGGCGTCCAGCAGGTACTTCTTTCCAAGGGCTATCTGGAGGGTCCGTTTCGTGACTCCTATCAAACGCTCGAAGAACCCACCTTTCCAAGGTGCACGGGGCGTCTGAAACCGCCACTTTATGCCTGTTTTCCTCGGGAACTGCTGGACTTCATCTTCTTCGTAAAGTCCCTGCAGGAGGTGGCTGGCAGCCCTGAAGGTTTGATGGTTATCGGACATGATGAGCTGTGGGGCACCATGGGTGGCACTAAACCGTCTTAGTGCCAACACGAATTCTTCTGCTTCCAAAGAGGGACAGAAGTCAAGGTACACGGCTCTGCTAGCCATGCAGGTTATGATAAGTATATATCCTGGCCGCGTTTCGGTTTGAATGGCTGCTGTGTGGTCCACTCCGACCGCTGTGAAGGGTTTTGTGAGGGTGATCCTTTCCTTTGGCAGGGGGGGTGGTGGTGGCTGTCTCGTTAGAGGCTGGAAGGCTAGCTTGCATTCGGGGCATTGCCGCACGGTTCGCTTCGCAATGGAACGTAGACCCGCCACCCAACATTTCTGTCGAAAGATACCTATTAGAGTATTCACCCCACAATGCAAATGTAACTGATGTAAATAATTTAAATACATCCTAACTAAATGCCCTTTGGCTGGCAAGAGAATTAACTGATCAGTTTCTCCTACATGGGACACTCGTCCCCTGGTGCAGATGAGATTATCTACTAAAACTAGATTCAATTGTCTGACAAAATTAGCAACTTCGCGAGGGGGTCTGACTCCGCCCTCTAAGTAGGCATAAACAGTAGGCAAATAATGTTTTTGCTCTAATTGGACAACAATACTGAACGGATGCCGTTCTATCTTAGCAAACTTTAAAATTAGTCTGACTACTCTCAACAAGAATTGGAACCCTACTTCCCTTTTCAGGATGTCCCAAATCTCGCCTGGGGGGGTAGGACACATCTCCTCCCTTAACTCCTGTACCGCCGCTACTACGTGAGTTTGATGTAGTGGTTCGTCCTCCTTGCAAGGAACAGGCTTTCCCGTGGTCCTGAGGAATTCCGGACCGTTCCTCCACAGGGAGTTAGCTTGCAATTGTCGAGCCGTTGCACCTCGGGATAGGATATCGGCAGGGTTCTGATGACTAGGGACATGGTTCAGACTGAAACTACAAACCTGCTGAATAAAAATAATCTCCGCCACTCTGTTAGAAACAAACACATTTTTATTAGACCTGGCATCGGGAGATGCTACCCATGCCAACGTTACCTTACTGTCGGTCCACATTACTATTTCCCGTGGCTCGATCAGTTCCTTGAGTGTTCTTGCTAGTCTGCTGCCTTACAACAAGGCCAGTAGCTCTAACTTGGGGATCGTCAGTTTGCTCATCCCTTTCGGAGTGATCCTCATTTTACTGGTAACCAAACTTACCCGATTGCAATCGTCCCTGGTATATGCCACTGCTCCATATGCCTTACTGCTAGCATCGGTGAACACATGAAGTTCTAAACCCCTTCTTCCTATCGATCTTTGAAAGGTGATGTCGCTCACCGCTTTCAAATCATTCAACAATTCACTTGCCTGTTTAGCCTTTTCTTCTCCTAACACGTCATCCCAACCTACATTATCCTCCCATAGTTGTTGGAGGAAAAGTTTTCTCTTTACAAATAATGGGCTTATCAAACCTATCGGATCATAAATGGAGACTAACAGGGAAAGCACCCTACGCTTCGTAGGCACCCATCCCTCCCCCAACTCACAGATCCTTTTACTTTCTTTCACCTAACTTATAACAGCGACCATGAAATAAATTGTTTGAGCTAGCGACTCCACTCACCTACACACCACTAATGGACATATGACGACGGAAAACTACTTCTGTGTTCTTGCATTTCAAAAGCCATTTTGCCACGGCAATTTACGATTACTTGATGGCTTGGAGACCTACTCCGTTAACGGACTTACTAAAGCTCATCAGTGGGTTTCAAATTTTGAGAACTGATAGCATATTCAAAAGTAACAATACCTCAACCCCCGCAATCGTGGGGCACAACGCAATCGTTTCGCAACCAACACAAAACTCCAAACAGGTTTATATGAGACAGAAACTACAGTTCCCTCCTTCACACCCGACATATCAACAGTGTGTTTTAAATGTGCTAAGTCCCATTTCAGGTTGGCCAACATCACCAAAGAAGTAAAAAAAAGCCGACAAGTTGATAGCTATGCTAAAATCAGAAGCATTCAAGAAAATCTCCTCCTGGCTGAAGCAGAGGCCAGGACCCAGAGAACATAGCAACCTGAAGAAGAAGTTGACAGAATTCCATAACCTTACAGTAACCTTGAGGGCACAGCGCACCCTCGAGTTAATGATGACCTCTCTTAGCAACACCTGTCCAACATCCGCCTGGTAGGAATTGATGGACCTCCTCCAGCTGGATAAGCTCGACAGCAGTTGGCAACGCAAGGAGATAAGCCTGTTGGGATATATTTTCATCCGTCGACTTCCCCAAAGCATCCGCAACCAGTTGGAGGGGGCCGAGGAATTGAACACGCTATTGCTGGTGGCGAAGGCCGAAAAACTTCAACTGGCTGCTCAATCAGCCAGATTTGCCACCATCATCCCTGTCAACGCCATAACTAAGGAGGCAGAGGAGTATCCTGTGGTGCCATGAAGAAGCAAGGGTCAATGTGTTTCATAGCAGGAGGCCAAAATACCCAAGTCCTCGGCCTTCATCGCAATAACAGCATCAGCATCATCAGCAGCGACCACAACAGGAGCACCAGTATCAAGAAGAAAACCACTACCTTAAGCGCCCTGACCTACCCAGGTGGTGCTACTTTCATTAAGTTTGGTGGAAGAGACCTTGAAAGGGTATATTACCATGCTCCCTCCAAAAGCTATGTGTGCAATTACTTCTACAAGCGGCCGTATAACGAGTGAGCCAAACCAAACAGGTTTCAAGTCGCTATGCGAACACAGGAAAAGGGATCCTGGTGGATACAGGTGTTTCAGTGTCCAAATACCCTCCTTCGAAGGACAACCACGTCCCAAATCACACGACATGACTGCTTGCATGCCGCAAAAGGGCAGCCCTATCACCCGCTATGGGATAAGGGAAATGAAAATACCTATCATGGGCCGGGACTACAGCTGGCCTTTCCTCATCGCCAACATCAGGGTGCCTCTATTGGGGGCTGACTTCCTCGCCCAACTCGGATTGCTTGTAGACATGCGTCACAAAGGACAATTCAACCAAAGGACCTACCGTTCCCCCACCTCTCTTACAGGCCCCGCATTCCCAGCATGCGCTCTGTCACGCCCGACAAGCATGACCACCGCATGCAGGAATTCCTCGACATTTTTAAACCTGAGCTTTGTCAACTGGAGGGGGTTTCTGCCAAACACAGAATACACCACCACATCGTGATGACCTGCCCTCCTACCCCCTGCAACATCAGGCATCTTCCATGACCCAGAAACTACAAGACGCCTAGTAGGCTTTCCTCGAGATTGATCGCATGGAAATCGGCAAAAAGGCTTCCAGCCCAGAGACTTCCCCACTTCAAATGGTCCTGAAACCCTAAAGAAGCTGGAGGGCTTATAGTGACTACAGTCGTCTGAATCTGGCTAAGACACCAGACCACTACACCTAGCCCAACATGCAGGATCTCACCAGGGCCTTTCACATTGCCAGAATCTTTTCAAAGATTGACCTCCTAAAGTCTTACTTCCATGTCCCCGTGTATCACAATATCCCAAAGACAGCTATCTTCACTCCATTTGGATCCTAGGAGTCCTCATACTCAATGTTTGGCATGAGAAACGCAGGGGCGACATTCCAGCATCCAATGGATAGTATCCAGGGGAACCTGCCCTACTGCGCCGTCTATATTGAAGACATCATCATGTTCTCCAAATCAAAGGAAGAACACATAAAGCATTTGAGGGCGATCTTTAACCAGCTTTAGGAAAATGGCCTCGTAATGTGCTTCGACATATGCACTTTTGGGGTCGAAAAGGTAGAAATCCTGGGACTTGACCTATCGTAAAAGGCGTGCGCTACATGAAATCAAAGGTCGATCCCATCAATGATATTCCCACGCCAACCTCCATAAAATCTCTTATAAAATTCATTGTTATGTCAATTAATAAAAAAACACAACTACATGCCTTCTTCAGCAAGAAATTGAAACACCCAGATACACGCAACAGCACCTACGATCGTGAGCTGCTGACAGTGTACCTCTCTGATAGATGCTTCAAATACTTGTTGAAGGGAACCCTTTCACCATCTTAATGGATCAAGAGCCATTACTGCACGCCTTTACCAGCTCCGGGGATGCCATGTCTGCGTGTCAGCAACGACAACTGGCACCCATCTCTGAATTCAACTGCACCATCAGCTACATCCCAGGGAATAAGAAGTAAGTGGCCAACGCCCTCTCAAGGATCAACATGAACATCATTCATACTACAGTGGACTACGACGACATTGCCCAGGCACAAGCAGCTTGCCCCAAAACAGCAAACATAATGTCTTCTCCAACCACCCTTTCGTGGGAGGACATCAAGGTAAAGCCTAAATCCACTCTATACTCTATGACAATAGCAGATATATGTCATCATTTACGGGCTCTGTCACCCCTCAATGATGATAGACAAGTTTGTTTGGCCTTGCATCAAGGAAGACTCTCTTGAATGGGTACGGGCATGCCATGTTTGCCAAACCCGCAAAGTCAGTCGTTATCCTGAATCAGGGGTTAGCAATTTCCCTCAACATGAGTGACGATGTGGCCATATCCACGTCGACATAGTTGGTCCCTTACTACCTTTAGGAAACACTAGGTACCTGCTAACCATCCTTGACAGCTCATCAAGGTGGCTGAAGGCCACTCGTATGACTGATGCATCATCGGACGCTTGTGCCCAGGCCCTCTTCTCATTTGGGTCAGCTGCTTCTGTGTCCCTGACGACGTGATGACAGACAAGGGACACACTTTGCTCCCGGACCCATAGGCATCCCACGCCCTCCTTACGGGGACCAACCCACACAGCCTACAGCCTACAGCCTACAGCCTACAGCCTACAGCCTACAGCCCCGAAGCCAACGGCATGGTCAAGAAAAGTTATCATTCCTTGAAGGAGGCCTTAATGCACAGACGAGCATTAGGTCCAACAACTTCCCTGGGTCTTCATCAGTCTATAAACTGCTCCAAATCCAATGGCAATATTTCTCCTGCTGAAAAATTCTACAGAGAGATGCTCGTTCTCCATTGCGAGTACTTCCACTACAACCAAGGCTCCAACGAAGTCAGCATCACTCATCTTGGAGACGTTGCAGGGATATTCATGCCCAGTCACAGAACATACACATTCAAGACGAAGCACTTCAGAACAGCTGCTCTGGATACCTGCCCCTACATCATAATTCACCAGGAACCAAACCAACTTCCCCTCACACAACATTAAAAAGGGCCTTAACGTGTGCTGGAGAGAAAAAAAGAAGGCCTTCAAAACCATGCTCTAGGGAGCAGAAAACTGGTTAACAGTGTATTAAAACCTATTTACACCAACGACCTTCATGAACATCAAGGGTTGCGCCCACGATTACCTCCCCAAAACAAATCAAAGGAAGCCACAGTGAAACAGATAAAACGCTGTCCAAAAGGACAGCAAACAGTAGTCGAATCCCCGGGGCTCTGCCAATACAAAATGAAAACACACAAGTGGCAGATAGCGGCCCACAATCGCTATTGTCCATACTACAAGGCCACCTGTTAACCCTTTAGCTACAGAGGCTAATGTATATTTCAGTGTTCAATAATCATTCAATTATTTGTTGCGTTAATAAATTTTTCCCCTCATGAATCCATTAAAGGTTCTTTTAATAATTTTCTTGGGGGGGGGGTTAGTTGTAAGGACTAGAGACAGCATATTACAATGCTTCATTGTCAATTCAGCTCTCCTTTTACTCTTGTATGTATCTTCCTGTTAACATACCATAATGGTTGTTTAATTTGCCATATGTAAAATACTTGGGTCTTTCATCTCATGTATCATTCATTATATTTTGTTAAACTTTGGCTTTTATATTCATAAGAATGATAATGTAAAGAAACTCAAATGCCCAGCCAGTCTCACCAGTCTCTGTTCGGTAGTCACCATCCTGCCCAGCAGGATGTTACCTTTCGAGCGCAGAAGTCTATGTCATTCACCTGCCTTGTGAATAACCATCACTCAACTGTAGGGAAACAAGAGTGGCCATGGGAAAATAAAATGTGATAGTATAATTTTTTCACTCAAGGACCAGCGTTCCCTTTGGTCTAGGGATCACGAGGAGAACAAACACTCGGTGAAAAATTACTAGGATATCAGAGATTTTAGTTCTCCATCCCACCACTACGACACTAATCACATTCACAACTCCTTATTATTGAAACCAACAAGACTGACAAAAAAAAGAAAAAAAAAGGATAATTCCACATTGGATAGTTTTCATTTTGATTGAACGCAGTGGAATCTTGCTGATATTGGAATGTCTCCCTAAAACATGCAACAAAGAATTAATCAAAGGGGTAGGATAACTATATAATCACTGAAGGGCACAACACCTTAACTTTGGTGGTGAAGTTCATAAACTTTCAGTCTCGGAAAAAGCTTCATTTACTGTCTTGAGACCTATAAAACTCAAAACGTGACTAAGTATTTTGTGTCTATCTTTGGCAGTACTAAAGTCTTTTCACTCTTTAGCTCTATTTTGGATACGTCTTAGCGATCTCAGTAAGATGTTAGACAGGGATGTATTGTAAGAAAGTTGGAATAATGATCTTAACTTTTGAAGCACAGGAATAAAATTTGCTAGTATCCCTTACCTTGGATACTCTCTTCAACATATCTGGCATGACTATCACATACTAGATAATTAAATTAAAAAAAAGAAAAAAAAGCAATTAAATAAAAGAAGTTTTGAATTTTGAATAATTTAACTCTCGTTTATCAGACGAACCAAAGAAGAAAAAAGTTAGAAATGGACGACTTTACCAACCATGCCTTTGCTTTTCTCTTATAAGGAGGAACAAAAGTTAAGGGGAATAGAAATTAAAGATTAGGGATAACTGGTATTTACCATTAAGGGGAAGCAGAAGGGAAGATCAAACCAGTAATATAGTATATAGATAAGTTAGTAAGGTTGAATAAAGTAGGATAAGTATTGGGTAATGTAATCCTGGAAGTCTCATTATTTGTAAAAATACCTAGGATTGAATATCTCTAATCCTAACAAATATTCTATTGCCTAATGCCGCAGAAGGTGCTACTTGCATAACTGAGTGAAGGTTCTGATCTATAATGCAGAAATATTTTAGCTAAGTCAAACGTCAAAGTAATCAATTGACATCATTAACAAAACAATAATACCAATTCTCTAATATAGCAAGAGGGTCTGCCCATCTCTTTTATTCTTCTCCTGTACTTTGACGTTTGACTTAGCTAAAATATTTCTGCATTATAGATCAGAACACTTCTTGTTAGCAGGGGACTTTCCCTTGGTCGACCGGTATCAATTGAATACAAGCAAGCAATAATAATAGTAGGGAAGTGGGGAATATGGGGAAAGGAAGAGTACCCCTGTACAATCCAGTTTATAGCTCAAAGGCAGGTACTCGGGAAGGGAAAGACTAAGGGGTGCTACTATAGTACCTGCTTTTGAGCTATAAATTGTATTCTATTCAGGGGTACTCTTCCTTTCCCCATATTCCCCACTTCCCTACTATTATTATTGCTTGCTTGTATTCAATTGATACCGGTCGACCAAGGGAAAGTCCCCTGCTAACAAGAAGTGTTGGTTTTAATACAAACTGACCGAAAACCGAACCAATTGAATGAAAATGTCATTCCTGAAAGGAAATATCGTTAAAGGTTTACTGTATTTCAGATTCTCATTTCGAACAGAAAATAACGGGATTTGACCGAATTTGACCTCCATTTCAACAGCAAACAAACAACAACCAATTCGACTAACTTTATGTAGCCGAACTGGTTGCTGTTATTACGAATGAAATGAAGGTGAAAACTGGTTAAATCACGTTATTTTCTATAGGAAAACATATATTTGCTGTTAAAATGTTTATATATAATGTCTTTTGTTATATATATTCTGGTAAAAGTTTAAATATAATGACTTGTTCAAATTCCGTGTCACTTCACTCATGTATGTACTATGAACGCTAACATTAGCAACGTTACCAATGTTACACAGTGTTACCAACATTCTGATGGCGTTGCTAACGTTAGCAATGCTACGGTAATGTAAGCATGTGTATTTTAAAGCATTTTTCCATATACCCTTTTCACACTAAATAAAAAGGTACACAAAGGGTACAGAACTTAACATACCCACCTAACCTAACCTTGAACTTCCCAGGTCACAAACCCAATATAATGTCTTTTGTTATATATATTCTGTTAAAATGTTTAAATCTAATGACTAGTTCTAGTTCCGTGTCACTTCACTCACGTTACGATAACGTTAGCAATGTTACGCTAACATTAGCAACATTAAATATAATGGTTCTTGTTCCGCCACTGGCTCGCTTACCATCGCAGAAAAATAAAACATCAAGCCCGTACGCACTGGCAAGAGGTAATGTTGAGCTGCGCACGCTAACAAAATAGTAAAACTAACACATTAAAATTAAAGAAATTAATGACTTACTTTTATGACCGTGACGACGAAACTTGTGGGTCATGGGTGTGTTGTGACTGTGAGTGTGTGGCGTCTTAACTTCTTTGTCTTAGTTTAGTACTGCCCTTGGAACACTGTAAACATTGATCTATTACATTTCGAGATTTGAGAAAATCAACATCATTGGAATTCACCAAAAACTTTCAAGCATGGATTACTGCAGTCATTAGAATTTTCTAAAACTTTCATCCTAAAATACGCAAAAAGACATCACTTGAACTAACAAAGACCTGTCTTGGACAAAGGTTTCCATGGAAAAAAAGTTTGTTGGAAGGTTGGGGTAGGGAAATATTAAACCCCCTGTGCAAACTTGCCATGCGTAAGGGTTCGTGATTGGTTAACGGAAAAGCAACAGAGTCTAGAGAATAAACATGAATGAACCAGAATGAGAAACTTGTCCAGAGCAAGTATTTATGTGTAATCAGGGAGTGATAAGGTAATGACAAAATGCCTCAAGTAATATGGAAGGATAAAATGTTGTGTATGATAAAACGGATTTTGAGCAAAGCGAAAAATCTATTTTTGGGTGAGATAGCCATGTCATCCTGATGGAAGGTTCCTTTAAGTAGCTTCCTAGGGTACATTTGACTACAGTGATATTCCAAGAGCATTTAACTTAAGGTCTCCAGAATTCTAACTCCTGGCACGAATATCCTGAAAGTTTCCTTTTAGGATATCGCATAATATCAGGGGAAGTATTCTTGACACTCCACATAGCAATCTGCACCCCGCATAGCGTTTCCCCTTCGAGGAGGAAAAGTGGCAAAATAAAAGAGGAGCCGTTATAAAGTTCCCTTCCTCTGTTACTGTTTGAGTAATCAGATGGCGCCATAATCGCCGCCATCTTTATTCCTTGCAGCGTTAAGCCGGTACTTATAGATACAATATTATTGGGAGGGATCCAGCCAAGGCCATTCATAGAAAGGAGGGCGGGCCCATCAGGAAAACATGGCTATCTCACCCCAAAATTGATTTTTCGCTTCGCTCAAAATCCGTTTTCTGGGCTCAACCTGTGCCGGCCAGTGAATTGCTCCTATTGCACCATTTCTAAGGAATATAATTGCTAATATTACAAGAGAAAAAATGTATAAGAATGCTAGGTTGAACTAGCTCGCTCACCTAATGGTGTCGGTATAAACTGGGGCGAAATACCAGAGGTCTCGTACCATTTAGACTTCTCCTCTTCGAAATCCCTCAATAGTGAGGTGCGGTTCAACCTCCCCTGCCGCGCAGATCAGTACTACTAACTCTACCCACGCTTGCCCATCACTCCTTTCTAGCACCAGTTCCTATTCAGTCCATTGTGTTTTTTCTCGTGTGTACCCTTGGATTTTTACCTTTTTTACGCATCGATGGCCGATTCTCAAGATACCCCATCGAAGTTAAGTATTTTATCCATGAGTTTAAGCGTGATTGGGGAGTGTAGCCTTTGTTTTTATTAATTGAGAAGTGTTTTCTTATGAACGGCGTCCCCGTTCTAACAGTTCATGGTTCGGCTCTGCCCTTTCTCACTAGTTCGTCCGTTATTTCTGTCATCATTAATATTCGTTTGAACTTTTAGGAGTTTTTTCCTTTACCTTCAGATAGTACACCGATTATATGCTTTCATCTAGCGTAATTTTAATGTTAATCTATGATATCAGTGTTAGCGTATCATCAAGGCGTATGTTATGTTGGTATGGCTGCATTCGTGCATGTTGGTGGATAGCGTCACCATTGAGATTGTTGCGCTAGTTCTAGGAGCATTTCACTTGTTGTTATTAAGTCTATTAGTTTTATTACGCTCCACCTAGTTTTACGTTTGGTTCGAGTGGGACTCTCGCGTATCTTTGTTTTTAATGTTCAATATCTACCGCTTCAGTAACAAGGTTGGTACCCCTGCTTTCCATCTGCGAGATGGCGTCATGCTCCCTCCCTTACCACTCGCCCGAGTCCTTCTCTCGCCATATTATTTCTGCATGCCTAGCATTACTTACGTGATTAAGCTTTTAATTCATTAATTATTTTTATGTATTTGTGCATTGATATTGTATTTATTGTTTTACTCCGTTATGATCATATTTTTGGGATTTTTCATGTCATGTTGAGGGGATCTCCAGTTGGTAGCCCTGTCTACCACCACCCGCACTGGTGATTCCCCTGTGTTATACCCCCACACCCACCCACCCCTCCTCCAGTGTACACCCTTCCTCTCACTCGATAGTTGTTGGTTATGACATACGGGTCAAGTATGCTTGTTCCTCAGTCTTCCCTCAACGTTCCGACATATTGAGTACCGAGTGTACCCACGGGGTGTGGCTTAGTCTCATTCATACCGGGCGGTTTTCGTCTCCCCCCCTCCCGTCGCCCCGATTGGCCATCGGTCGGGGGAGGGGGAGGGCCGGGACCACTGGGGACTATCACACGTGATTAGTCGGTATTCCTACACCTTCTTGGTGTAGCCTTTGCTTTTAGCTATGGTTGTAAGAATGAGCACTTCTATATTAGGAGTGTTCCCATCCTACGGTACCTCCTGCCATTATCGTCCATATAGGACGATAATAGTTGGGGGTTCCATTGGCTCCCCCAGCGTTCCCCCGTTGTACCCTCCCGTCATCAGACATTGGAGCCTCCGGGCTTATAACTCTACAGGATCTGTTGACACTGACACAGTTTTTGATTCCTACCCTCCCTCCGGGAGCCCTATTCCATTACAGACATTAGTTTTTAGATCATAATTGGAGTTCTCTATTTATGTATTTTAAGGATGTATCTTAAGTTACTTTAAGTTTACTTTAAGTTACTTGAAGTTTACTTTAAGTTTACTTTATCAGCCCTGTTCTCCGGCCTCTGGGGCCCCGGAACTATTTATGATTATCATTATTCATCCCTGTTTTTTGCATCATTTTTTATCCCCTGCTCTGCCGGGTTCCTCTTGGAATAGTCTCAGTTCTCTGCATGTTTAGTCTAAGGCTATACATTTTATTTTATTGGCAGGTCCCGGATCCTCCGGGACCCCTTCTAAAGATACGAGTAGATGCTCATAGACTATTCCTTTTTACAGGTGGTCCGTTGCCGGATGACAGCCTGCGCGGCCGTCCTTCAACAACCTTGCGGACATGCGGTCTGTCGATCCCACGCTGACTGTGGGATTCAGATGGACGATATTGTTGTATGGCACCCCGACAACTGCCTTGTCTGTTATGACCTTATCACCACCCTCTCTTCAGATTCGGTGAGCCTCTTTCAGTCGTTTTTGTATTTACATCCCTTCGCCTTCTGTTATGAATCTTCGGTTTCATTCCTCAGTTTGTCCCTCGGGTTTGCTAACCTTATCCCGTCCTTTCAGAGTTCACAGGCGGCTAAGACTTCAGCAAGAGCCACTTTGAAAGTGTGGGTAGGCGGCTTCGCCCGTAACGTTAAGGCCAAGAAGCCCTACGTCCTCTCTGAAGACTATTGTAATCTCATCTACCCAAACGCAAAATCTTCGGCAGCAGTGCCTAAGGAAGTGGCGGCCCCTATAATTGCCGACATTGCAGAAACTGTGGAACTCAATTTGGTTCAGGATACGGACATCGCTGACTACCCGGACCCCATTGAAGACAATGTTGCGGCTCTGAACTTAGACATAGAGCCCATGGTTTTAGACGAATCAGAAACAGGTAAGGTGGTAGGTGAGGCAGGTGGGTCCGGCGCTAAGACCTCTCTTCTTAGCCCCTCTTTTTCTTCACCTTCTAATAATTCCTCCTTTTTAGGTTTTGAAGGGAACAGCGAATCCACCCCAAGATCGCACCCGTTCCTCCCAAGGTCAAATCTCAGAAGAGACCATTAGTGAGGACTCATAAGAATCCCACACTACCTAAATCATCCAAGCCCAAGAAGGCTCCCCTCCCCAGAGCCCCTAGTGGCTCGTCTAGCACCGCCCCTATGTCTCAGGACCCGGGAGTGCAGTCATCCCCCTCAGTTGCCACGACCAACCTCGACCCGGTGGCTCTCACCAATATGATGACGAGGGTTGTTTCAGAGCAGATTAGCTCTATGCTTTCTGCCGTCACCAGGAGACTAGACACCCTGGAAGGAGGACTAACTCAACAACAGCAGTTCCTCATCCCGGACGCCTCAAAACTCCCGCCTTTCACAAAGAACAACCCGTGGAAAATGGCGCTCCACTACCCTTTCACGGACGGGATGTTAACCATTGAGGGTTTTGGGACCCGGCCCATAGAAGATTTTGAGTTCTTCCCTCCCGGCCTTCAATTCCCTTTCCCCGGCTTCGCCCGGCTAACGGAAGAGGCACTTGTCCGGCTAGATAAGGTCCCTAAGGAGACCGTTACCTTTCCGAAGGAACAGGCTCATTCTGTTTGGGTTAGAACCTTAAACGAGTGGGGTTGTACAAACACCATGCTGACCCCCCACAAGAGTACTTACACCATGTTTCTTGTGGACGAACAGACCCCCACTCCTTGCGTCACCAAAATGGTTGACTTAGCCCTTCAGGCAGTGGCCGAAGACAAACCTTTGCCACAACTCCGGGAGACAAATCCTACATCTCTTCTGCTCCTATCAGATAATGAATGTTGGCTTAACATCCAATCAACATTCACTTCTGGTAAGCTATCCACTGACTGTGCGTCGACACAATTCAGCAAACGCCTCCCAAGACTACCTGAAACCTTAATCCGACTCGAGTTCGAGTCCCGGTCTAGGTTTAGCCGGAGCCTCAACGTCTCGACTATGGCGGAGATGTTTTCTCTTAACTATGACGAGGAACACTCCTTTAAGGTTATGACTAAAGCCACCCTGCAATCTTTGTTAGCAGATTGCTATGACTTCTTGGTGGCCAGAAGACGTTGCCGTAGGCATGTCTTATCAGAGGCTACTATCCCCCATGAGCCGAATAAGCTCATTAAAGCCTCCGCTTGGGGTCCGGACCTGTTCCCGGAGGACATGGTCAACTCAGTATTGAGCGAAGCTGCCAGAGTAAACCAGAGCCTTAAGGTCCGTTGGGGCCTCACTCCCAAACGGAAGTTCGAACAATCGAGCATTCACTCCCGGGGCAGGAAGAGGCTGCGCCCTTATAGCTCTACTCAATTCCGCCAACCTCTTCAGGTAGTCCAGTCGGTCCCGGTCACTCAGGGCATCCAGCCCTCCACCTCCAAGTCTCAGCACCAAGAGAAATATGTCCTGTTCCTGAAAGCCAAGTGGCCTCGAACTCGTTCACCTCTCCTGTTTATAACCCGGTCTATGAGTCCAGGGTTTCCCCTCAAGGATACCAACGAGGCAAGGGCCTCGGTTCGAGAGGTTCTTTTCAGAACAGAGGCAAAGGGAGATACTTCTCCCGTGGAAAGGGGTCACGTGGTGGCCGAGGCAGTAAAACCTCCAACTACTGAAGATCTTCAGGTAGGAGGGAGACTTTATGCGTTCCGGAGTCGCTGGAGGTTCAGTCCTTGGGCCTTCAGCATAATTTCCAAGGGCCTGGGGGGGAGTTGGATAGAAGGGCCTCCTCCACCGAACAAATTCCATCAACCCTCGACACCGGACCTACTTCTGTTTACCCAAGATCTTCTTCGCAAGAACGCGATCAAGGAAACGAAACATCTGAAGTTTCAAGGTCGCTTATTCAGCGTCCCGAAGAAAGACTCCGACAGCCGGAGGGTCATCCTCGATCCGTCCCGACTAAACTTGTCCATTCAATGCGACAGGTTTCACATGCTTACCGTCTCGCAGGTGCGAACCTTGCTTCCCCGTGGGGCCGTCACCACCTCCATCGATCTTACCGATGCTTACTATCACGTTTCAATAGCGAGACACTTCCGTCCATTCCTAGGATTCAGACTGGACGACAAGGCTTACACGTTCAAAGTGATGCCTTTCGGGCACAACATCGCGCCCAGAATTTTCACGAAACTGGCGGAATCAGTCATTCAGGAACCCCGATCCCACGGAATCCAAGTCGTCGCATACCTGGACGATTGGCTAATCTGGTCAGACAACGTCGAAGATTGTCTCAAGGCAACAAACAAGGTAATCTATTATCTTCAGTTTCTAGGATTCAAAATAAACTTCAGAAAGTCCCGCCTGACACCAGAGACCAGATTTCAGTGGCTGGGATTGCAGTGGGACCTACGTTCTCACACTCTATGTCTCCCCAGGTCCAAGAGGATAGAGATTGCGAAAAATACCAAACGCTTTCTCGGGGAAAAGATAACTTCCAGAAGGAACCAGGAAAAGATTCTAGGATCCCTACAATTCACTTCAGTGACAGACCTCCTTCTGAAAGCGAAACTGAAAGACATCAACCGGGTTTGGCGCTCCAGAGCGAACAACAAATGTCGAGACAAGAAGACATGCCTTCCTCCCATTCTTCGGAAAAGGCTTCTCCCATGGACAACCGCCAAGAGCCTATCGAAGTCGGTTCCGTTGCAGTAACCCCCTCCAAGGATAGTCATCCACACGGACGCCTCCCTATCAGGTTGAGGAGGCTATTCCCAACACAGGAAGGTTTAGGGCCTTTGGTCCACAATGTTCCAACAATTCCACATAAACGTCCTGGAGGCCATGGCGGTCTTACTAACTTTGAAACGTCTTTCCCCGGCCAAGAAACAACATCTAAGGATAGTTCTCGACAACGAAGTCATAGTCCGTTGTCTAAACAGAGGGGGCTCCAAGTCAGGTCCCATCAATCATGTGATGGTAGCAATCTTCTCCCTGGCGGCCTCAAACCAATGGCACCTATCAGCCGTCCATCTGGCTTGAGTTCGGAACGTTGTGGCAGACGCACTCTCCAAGACGACACCGTTAGAGTCAGAATGGTCACTAGATCGCAAATCCTTTCAGGGGATCCTCTCCCAAGTGCCGGATCTCCAGGTAGATCTCTTCGCGACGGAGTCCAACCACAAACTGAAATGTTATGTGGCCCCCAACCTGGACCCTTGGGCTTACGCCACGGATGCCATGTCTCTGGACTGGAGCACCTGGGAAAGGATTTACCTTTTCCCACCGGTGAACCTACTGATGAAGGTGCTGGACAAACTTCGAACCTTCAAAGGTCAAGTAGCCCTGGTGGCCCACAATTGGCCCAAGAGCAATTGGCTCCCTCTTTTACTGGAGATGAATCTCCACCCTCACCAGATACCCAACCCGACTTTGACCCAGATAGTACAAACGTGCACTGTGTTCGCTTCCTCAAACATTCGGAACACCCTAACTTTATGGACTTCATGAAGTTTGCGGCACACAAAGGGGCTAACATAGACCCCCAGAATAGTTTATTCTTAGAATCAGACAAGAAAGACTCCACTCTTCGTCAATATGACTCAGCGGTCAAAAAACTAGCAAATTTCTTGAAGGACTCTAATACTGTCTTTATTACACTAAACCTAACAGTAACCTTTTTTAGAACCTTGTTTGAGTCGGGCTTAGCAGCTAACACTATTACTACCATCAAGTCTGCCTTGAAGAAGATTTTCCTAGTCGGCTTTAATATAGATCTAACAGATTCATTGCTAGCTTCGATCCCAAGAGCCTGTGCCAGACTGAAACCATCCCCTCATCCTAGCTCGATTTCCTGGTTTCTCAATGATGTTCTTAAAATAGCGTCAGAAACCATCAACGATTCATGTGGATATATCCCTCTACTCAGAAAAACTCTCTTTCTCGTGAGTTTAGCATCTGGCGCCAGGATTTCGGAATTAGCTGCCTTATCAAGAGATCCAGGCCACAATGAGTTTCTTCCGTCAGGAGAGGTCCTCCTCTCCCCAGACAAGGTCTTCTTGGCCAAAAATGAAGACCCTCAGAATAGATGGTCTTCCTGGAAAATTATCCCTCTCCTTCAGGATCCCTCCCTATGCCCGGTTACCACTCTAAAGTCCTTTCTATCAAGGACTTCCTATAAGACCTCGGGGCCCTTGTTCATCAGAGAGCGGGGAGGGACTATAACTTTGAAAGGGATCAGACAACAGATCTTGTATTTTATCAAACAGGCTAATGCAGAGTCCTTTCCTCACGTCCACGACATTCGGGCGGTAGCGACCTCAATAAATTTTTTTCCATCACATGAACTTTACAGATCTCTCTAAATATACCGGATGGAAATCCCCCTCAGTGTTCAAGCGGCACTATCTTAAACATCTAGAGGCCCCTCAACTCGCTACCGTAGCGCAGGGAGCGTGGTATCCCCCGGACAAATTCCTTCCTAACTAATTCCTGAATCCAATATCTTCCACCTTCTTCCTCTTACCTGCCTCACTTACAGTTCCTACCTGAGTTCGTAACATTGTTTATCTTTATTATTATTGATCAATTTACTTTTACCATACGAACTGTATTTCTTTAATGTCCAGGTTTATATAGTATGTTCTAGTGTTTGACCTTAGTTGGTGTTATTTCAAGTTTACTATTCATTTGTGTTCCCTTACTGGGATTTTATATCTTTTCATTTTGATGTTATTAGAGATGTCCGTCTTCTACTATAACTCTTGATTAAACCACTAATTGTTATGTTGATTTTAATTCGTTCCCTTATAGTTAATGAAGTTTGGGTTCGTTTCTCTGGTACTATTTCACTGGCCGGCACAGGTTGAGCCCAGAAAAGGGATTTTGACGAAGGAAAAATCTATTTCTGGGCGAGAGACCTGTGCCGCCCAGTGAACCCACCCTAGTTGCTCCCCCCCTGATCAGACCCCAAACTTAAGGGTGCTGTAAGGAGTGATGAGCCAGCGTGGGTAGAGTTAGTAGTACTGATCTGCGCGGCAGGGGAGGTTGAACCGCACCTCACTATTGAGGGATTTCGAAGAGGAGAAGTCTAAATGGTACGAGACCTCTGGTATTTCGCCCCAGTTTATACCGACACCATTAGGTGAGCGAGCTAGTTCAACCTAGCATTCCTATACATTTTTTCTCTGGTAATATTAGCAGTTATATTCCTTAGAAATGGTGCAATAGGAGCATTTCACTGGGCGGCACAGGTCTCTCGCCCAGAAATAGATTTTTCCTTCGTCAAAATCCCTTTTTTGGGCTCAGGTCGTGTCGTCCTGGTGGAAGTTTACCAGAGCATTAATGTATCCGTGGATTTCCCAGTTGTGCCTTAAACCTCAGGACAATATTCCCTTGGTTATCTAGACCTAAGAGACCTATGACCTTACCGTTACAAAGTAGACTCTGAAAAAGTCTCAAAGTTGGCATATTTCATATAACCAACCTAGCAATCAAGAGGACATACAGGTCTCACTGTAAAACAAACACAGGTTCATGTCAGCTACTATAGCATCTGAGGTATATCAGTCCAGCTGTATACCGCAACAGATAAGTTTGTATCTTGTATTGAAACAAGTTACTTCTAGCTAGAAAGGTTTGTTTACATATACGAACAAAGTTACTATCTTTGATCGATGTAATTATGCAGAAAAATAAGGAATGAAAGGAATGCTCACACATAACTTTATTAAAATGTTTAGGGCGAAATAAGACGCCCAAAACAATTAATCATTTATTGTCAAACAATAAATAAAAATTCAGCATACATTTATAATAATATAAAAATGCAAGTGATATAGAACTTACTAACATAGACAATACAGAATAAATCAGAAATACTTGTTTTACCTGAAAACTAATTTATTGGGTAGCTCATTCTTGGGGAGAAACATTGTGTCGGGAAAGAGATTTAGCTCTCCCGTTTCAGCGAACTGGATATGGCATTCTTCCCGAGACAGGGCCACTATCTCACTAACTGTAGCCTCTGAGGCTAGAGCAAACAAGAATATAACTTTCTGAGTAAAATCTTTCAAAGGGCAATTATCGTTGTCCAAACTTGAAGCAAAATGTAGTACCTTATCCAAAGATCATGAGATGGGCCTTGGAGGTGCTGCAGGCCTGAGCCTAGCACAGGCCTTAGGGATTTTGTTAAAAATTTCATTAGACAAGTCTACTTGGAAAGCATAAAGCAAGGGTCTAGTCAAGGCAGATTTACACAAAGTTATCGTGTTGGCTGCTAAACCTTGTTCATAAAGGTGAATAAAGAAAGACATGCAGAAATCCATCGAGATTTCCTTTGGGTTTCATGCCTTGACAAAGGCCACCTACTTCTTCCAAGAGGACTTGTATTGCCTTCTGGTAGATTTTGACTTATATTCCTCTAAGAAGTCTATACTTTCGTTCGAGATCCAAAACCTTTTCTTTACTGCTATGGAGAGAAAATCATGAGATGGAGGTCTTGGGTTTTCTGTAATGAAGCGATGACAGTCGACTTCTGTACTTGTTGAGACAGAACTGGGTCTGGCAGGGGAATCAGCCTCGGCTATAATTCCAATATTAAAGGGAACCAGTTGCTGCGGGGCCACTTGGGAGCCATAGGTAAATCTTGGTCCATTTGTTCCAGTCGAGGGGCAAGGCGTCCACTGCTTCCGCTAGAGGGTCCTCGTACTGGGCCACGTATCAAGGAAGTTTCTTGTTGTCCCTCGTCGCGAAGATGTTGATCTGCAGCTCCGGGACTTGATGTAAGATGAAGGAGAATGATCTCGCGTGTAGGGACCATTCTGACTCTATCGGAGTTATCCTGGATAGAGCGTCCGCTGTCACATTTCGGAACCCTTGAAGGTGAACTGCCAACATCACTTGGTTGAGTTGAGGTGATCTCGAGCCTTGACGATTCAAACATCTCATTACCACCTCGCTGTCCAGAATCAGTCTTATGTGGACTGAAGGGCAAGGGGATAATTTCTTTAGTGTGAGGAAGATTGCAATGGCCTCCAAAATGTTGATATGGAAGGTCTTGACTAGAGAGGACCAAGTTCCTTGAACTCTCCGTTGATGAGAGTGACCTCCCCATTCTTCCAATGATGCATCCGTGTAGTTGATGACTGAGGGTGGAGGCGGTTGCAGAGGTGTTGACCTCTTGAAGTTTTTGGCCTCCGACCATGGCTTGAGAAGTGATCGTAGCCGAATCGGTATTGGTCGTCTTAGATCTCTTCGAGCGTTTGATGCGTATCTTCGCCAGACTCCTGATGCATCTTTTAGCTGTGATTTTAGCACTGGGTCTCTCACTGATGCAAACTGAAGGGAGCCCAGCACTCTCTCCTGTTGGCATCTTGAAATCCTGTTTGATTATAGAAGTCTCTTGACAGATCCCGCTATCTCTCTCCTTTTCTTTAATGGAATGGAGAGGAGATGTGACTGTAAGTCCCAATGTATGTCTAGCCACTGGAATTTCTGAGCCGGAGATAGTCGAGACTTTTTGGTGTTGATCTTGAATCCTAGATGTTCCAGGAACTGGATCACTTTCTTGGATGCTTGCATGCATTTAAATTGGATGCTGCCCACACCAGACTATCATACCACCTGGACACCTTGTAGGCGTAGTTGTTGAACGACTGCTTTTGCAAGCTTGGTGAAGATCCTTGGGGCTATGTTTAGTCCGAAGAGCATGGCTCTGAAAGCGTACTTTCTTTTTTGTAGCCTGAATCCTAGGTAGGAGGAGAGTTGGCGATTGATCGGAATGTGCCAATAGGCATCTGCCATGTCTATGGAGACTGTGTATGCCCTTTTGGGCAACAGGGCTCTTATGTGTTGAAGGGTCAGCATCTTGAACTTGTCGTTCTCGATAAACTTCTTAAGTGGCGACAAATCCAGAATGACTCTTAGCTTGTCTGAGTCCTTCTTGAGAACACAAAACAGCCTTCCTTGGAATTTGATGGACTTTGCTCTCTTTATCACCCATTTGCTCAAGAGCTCTCGGGTATATTCTTCCAGAACGGGAGTGGAGTGTTGGAAGAATTGAGGAAATGATGGTGGAGCTGTCTTTCAGCTCCAAACTAGTCCGTTCTTGATTAGGCTGTGGGCCCAGAGAACGAAGGTCCAACGATCCCGGAAGAATCAAAGACTTCTTCCTACCGGAAGCATCTCATTTCTTCTGGTTTCTGGAAGGCAAGCCTCCTTGACCGCGTGCGCCCCTACCCCCTCTTCCTCTTGAGGGACATTAGAGGAATCTCTACCTGTCCCCTACCTTTAGGGCGAAAGATTGTGGTCTGCCTCTCATAGGCAGGAGTAAAGGCTGGTGACTGAGTCACCACCTACTGGGGTACCATTTGGTAGGAGGGTTAGGGCTGTGCCACTATCTGTGGTACCGCGGTCATGGGAAGTTGTTGTTATCTAGCAGGGCGAGATGACACTCTTGGCCTCTTTGTCTTCCTCTTCGGTTGGGGACCCTCATCCGGGGAAGACTTCCTCTTAGCCGACATGCCCCACTTCTGGAGAAGATTTCTACTCTCTGTGGCAGTCTTGTTGACTATTTCTTTGACCAATTCGTTTGGGAATAGGTCTTTCCCCTAGATATGGGAAGATATCAACTTCCTGGGTTCGTATTTGACCGCAGCAGAGGCAAATATGAACTCTCTAATTGCCCTTCTCGTCCTAACAAAACTATAGAAGTCTTTAGTTACGGTTGCCAAGTGTGTTTTGGCTATGACCATGAACAAATCCGGGGATCTCTGTTCACTGGCCATTGCCTCTAGGGTCACACAGAAGGACAGAGAGGCAGCTAGCCTCTTTTTTGTATCCTGTACCCTACGCAGGAGAAACTCAGACAACTTTGGGATGTTTTCGCTGAACTGACGTCCAGCGATATCAGCCTCCAATTTCCCGACTGATAAGGTAAGCTGAATATCCTTCCAGTCCTTGTGATCGGTTGGCAAAGCTAGGGAAAGGGGCCTACACTCCTCCAGTGTAGGGCAAGGTTTCCCAGCTTCCACTTCCTTAATCACCACCTTAAACCCTTTTTCTGCAAAGGGGAAGGCCATAGTTGCTGGAGCAAGAAAAGAAGGATGTTTCTTGCTCAGGGCCGGCACCTTAGAATTGGTGAAGCCCCTGTCCTTCAAACTGCTGGCTAGCAAAGCCTGAGCCTGCGTATGGTCAAGCACTATGACCTCCTTAGGCTCTGTCTCCTCCTTGGATACAGATTCCGCCCTTGGACGAACGAAGCAGTCTGGATAGGACTCAAAGCTGGTCCAGAACTCAATGTCCTCGATAAGGACAGCTCCCAGCTTCTCTGAAATAAAGATCTTACCGTTGTTAATTGGCATCTACTCGGGATGCCTCCACGGGTTTACCTCGGAACACGAGGGAAGATCCTTTACGTTGAGTCTCCTATGAGACATAAGGGTCGCTGCAAGCTGAAAAATCTCCTTCCTTAGCTTAGCTTCCCTTTGTTCGCTCTTCTTCTCGAACATCTCCATCATAGTTTTGATGGCAGACAGGGTGTCGTTTGACTTTTTGGGTTGAGGAGCTGAGGACATAGAGGGCACCGGATCTGGGGCAGGAACTGACGAAACAGAGACTGTTTTGACTTCATCCTCTTCCGTCTCTGGAGCCAACGTTGACTCCTCGTCTCGACCTTCTACCAGAAGGTCCTTTTCAGTGTCCTCTGACACCTCTGACATCCTCTCATCAGCTAGATGGATGTCCTTCATCACATCCGAGACATCCGTATCCACGGCTATCTGGATGCAAGGGATCTCAGGATGAGTCTGAGGAATAACAGCAGCCGCAGATGCTTTGGTAAATAGACAGGCCCTCATATGCTCACTAGGAAAGTAAGGCCCTGTGGCATTCTTTTGGAAGCCCCGGAGCCATTTGCGGAGCTTGTCCTGAGCTGCATCCCTTGACTCTGTTGTCTTCGGATTTTCGAAAGCCTCATACACCAGGTCTTTGCATACAGTACATACCTTGGGGTCCAGTATTTGAGAGGTCCCTTGGTGATGGAGCAGCGGGAGTGTGTCCTACACTCCAGGTGGCCACAGAAGTCCCTTCTACGCACGTTGCAGAAGACGCTGTTGCACTTCACATGGTCCTCCTAGAAAGAGAGGAAAATACAATGAGTATAACTTAGTCTATCTCACTTGGTAAGCTAATAAATATTATAATATTTTCCATTTTATTTTATTACATATAGCTTAGGTAAGCTAGAAATGAAATAGGAAAGACACATACGTGTGTTTCCCGCCCAGCCAATTGCTATGACCTCCCTCAATATTAGCCCTAGGGTTATCCTCCTCAGGAGACCCGGTGGAAGAGTCTAGCCTATAAGGATAGAAGAGTGTAACCAACACCCACTTCCAAAAGGATTAATAATGAAGGTCATTAGTAACTGATCATCTATCAGTATAGAGAATGGGAATTCCTTTCCCAATCTTATAAGGTCTCAACAATAGACTGCGCCTGGACACACAGAGTATGTTGGAAATTTTAACTACTGTATAATTTCATACCATAGTTTTCTGTCTGCAGTATGCTCTATACTACAGAGGTACTTGCTACTGTATATACATATACCATAGTTGCTGCCGATATGTAGCCGGCAAGGCTAGTTCCTAAGGCACAATTCAACTGACACAATATTGATAATTTTTATGGCTGGCGGCCCATCGGATTACTGGCGGCTTGCCGGACGCCGGCGGGTCACCGGCTGTCGGCACACTATCCCACACAGCATTCAATGTGACAGGGTAGTGGCCGGTATACGAGACTCGGCCGGCTCTTGCCAGCTAAGTCAGATGTGACAGTGAATCAACGGCTGTCAGACCACAAGTCTAGCCTGCATCTTGCCGGCAAGGTTAGTGGCCAGCAGCCGCCAGTTAGGTTAGTACCTGGCGGCACTAGCCAATAGTGAGTAAGAAAGCAAGGAGTGAAGGGTGATATAAGAGCACTGTCTCACTCCTTTCCTCCGGAATGAGGGTTCTAATGGAAGGGGAGACTATAAGGTAATCAAGCTTCCACCAATCCACCTCCGTGCCGGTACCTGCCGGTCATAGGATGTGAATGACAGCCCAAGGGAGGACTGAAGAACACTCTAAAGCAAATGGGTCTTCTGCCGTCAGCTAGACCTGTCGATACAGCTATCCCGGAGCTCCGTGTCCGATAGGGAAGCTATACAACTAGACCATACAAGCAGAAGCCCAAGCCGACCCTACAGCCTGCCGGCAATCGGCGAGATTGTAGGACAACGGCCACAGGGATGTGATGGCTAGGCCATCACTAAAGGACAGAATGGGGAGGGGAAAGGGTCCTGTATAAGGTGTGAGAGGAGCCGGCAGCATGTCGGCCCTACCACACCTTGAGGAAGCTCTGTTTCAGTATTGGCGCCATCCTAGGCGGACGGAAAAATCAATCCTCAGCCTAGGGTCTGCCAATACAGTAAGGGGGCCGGTAATCATCTAGCCGCTACCCTTAATCATGAAAAAACAGAGTTCCAATGCCGGTGCCATCCTAGGCAGAAGAATAAACTCTATTCTCCAGCCTAGGGTCTGCGAGCACAGGACTAGTCGACTAAACCAAAGGGAGAAGGGGGATCACATGACCCCTTCAAGTGCAGTCTACGGAGGCAAAGCTTCCTATGCCAACCAACAAGGCCTGACATGGGAGCACATTGACCCTGTCAACCAGTTGCCGGCATACGACAAGTACTCTGAGGTTCTGACCCAAAGCCAAAGCTCACCATCAGTAGCTAGGTGAAGGGGCAGAAAACCCTAGCCTAGTCTTGCCTGAATGACAATTCGAGACAAGACCAACTAGGATTGTAGCCATAGGCTACACTCAGAGGGAAGGAGGGATTACCCTATATATGAGGGTAACCAGGAATTTTGTATGAAAGTATACTAAAGCCCTTAGGCTACCAGCCTAGCGACAGTGAGATCGAATACCTAACTCATCGAAGAGGAATTTTATATGCAATCCATATATCTTACATGTATAAATTGCTTATTATCTTTGTTTAGAATTAATAGCACCAGGAACACTTATTATATCATGCAAGAGAGTAAACTATAATGCCAAGGCTAGGAAGCCTAACGTAAACCAGATCGGCTACCTAATTCGCCGAAACTAAGGTGAATACTATTGGCATAATATAATTAATTCCTAGCAATGAAGACTAAATAGCTAATATATTTATTTAAGCTATTATACCAGGAAAGTCTTTCTGGCTTACTAAATAAGTCATGCGTTACGGACGACAGCGCCGATGACACCTCCGGTCTAGACAATTGCTCTGCCAAAAAATTAGTTTAATTTGATTCAATATTTTACTTTACACCCAGAGCTAAATTTATACAGCATAAGAATCAAATACTAAACTTTCCAGAGGCAGAAGAGGCTAGAGATTGCATAATAAATCCAAAATACGAGAGAGCACTACAGAAAAAGGAATAAAGATGGCGCCATCTGAATATTCAAACAGTAACGTAGGAAGGGAACTCTATAACAGCTCCTCTTTTACTTAGCCACTTTTCCCCCTCGAAGCGTAAACGCTATGCGGGGTGCATATTGCTATGTGGCGTGTCTAGAATACGTCCCCTGATATTATGCGATATCCTCAAATGAAACTTTAAGGATATTCGCACCAGGAGTTAGAATTCTGGAGACCTTAAATTAAACTCCCTGGGAATATCACTGTAGTTGAGTATACCCTAGGAAGCTGATTAAAAGAACCTTCCATCAGGACTACATGGCCTAAGTCCAAAAATAATATTTAATGGGAATATAAAATGAAGTGATTTTATAAGATATCGGATAATAAAACGAGTAATACTGGGGTCAAACGTAATATGTATACGAGGGTATTACTTAAATGGGATGGTAATAGTTGTACTGGTTCAAGTCATATACTTGAATAGTTAAATTTGACGGCTAGAGAAGAAGAAATCCTATTGGTGGAGGTGGAGTCTATGCGCAGGAGGGAGCGAGATTATGCGCAGAAGGTTGAAACCTGCTATGTACAAACAAACGAACGAAAGCTACGACAAGCGAACCGTAGAATGACAATAAATAAATGAAAAACACTGCTAATGTTAGCATGTTACCCTAACATTGGAGTAGCTCAATATTACCGTATTTTTTCATGAGACATAGCCTTTGCAACGGCGCCTCCAAAGTTTTTCCTCTTATGCTGTTTTGTCTTTCCCTCCGTTTATTATATATACTAGAAAGTAATGTATAGAGAAGAAAAGGCTATTTTTACCATTATATACCGTTTCCCGGGTATGTTTTCCACACCCAAAACCCCAAGTTCCCGCTGGGGGTCGCCCATTATCGTAGGATATAGATATATATATTTCTGAAACTATTAATTTGCGACGGCAACGAGTGTCATATTCGAAGAGAGCGGAATTTTTTTCTATAGAAAAACGTAGTTTTATTCTTAGGTTACATTGCCCTGTAATACAGTACAATGTTACCCAAAATATCTGAATTATAATATCTTATCACACAGTCGGTGCTTTGTTTGTCCCTTGTGATTAGAAGCAAGGTACCACCTGGAGATGTTGATGTAGGTATATTTTTTCCTGATGTAGGTAATGTTTAGGCTCCTGATATTGCACAGTTTCTTTGCACCTTCTTCTGTATATTTTATATTTACTAATCTCCAGTTATTTCTCTTTAGCAAAAGATACATATTTATATATCAGGGACAAGTAAGTTTATTCGGCTCTAACTTTTTTTTTCTTTTTTCAATAGGTAAGTAAAGGAGAACCTCCATCAAAAACTCTGTAATATAAAGGAAAGCTCTTAATAATAGTTATATATATTGTAAAACGCGTAATAATTCGATTCAGTATGTTCATCAAACATCAGTGGCACCTTTACCTGGAAAATGATTCCTTGTCCTATTGAGAAGAATTACGGAACTCTCCTGTTTTTATCATTTATGAGTACAAAATGTATAAACATGTTTTTAATTATGAATAATTATATATTTCACTTAATTATGAAGCTAATATGGAATTGCTCTAATTTGAAAAAAAAAGTTTAACAATCTTATGATACAGTATGTGTGTGTACAGGTTGCCTTAGCATTCCGTGGTATGATACAGAGAATAATTCTAGATATGCTCTGTATTTTATGTTACATTCATAAACCTGAGTATTTTTTTATATGAAAATACAATTTAAAAGGAGAAAGGCTCATATGTCTACCTCCTCTAGGCATTGTAAAAATTTGAAAACTGTTTATGGGAATTATCCGTAAATAAAGACGAGATCGTTATATAATTTTGGATTTATACAATTTCATGATAAGTTATTGGTATTACTTGTGGAGAATATTTTTTTATGTGTTAAGTTGGAACTTGTTGCTCCAGGAAAGTCTCCCTACGTCAGATACTCAAAGATCAACAAGAGAGGATAAGGATCACTTACACTCAGGGCACAAACAAACTGCTAATAACTTTACTGACGTAGTTCACTAACCATCACTCTTAAATGCAAAAGAGGGAAATTTTACTCTGCTCAGAGGCCGGAGAACTCCACACGTGAAATAAAAGTAATTTAATTGCCTACTCTAGCTTTGTCAGGTCTAAGGTCATCTACTCTACACTCTCAGGCTCTGTTTCGACTCGTCCCTGAGACCATAGTGAGATGTTTGACAGTAATATTATGTAAAGTAATCATTGAGATGAACCAAAAAAATGGGATTAGTGATGTAAAGTGAAGTTTAAAGTTTAAAGCTATGGATCTTTATCTTTGAAGCAGATAGATTAATACGAAGTCCCTCGCTAGCACACTTGACTTACCTAGGATTACTCCTTTCAAAATATCGGGTATATTGTCCCGAGATTAAATAATCATGATAGACAATCAAATAAATGAGGGAGTAGAAATATGACAAGGTTTATTCAACCTAATCTTGATTTATTATACAATTTACATCAAAAGAAACGGACATCTTTACACGCACAAAATGTAAGAAAGGAAAGACAAATTAAATAGAATCGTGGTCTTCTGCAATAATTAATAATTGACATTGGGTTGGACACGTAGCCCATGTGACCCAGAGACTGAGCTAGTCTCGAAAGCAAAAAAATATATGGAAAAAACTGTACACACAATCCCACCGCACACAGTCCAAAATACGTGATAGCCAGTTAAACCTAGTCAAGTTAAAAGTTAATCTAAACTAGAAATCGCAGAAAAACTAATTGGCCACATATTGGTACCTGCACTCCTTTGAATACCGCCTTTGTCCTCAAATGCCTGTTGACAGTGGTTGCACACTTTGCACTCTTGACTGGCTCACCCCAAGAATCCTCACTTTTGGCAAATATGGTTTACCAGGTTTGCGTCATTCCGTCTCTACAACCGGCAGGACTCCTGTGTGATTCGAGTTTTGGTTAGGGGGGATGGCTGAGCCAGAGGTGCACGGATCCACTGACAAGCAGGTCAGTCGGTCATTACTGTTTCCGAACGAATGGGGGGAAAAAGGGTCGTGAGGTCTCACCTGGCTTCACCTTTCAAGACAGGTGAGAGTCCTGTTGTGCAGGGTAACCCAGTACAGGTGCCATATCGGGACTTTAGAACAAGGTAATATATCATGTTAAGTAGTGCTTAGGAGGCAGGATTTTGTAAAAAATACTTAGAGAAATCTTGTTGCTCTAAGGGAGTTTATATATAAAATAATCCTACCTATTCTGGCTTGCTAGAAAATAATGAGATAATGTGAGAAATAAGCAATGGGATGATGTGATGGCCATATATCTAAAAATTAAAAGACCTAAATTGGCACCAAAAAATAAAATCTGCATTAAAGTCAGCTGCATTAAAAATGATATTCTGATCTAGTTTAATATTTTTTCTCGACCCATGTAGTTTGAGGAAAGAACCACTTTACGCCCGCTAAGGCTTTTATTGTGCGTATCTATGTTGTGATGTCACCAGCAGGGCGTACGCTATTGTCAACAAGTTTAGTTAGTTTTTAAGGTAGTTCTCCCTATATTTCGGTAAGGAAAACCTATTGTAGGAGAGGTCGTTTAAGGAGTAGCTACAGTATTAGTAGAGCCAAAAATATGAATGAAAGAAGAGTAGTGAAAAAAATTCATCACACCCTGGGGATAAAAGGGAGACCAAAAGTAGAGAGGGGTTATTTCCGGCAAATGTGATTCAACTACTTGTTAGTATGCGTGAGGTAAATTTACTGGATGAATGAAGAGTGAAGTCGTTCTTCACATTAACATCCGTTTGAAGTTAACAAAACGCTGTTAGCATTAATTAATATCAATCGAGCTAAAGTTAGGCATGAATGTGAATTTTGGGAAAACTGAACCCGCAGGGAATGCCTCATGGAAGCGTTATGATAAGTAAATGAACAGTGTTAACTTTAAACGTACAATGCAATGTTAATCAAATGATTAAAAGTACTCAATTCTTCCAAACCAAGGGGTAAGGATAGAGCAAACAAAACGTGAGCCAATAACAGTCAAGTTCAGCAACAAGTCCGGCCAATGACAAACTCAAAATTATGGGCGTGAATCCCAATCCCGATCTGACATCCAACGTTTTACATGAAAAGGTTTTACATATAAAGTGACTGGCATAATAAAGGCTTCATATTCGTCGAGTGACAAAGGACAAAAGTTACTTCCTTCTCGCCGTTAAAATATGAGAAATTACCTGACACTAGTCGGATTGATAAATTGAGAGAAACTAGGTCCAAGGAGGATCATGGCAATTCTGACGGCGAGAGTCTCGGATATCGTTTTGAAGGACAACGTTTGCAAGGGGAGCAATTAAAGTGAAAATTTATATTCAGAATGAACTGAAGGATGTCGGGGGGATTGTAGCAACAACGTAACAAATTATCTAGTCAAAAATGAAATTTACGCTTTGAAGTTAAAGCAAGGGATTGGCCTGGAAAATGCTGCTGTACGACTTGGCAAAAATAATAAAGGCTTAAAGTTGCCCTATATATAACTGAATGAAAATGCTGAATGACGTTCAATGTACCGCAATACTCAAGCAAGGAGAATCGTAAACAAGCTCTAAGCTCCGGTGCTAGATCTACATATGTGACCTTCGCTAAATCTGCCGTCAGTGCAAAAGGTTCCTTTTTTACTGCTAAAGTCTTAAGGCTGCTATCACGCGGCTTGTTCTGAGAGCAGGTTTCAAATTCTGACGTGAATGTTTTATCATCGACGACGGTTGAAGTGGAAGTTACGGGCTTAAGGATAGGAGGATCAGGCAATGTGTGCACTGGTCCGTGGGATGGTACGGGTTTAATGAATGAATCTACCGGTGGAGACCTCTATTGACCTTCACGCACACGGTCAGGGTGGGTAGTATTTGCGCTACCGCTAGGGGGGGTCCATGTTGGGACTGTGAATGGTTTCTCCTCTGGGATGCATTGTCACCGGCGGTAAAGACAAAGGGGGTTGAGGGCAATCAAACACTGGCTTGAGGTTTGGAAATGAAGAGGGAGCAAGAGAGACTGACACAAAACTAATCTTGTGCCGTGTTGGTAGCATAGTATTGAAAGTTGCAGTTTTTACGAGTTGGAGAATTGATACAAAAAAATTAGCATTGCGCTTAACTGCCAAGACATTAGAAGTAACACTTAGGGGACCGTTAATGGCATTCACAAAGGGACGTGCCACTGAAGGTATCGCCCTTGATGAAGAACAAGACTGATTAGCTTTAATTATTAAATTAGGATGAGCCATGAAGCTATTAATAGAAATTTATATTTTACTTGAGTAGGCAGCAAACAAGGGATACATTGATTTAACAATGGGATGGTCGTAATGACATCTCCAAAAATTCTTGTAATTACAAAATTCATCTCTTACATTACCAATTAGGGTTTTAAATATCCCACGGCTTCATGACCCATGCTAGGAAAATCTACTGAACCGAGAGCACGAAGTGCTAGGTCTGCGTGCGAACAAACAAAGTTGAATGTTAACTCCTCTTCATTAAGCCTAACGTTAATCTCCTATGGGCTGAGCGTATCTGCCTTAGGCTGTGGAGGATTGTTTACATTAAAAGTGAGGTCCACCATCTTGGATTGACCCCGTTTGATGAACGGATATGGTCAAGATAACCAAAGGGTAACTGAATTTTCACAGGGACGTGATTATGAAACTTTACAAATTTACAAGAGCTATAGATTAATATTGAAAGCTACTCATTATGGGAGAAAATTGTTTGATTGCAAAAACAAACGTAAATCACGAAATTACTTTAAAATTCAAACTGACCGGGCCCAACAAAGCAGACGATGCTCGGTCATGGGACGTTAGAAAATATACTTTTTAATTATATGTACGCACGTGGCGATAAATGACTGAATTAAATTGCTTGAAATCAAAACATGTTAGAAAGCACAAGGGCTTATGAACGCAAAAAAAAGTAAGTTGAAAGTTAATATAACAGGTCGAGACTGACACTGTTGTTGTGACGATTTCATAGTTGCAGGCGCAATGAGGCGACCAGTGAACTACTGAAAATGTAGATAGGCGCACTAGGCAGCGACTTAGCTGTTAAAGTGCACTCTCTTTGAGGCTAAACAGAAAAAAAAAAATTTCCCTCACAAGGAGGTAAAACAGAAATATCCTTGCTAAAGGACAAAACAAAAATATCCTTGCTAAAGGACAAAAAGTAAAATATCCTCGCTGGATGACAAAAACAAAAATATCCTCGCTAAAGGATAAAAACAAAAATTTCCTCGCTAAAGGAAATTAAATGGAACTACACGCAGTAAGTTATGTACAATAGACAATAATTATGCACGCTTTAGTTTGTATTGTGAACAAGAATTACGCATCCATTAGTTTGGGTTGTAAACAAGAAATACTCACCCTTTAGTTTGTGTTGTGAACAAAAATTATGCACCCTTTAGTTTGGGTTGTAAACAAGAATTATGCACCATTCAGTTTGGGTTGTAAAAAAGAATTACGCACCCTTTAGTTTGGATTGTAAACAAGAATTATGCGCCCTTTAGTTTGAGTTGTAAACAAGATCCACCATCTCGGAACAAGTACATGGAATGAAATGGACATGGTGGATTTAAGTTTCTACGTCACTTGTAAGAAAACTTAAAATT
>NC_090758.1:68222890-68370798 GCF_036898095.1 Palaemon carinicauda | reverse complement strand
GGTGATAGGAGAAGCCACCATTTCAAGCAATGATACAAGAGTCGTCCCATTCCCCCAACCTTAACTCACGTCTCCTCCGATGTAGTAAGTCCCCTGCTCACATCACAAATATATTGTTACCTGTTTACTGGCATTTAAACCTCCACTCATAAGCCTGGAACAATCCCCATGCGAAGTGCAATGACAACCTCATGTACATACACCCTGCTCTAAGTGTGGATGATGAGATTTAATATCACAGATCATATTACTTCTGACAGGGGTACCACTTTCACCTCTCTATCGGGGACCTCATTAGTGAATCACCCGGGCCTTTTTTTAAATCAGAATTCTTCCTGCAACCCTATATTCAACTGAATCGTTGAACATTTTCATCACACTCTCAAAGAAGCTTTGTTGTCCCCATGCAATAATTGTAACTGTTTTACTCAGCTTTCTTGGGTCCACCTTTGACTGATAACAACTTCTGAAGATGTCCTGGATGTCTTGGTAGAAATGGTGTATGGCGACCCATTGGTTTTCCTTGCCAGTATTGTTTTGTGACGGCAGCCTCCTTCGAAAATCTCTAGTGCCAACGTCATGCTGTGGGAAAATTTTCTCCATTCTGCTAGATTTCGAGCCCAGAGTAGAGCAACACATACTAACAGATTTGCACAAGACATAACCCATTTTCCTGCGCATGGACCATAGCAAGCACCAACTAACATATCATTACATTTGCACAATTCTTTTGATCTTTGCCACAATGAAGGCTTTAGTAATCGACCTACTTATATACTGCAAGATGAACTGTCTGTAGTGCACCTCTCAAGATCAGGGTGGCCAATTTCCCATATATGTCATTTTTAGGGAGGTAGCCATATAACACACGTGTTTCACAAACTGCCGTACACTGTTAGGGTATTTCCGTTTTTTTTGTTTTTTTTTTATATCTAGCTCTCCCACTGCACTGATAATAGAACCTGTTCAAAGCTTACCTTTTAATACAATAGCTGATTAGAATTTTTTGAGGTTATTGCACACAAGTACTTGTATATAGGCTTGGCCTTTGTTTAATAAAGTTGTTTCATTTGTCTCTTCTCTCTAATAAAAAAGTAACAGCCCACTTGCATAGCATATAAGGAGAATGATAGAGAATATTTCTCAAAAATTCGATGTAATGATGGATGACGGTATTTGATTAGTGAGAATTGTGTGAGGGGCTTTAATGTCAGGTACAAGAGTATTGAAGGGAGTAAATATGAAAATGAAAATACTTACAAAGTATGTGATGAATTCGCAAAGATAGTAAATGTCATTTTGCATGGTGTAAACGGAAGAATGATGAAATGTGTGAAAATATATGACATTGAATATTACAATAAGATTGATACGGGTACTCAGGGGTCTTTAGTGAATGCAATGGTTATTACAGAATATGAGAGATAGAATTAAGAAATAAAATGACAATGTATGAGCGTAACAATTCATGGAATATTTGAAGGAACATTAATAATTTAGGGAAGAGGTACAGATGAAGGTGGAAATTTGGAATAATGAAGTGGAATATGATATTATTATGATAGGTGAGAATGAAATTCACAGCGTTTTTTTTATTGGAATTCTTATATTGAGATGGCTAGTTATGATATTTTACTTAAAGAAGAATGGCTGTAAAATAAGGGAAATAATATAATTGTTATGGCAAATTCTGTAAATAAGAATGATGTGAAGAATAGAGATAACATAACAATTAAAGAAGAGTTGGAAAAAAATGCAAGATGGATATTTGGAAATTGATAAGCTACATGAATGTATTTTAAATGTATTAGGGTAGAAGAATGGCCTCATGATTTGGAAATGTATCGTTAGATTATGAAAATAACTATTGTTTGTAACAATGTCGTTATTTTTTATATATATGTGATGAGATTGATATTTGTAAGTCCCTGAATTTCCTATGGATGCAGCTAATTGCATATGTTAGTGGATGATAGATATTGGGAATTAGTAAAGAGTATTTCTGGGAGTTTATGTTAAAGAGGGATTGTTTACGCCTTGGTTAAGTCAAATTTATAGTGATGTAGACAATACCTGTCAAAAAAGTTAAAAAAGGATATATCAATGAGAATATGCAAGGCAACATGTACTGAGATAATATGGAAAAAGCCCCTTTGAGATGTTTATATTTGATTTTGTTTTCATTTGCTGTAATTACGAGAACACATTGATGCAGGAAGATATTTTATGGTAGATCATATGAGAATATTAACGTATGCAGTACCTAGTGATAATAAAATGAGCAATACTGCATCTAGAATGATTTGTCAAGTGTTAGGGTAAATATAATGGTCCTTAAATTTTTTGATGGGAGTTTGAGAGGCTGAGAGAATAGGGCATTTGACCTGTGTATTCGTCTCTCTATATGTTATGTGCAAATGGTTTGCGTATGCACCAGTTAGGTGGTAAATGAGAGACTTGAAAATGACAAGTAAATTCATTTCAGGAGACAGTGAGCTTTTATAGCAACATTTTCAGTGAAAGAAGGCTCAAGCATTCAAAAAGATTGATGCAAGTACATACAGGCCGAAGCAAATTATCAGTGTGAGGCGAGAACAATAACGACAACATACAAAAAAAGATACAGTAATAGTGTATGACTGTCTTATATGTGTGCGAGACATGGCTCCCCCCTGAAAAAACACATACATGTGAGATAGGGCGCATTACTTTTGAGAGGCAAAGTATAGGTGGTCGTTTGTACGGAGATATACAGGTTTTAGGTAATCAATGGAGACCCAGTCTTCTTTGCCATGCGTATTCAAGGAGGAGTTCTTTCTGCATACAGCGAATCACAAAGAAAGGGCCGTGTAAGGGAGCGTTAACTGTGGCTTGCTAGTGCTGTTGTGCAGGAAAATTTGCCTTGACAAGTGCAGATCTGTCGGTGTGTTTTGCTTAGCTGAGGGGCTTGTAAGTGTGGCAGCGTGGAGTAAATTTTCCCATAATGTGATGCAGGCACTTGAGATGGTGGGAGGAGGTTGCACATAGAAAAAAAAATAGGCAGGGATGACCATTGGGTTACCATATACTATTTCAGCTGCCGAGGCATCCAGGTCATCTTAAGGAGTAGGCCTTAGTTCCAAAAGGACCCCGGGAGGCTGTGTGAACCAGTCATTGTACCGGAATATCGAAGATGTTTTGAGGGTACGATGAAAATGTTTAATCAAACTCTTGGCTGCAGGGTTATATGCGGATGTTTTTGATGAAGGGTGACAGCCAGGAGATTCACTAATGATATCTAAAATTGAGAGTTGAAAGTTGTATCCCTGTCACAAGTAATATGCTCAGGGACACCAAATCACATTATTCATCTAGTGAGTAAGGCAGATTTAAACTAGCCTAACGTTAGAGTTTCACTAGGAATTGCTTCAGGACAAACAGTTCAGCAATCGATGATGGTAAACAGTTAACAATGTTCTTGTGATGAGGGTAGGGACCTACAACATTAACGGGAATATGGGCAAAGCATCGCTGAGGTTGAGCAAAGATGCTCACACTTAAATCATTTTGTCAATGTACTTTTGAGGTTTGGCATGAAGTACAGTCTCTGACCCAATCCTGAGCATCCATAGTAATTAAAAGGCAAATGAACTCTGTCTTCAGCACATCTGTAGTAAAACAGTGCAAGGGATGTGAAATGTCATGAATGGAATAAAAAATATACCACTGGATTGGAGACGGTATCAGTGCTCTAGGCCTGCCAGCACTGACGTCACAGAGGATGATAACATTGGAGTTGTCAAGAGGACCACCCTCCCATCGAAGGGATATGCAGGATGTCCTACATGTGAGGTACTCTTGATATTTTCGTTGAGCTTATGCCAAGGCATTGAAATTAAATACCAGGTGAATGACAGCCAATGGGTTTCTTGACAGGGCATCGGCACAGGATTCCTTTTCCCAGGGACATTCTGATAGGTACAATTGTATTCAACCATGGCAGAGAGATGTCAGCGTTAACAGGTGGAGCAGGCGTCGGACTGTCGAGTGAAGGCATTCACCAAAGGCATGTGGTACAGACGAATGAGTAAGGGAGTACCTTCCAAGAAGTGGCCAAAGTGACTGAAAGTCAAGTGCACCGCTAACAATTCACGGACAAAGGTAGAGTAGCTGGATTCTGCCTTAGACAGCTTCCTACTAAAGGAGGCCAATTGGCAGCGCAGGCCGTTGACCAACTGCTCGAGAATCCCCCCCCCCCCCTCTCAATAGCAATATCGTTAGCATCGTTGGAAAGGAGGAGAGGTGTATGTGGCACGGGAAAAGTAAGAGCAGCAGCGGTTGATAGGGCATTTAATGTGTGGCAGAATGCCACTTTTCGAAGGGCACCACTTCAGGTCTTTTGGCTTGCCCTTGATGAAGGCGTGAAGGGTGGGGGGTGGTTTGGGGGGGGGGTGGGGGGGGGGTGGAAATGGTGGTGATATCTGTCAGGAAATGGTGATAATAGCTGATCATGCAAAATAATTCTTACCATGGTTTGATGGTTGAGGGAGTGGGCAAGTTCTGAATTTCTGCTACCTTTACAAGAAGGGGTTGGAATCATTCAGGAGTGATGTAATGGCTCAAGAGCGATACTTCGTGGGCACCAAATATACATTGTCATACTGAACTAAGAGACCGTTTTCTTTTTAGGCAGTGGAGTACGATCCATAGATGATGATGATCCACTTTGGAAGAAGTAAACCCAAGTATGTCGATCGCGTAACATAGACAGAAGGTGAGATCCCCTAACATGCCTTCTTTAAGATGTAGAAAAGTGGTCCCAGCATTAAGAAGGCCAGAACAAGAGTAATTGAAGGTGCAATTATCGGAGCAGGTGAGGATGGCCGTTTTCCGGATATATTCTGGTTTCATGGGCACCTGAAATATCCATTCAGGAGTTCGTACATGAAAAAAAATTGGCAGAGTAGGAGGTCCCTTTCCAATGTTTGTGATCCGGTTCTGTCTGCATGTTATGGCCCCTGTAATCCCCACACTGACGCAGAGGGAACTGTTTTTACAGGACAAATTGCAATGGTGAAAATCATGGGCTTGAGGCCATTTCACAAAGTCCTGTTTCTTCTATTTCGACAAAGGTATGTTTAGGAGTACGGATCTGCGTTTATTAACAGTCAGTGAGCTATATTGACCACGAGTTGGAAATGTGAGAGGTTATCTGTACTGAAGATTGGAAATGTGAGGTCAACCATGCTCTTGAGAGGCGTACTGTAGGTCGTTGTCTGTCAGGATATATGCAGGTTTTAGGCAATCAATGAAGACCCAGTCTGCTTTGCCACGCTTGTTCGGGAGGAATTCTTTCTGTGTACAGCGGATAACGAAGAAAGGGTTGTGTGAGGAAAATTTGCGTTAGAGAGTGTAGTTCTGTCGGTATATGTTCCTTGGCAGGGGCTTGTAAATCGGGCAACTGAAAAAAAAAACTCCCCACAATGTTATATAGGCACTGCAGCTTGTAGGAGGGGGTTGCAGACCGGAAAAAAATCGGCATTGACGACCAACGGGTTATCAAACCCTTTTCCAGCTGCCGAGACATCCAGGTCGTCTTTAGGAGTAGACCTTAGTTCCAAAAGGACCCCGGGAAGCTGTGTAAACCAGTCCTTGATGTGGAACATCAAAGCAGTTTTGAGGGTACAGTGAAAATGTTCAGCAATACTGTTGGCTGAATGGTTATATGCGGTTGTATGATGAAGAATGACACGCACGAGATTCACTAATATATACACAATTGAGAGTTTAAACTTGCACCCTTGTTAGAAGTAATATGCTTGGTGATACCAAATCTCGTTTTCAATCCTGTGAGTAAGATAAGGTGGATGTGCAGTTGCCGGACGTTGCAGTTTCCAGGGGAATGACTTCAGGTTAACAGGTGGAGCAGTTGATGACGGTAAACAAGTAACGATGTTCTTGTGATGTGGGTAGGGGACCTAAAACATCAACGGGAATGTGGGCAAAGCACTGCTGAGGTTGAGGAAAGGTGCTTACTCCTAAATCCTTCTGTCAATGTACTTCTGAGGTTTCGAATAAAGCTCGGTAATGGACCCAAACCTGACCATCCATAGTAGTTCCATGCCATATGAACTCTGTCTTCAGCAGCTGTGTAGTAGAATGGCGCGAGAGATGTAAGATATCATGGATGTAATCAAAAACTGGTCGGTGGATGGGAGAAGGTGTCCAAGGTCTAAGTCTACCAGTAGTGACATCACAGAGGAGGGTGACATTGTAATCGTCCAGAGGGATGCCCTCCGAACCGATGAATATGTAGGATATCCTACATCCGAGGTTCTCTTGATCTTTTCTTTGATCTTCTGCCACGGCCTTAAAATCGTATCCTAGGTGAATGGCAGCCAATGTGTTTCTTGACATGGCATCAGCACAAATTAATTTTCCCATGGCTGGATACAAGTATACCTTCCACCACGGAAGGTATACTTGTATCCAGCCATGGTAGAGAGATGTTGACGTTGACAGAAGGATAAAAAATCAGACTATCGTGTGAAGGCCTACACCAGAGGCATCTGAATCAGGAGAATGAGGAAGGGTGTACTTCATGAGAAGGGCAAAAGTAACGGAGAGCCAAGTGTACCGCAAACATTTCGTTGACGCAAGTAGAGTAGCTGGATTCCACTTTGGACACTTTCCTACTGAAGAATGCCAATGGGCCTGTTTTATAACTCCCCCAATAGCGACATCGCTGGCATTAGTGGAAAGAAGGAGAGGTGCATGTGGCACAGGAAAGGTGAGACTGGCAGCGGTTGATAGGGCACTTTCTGCATTGCAGATGGGTGCTTTTTGAGGGGACCCCACATCAGGTCTTTTAGTTTGCTCTTGACTGAGGCATAGAGGGTAGCAAGATGGGCGGCGATGTCTGGCAGGAAATGGTGTTAATAGCTGATCATGCAAAATAATTCTTGTACTGCTGTGATGTTCGAGGGCGTGGGGAAGTTCTGAACTGTTGATAATTTCTCTGGAGGTGGTTGGACTCCTTCAGGAGTGAAACGGTGCCCTAAGAGCGATACTTCATTAACGCCAAAGGTACATTGTAATACTGCACGGCAAGACCGTTCTGTTGTAGGCAGTGGAGTACAATGCATAGATGACGGAGGTGATCCTCTTTGGAATAAGTTGACATAAGTATGTCGTTCAGCAACATACACAGAAGGTCATGTCTCCTAAGATGACTTCCTAAAGACATTGAAAAGAGGCCCGGGCATTACGAAGGACTAAACAGGAGTAATTAAATGTGTATGTACCAAAACCAATGGGAATGGTGGTCTTAGGGATGTCTTCTGTGTTGATGGATACCTTATAATACCCCTTCAGTAGGTCGTACGTTGAGAAAACCTTCACTTTGTGCATATAGAAATTCTCTTTCCATTTTTTGGGAGCCGGAAGAGCTCCTTTTCTGTCTGCATCCTATAATCCCTGCACCGACGTAGGGAGACATGTCTCTTCAGGGCCATGTGCAATGGTGACATCTATGGAATTGAGGCCTCTTGACAAAGGCCCATTTCTTCTATTTTGGGGAAAGTTCGTTTAGTGGCGGCCAAACAATCCGGTGCTAGACTTCTAAAACTGGCTAACACGCGTGGACACGTCATCTTGATATGGTGATAAATACCGTGTTTCGTAGCAACTGGGAACTGTGTGGGTGTGGAGAATAAGGTCTGAACGGTCGGGTTGGGGAGGCGTTATGAGTAAGAATCCGCGTTTGCAGAAGAGAAAGGCAAGCACCCCTGCCTACCAAAATTCACACTCACGTGCCTACGTCATGTAAAAAGAAAATATTATTGACATGGCATACTTACATGTTTTTTTACCGCTGACAACATTTCGCCCTTTTAATCATAGTGCTACTGAATTTGGAGTAGTAGTAGCATAACTGCAGCCAATAGACATCAGGATATGCCTGGAGAGGTCATAGGCTGGGGCATAAGCGAGCTGTGGCATTTCTGGATGGTGGGCATCTTTGTTGCCAGTTAAGCCCTTCACTTGTTAGGCATCTGTGACCTGCATTCACGTTGGCTTTGGTGGATGTTGAATAGGTGCCCACTTCATCATGAGTAAAGGCATTGATGGATGTCTGGGAGGTAGTGAAGTGGCTGTCCATAAGGTCATTGACTTTAGTCATCAGGTTCTTTTGGGCCAAATATCAACATTGGGGATAGAAGGACTTACAGGTACGCGTATGCGCCGAATGTGTTAGACAAGAAGGACATTCACTTCACAGGGAGAGCCATCTGCATCCGGATGTAGGTGAGCGACACTTGTCATTTTCCTAAGGGCGAGCAAAGCCTTTTGGTCCCCCAACCCTTGTTGGTAGAGCTGAAAAATTCTCACAATGCAACAGCAGGCGATGGAAAGTACATCTCCAGGTGGTATGATTTGAGGGCATAGTACATTATTGCTTAAGCACTCACCAAAAATAACAACACTCTTCACCAAAAATAAGTAAAAAAAGATCAAAAGTTGAGAGAGAGAGAGAGAGAGAGAGAGAGAGAGAGAGAGAGAGAGAGAGAGAGAGAGAGAGAGAGAGAGAGAGAGAGAGAGAGAGAGCGAGAGAGACTGTGTGTAACCTAATTGCACGCTGTTCACACTGTGGCCAAAGACAAAGGTCACTTTTCCCATATAGATAAGAGGTGTTGTTCCCCCTTTGCACACTTGCCATTACCAACTACGGTATATTATAAAAAATCTGAGGATATTTTGGCTTCGCTCAAGACAGCAACTTTGTTAGTAAAACAAATGAAATAAATCTCAACACTTGTAGTATATGAGAACAATTTGAACAAAGAAACCAGGGCACTACAACCTCCTTTTAATTATGAAAACATCTTTTTCATCAATTCTAGTTCTTGAACAGACTCCTTACTTCTTAATTCCTTAATAAAGATTAAGCTTAAATGAGTGTACTGGGAAAATTTTGGGGTAAGAAGTTGAATGGTAAAATAACACTTGCAAGTAGGATTTTAAGTAGGTTGAAGAAAGTAGTTCCTCAATACTGAAATCTTTGCATTGACAATGTCTTATTAACTGTTTACAATTCATTGAAATTTTATTTGGAGTTTAATTTTAAGAAACACATTCAGAAAAAAATAATATCACAAAAATTATCTTTTAGAGATTGACTTTTTATGATTTTTGGGCATTAGTCAATCCTGAAGAAATTCCTATCTGGCCTCTGACTCTCATCTTAATCTTTGGGATAGAAACTTAAGGTCTATTAAATTTCTTATTTCTGATTTTCGGATTAATCTATGACACTATTGTTCAGTTATTTCTTCATGCATAATGAAAAAGATTGTTAGTAATTTTCGCCATTATGTACAGTCTGATCTTCCAAGACTAAACAATACTGTAACATCCATGCCTTATTCAGCAAAAAGAAAAATCTGAACAGTATTTTCTTACAGTTTTAACCAGATTATGGAATGATCTCCGTAATACAGCAGCTAATTCGCTGGAACTTCAGAAGTCAAAACTATTATAAGTTAATTTCTGAGGAACCAAAACTCTCATTTTAGAATTTATATATGACAGAGCTATTTTAATGTTTCTACTGATATTGAAATATTTTGTAGGTTTTATTCATTACTTCGTCATCTCCTCAAGTGCCTATTAACGCAATGGGCCTCCGTTTGATTGACAGTCATGTCCATCTTGAGCTTTTTAGTCAATAACTCTTCATTCATCATTTTCTAATTCATGCTTCATAGTCCTCATCCATGAAGGCCTTGGTCTTCCTACTCTTTTAGTGCCTTGTGCAGCCCAGCTGAACGTTTTGTGAACTAATCTCTCTAGGGGAGTACTACAGTAAGAAGAGACCCAAACCATCTTCATCTACCGCTCATCATGATCTCATCCACATAGGGCACCCAGTAATCTATCTTATAGTTTCATCTTTAATCCTGCTCTGATATCTAACTTGAAATATCCTTTTGAAGGCTTTATTCCAAAATCAACTAAACCTATTTGAAATTGCTTCATTGTCATACCATGACTCATGTCTATATAGTAATAAAAATCTCACTGAATTTATATATAGAGTGAATTTCATATGTAATTCTAGGCGATTTGAGTTCCAAATTTTACTTAACCTAGCTATTGTCTGATTCTTTTTTTCCAATCTTTCATTAACTCTAATTCTATACTCAGGTTTGAGCTTTTGCTCAGAGAGTTCATGCCTCAACTGAAAAGGAGTACAATTTAACCAATAAAGAAATCCTTTCTGGTACAACTCAGGAACATAAATGGTGGTCTACCCTTAAGTCTGCATTTTTTGGTGTAGACGCAACATTCCTCCTTTACTTTAACCAGATGGCTCAGTCACTCACTGTCCAACGGAAAAGGCAACCCATTTGGCTGATGTTTTTGACAGTAAACAGATTAATGAAAACTTGAACATTCTCATTCCTGTTTTCCTGAGGCTAAAATAACTAGTTTAGCTTTTCGATCTCATGAGATTAAAGTTCTGTTGATGGACCATGATGCTTATGGAGGTGTAGACCCAAATGGTATTTTTCTTTTGTTTTTTATAAAGACAGCAGATTTTTTAGCTCTAAAGTTATCCGTTATTTTGTGCAAGTTAGCAATAAGAGGAACTTTTAGCACTTTTTTGAGAATTGGTAATGTTACTCATCTATGTAAATGTGTTTTTAGTAGCTCAACTCCCACTGATTACTGCCCAGTTTCCAAAACTCTCATATTATTTAATGTTTTTGAATGTCTTTTGGCAAAACGTCTCAATAGGTTTGCTGAAGGTAATCATCTATTCCCTAGTATGCAATTTGGTTTTCGTAAGGGCCTTGGAGCATGCGATGACCTTCTTACAATCTCCAGTGCTGTACAGAAATCCCTTGATTGTGGTCAGGAAGTTCGTATGATTATCCTTAATTATAGTGCTGCATTTGACCCTGTTAATCATGAGGCCCTTGTTTTCAAACTCAAACAGTTGGGAGTGGGTGGGACGTTTCTTAGCATTATTGTTGATGGGCACCATAGTGAGTATAGGAATGTGATATTTGGTGTTCCACAGGGTAGTGTTACTTTTCATGCTATATACACTTGATATGTAGTTTGGCCTAGAAAACAAGCTTGTTGCATATGCAGATGATGCTACTCTTTTTGCATCAATTCCATCCCCTGAATGTAGATCTGGGGTTGCCGAATCCCTTAATAGAGATTTAGCTAAAATTAGTGAAGGGTGCAAATTATGGGGTATGAAGTTGAATCCTGACAAAACTCAAAGTATGATTGTAAGTAGGTCAAGGACGGTACCTCCTCAACATCCGGATCTAAGTATCTCTTTTAAAGTTTTAGGTGTGATTCTCGACAGCAAATTTACTTTTGAGAAACACAGGTCTATGTCTTCTTCAATTGCACAAAAAATTGGGTTATTGAAAAAGTCTTACAAGATTTTTGGAGATCAATCTATTCTGAAGAATTGATTTAATTCTTTCATTCTACCTTGTTTTGAGTATTGTTCTCCTGTCTGGTATTTAGCTGCTGATTCTCATCTTAATTTGTTGGACAGAAACTTACGGTCTATTAAATTTCTTATTCCTGATCTAGATAATAATCTTTGGCACCGTCGTTCAATTGGTTCATTATGAATGTTGCATAAGGTTTTTCATAACTCTGACCATCCTTTACATTCAGATCTACCTGGACAATTCTATCCTGTTCGTAATACTAGGCAGGCAGTTAATTCTGATAGCCAGGCCTTCTCCATCATGAGGCTCAATACTACACGGTATTCTAGAAGCTTTATTCCCGCTGTTACTAAGTTGTGGAACAATCTTCCTAATCGGGTTGTTGAATCAGTATAACTTCAAAAGTTCAAACTTGGAGCAAATGTTTTTATGTTGACCAGGCGGACATGAGTCTTTTTATAGTTTATATATGACAAATCTGTTTTTGACGTTGTTAATATTTTATACAGGACATATCTGTTTTGACGCTGTTACTGTTTTTAGAATGATATATTGATAATTTATTTTCATAATTTATTTATTTCCTTATCTCCTTTCCTCACTGGGATATTTTTCCCTGTTGGAGCCCTTGGGTTTATAGCATCTTGCTTTTCCAACTAGGGTTGTAGCTTAGCTGGTAATAATAATGATAATAATGACACTGTATTGTGATCATAGTTCCTAAATACTTAGATTTGTCTACCTCAGTAATCCTTTCTCCTTCCAATGAAATTTCATCTTCCATTGTATACTACATTGTCATCATCTCTGTCTTTCTTCTATTTATCTTCAGCTGAATCTCGTGCTATATTCCATGCAATCTGCTAGGCAAACATTCCAAATCCTGTGCTTTTTTGCTAACAAGGATAGCGTCATCACCATAGTTTAGGTCTGCTAAATTCCTATCAAGGATCCAGTCCAATTCTTCTCCACCATATCCGACTTTTTAATTCATTACAAAATCCACGAGGAGGATAAAGAGCATAGGTGACAACATACTTCCTTGGAGTACTCAGCTATTAAGTGGTAACTAATTTGTTATTCTACTCATTGCTGTACATGTCTAAAAATGAAAATGTCATCGGTTAAGCATACTGTATAATTTCCTCACAACTGACATAAGTGTTAGTCTCTGTATTTATTGCAATCAGTCATGTCTCACGTTTTTGCCATTTTCACCAACACTTCTATGGCCCATTCCCCAGGTTTTGCCTCTAGATGCCACATTCTACAAAATAATCTTGTAAGTAGTCTGGAAATCACTTCATCTTCAGCCAGTATCGTCTCTGCAGTTATTCCATCGTATCCAGACGCTTTACATCCCTTCAGGTTTTCTTAGGAGGGCTTAGACTTCAAACACACTGAATCCATTCATAGGCACATCAAGATTTTCATCAGCTCTAGGTATATGAATAAAAAGTGTTCCATTCAACTCTGTCTTCATCATCCTTTGTTTGTTATAACAGATCCGTCTCATTACTAATGCATATTATATTTATTATTTTCTTATTTCCTTTCTTCACTAAGCTATTTTCCCGGTTGAATCCTATGGCTCTCATCATTCTTCTTTTCCAAACACAGTTGTAGTTCAAATAATAATAATAATAATAATAATAATAATAATAATAATAATAATAATAATAATAATAATAATAATAATAATAATAATCAGCATACTTAGTGATACTCCAAGAAGTAAGGGTTAAGACACGATACCTAAAATGTAGTCTTTGAAAGTAACACAACTAAGAAGGTTCCTATGACAACTACAATATTGTAGATATTATATAGGCCAAGGCATTAGTCGCTTGTTAAGATTCTAATGATAAAGAGTTATTTGGTACTTTGACTGGCTAGATAGTAGTACATTAGATCCCTCTCTACTTATGAGTAATTTTTTCTTCACCAATAAATACATTGATTTGTGTGACATATTTTCCATATACTCTACTCTTTCCTTAAACATCTGATAACATCAATATAATTGAAAAATAATTTTTCTGTCAAGAGGTTAACCATTGCTATGTAATGTTCAGTTCCTACTTTCCATTTGGAAATGGGAAAACTTTGCTATGATAATCAGCTCTTTGAGGAGAAGTACATTTGGAAATGAAACTATTGTTCTCTATAATTGTGTTGGACGCAGGATTTAAACCTTTAGGGTAATTAAATTAATTTGAGGTAGTTTGCTTTGTTTTAAAGTACTTTTTTTTAAGCTTATGCTATTTTTATGTTAATTCCGGTTTTACTAGCTTTAAATTTAAAAGAACAAAATTGAAAAGGGATGAGGTGATCTAAGTTAAAAAGCAGCAGCATCTAAAGTAATAGACACATGATTTAGTTATATCCTTGGTTGTTCCATAGCCCCTGTACTCTGGTGTTACAATCTTTTGGGTTCGAGTTATATTACTAGAGGGAACACTCGATCTTGCTTTTCTACTTTATCTCTGGGAGCTTTTCTCTTTTCCAAAAATCGTATTAGTCTTTTATAATAATAATAATAATAATAATAATAATAATAATAATAATAATAATAATAATAATAATAATAATAATAATAATAATAATAATACTTAGTATTACTCCAGGAAGTGAGGGTTAAAGATACAATACCTACATTGGCTCATCTTGTAGTTACTAATTGTGTACAGCAATTCTGACAACATTGCGTTTACAATATGGACATTCGACTTCCAGATGACAGTAAGGCTATTTCCCTCTGTGTGGTAAGCCAATTACTTAAGTAGCTTTATAATAATCTGTCAATCTTTTTGATAAATATGACCAGGATTCACAAAAACCAACAATTGTCCTTGTCACATTTTGCGAGTAAGGGAAGAGAGAGTGGGGCACAGTGTTCACTAGTATCTTCAATACCGTATGGACACAAAGGTGAATGCGTTTTCATTGGCAAAATATAAGGTGACACGGCTCAATTTCTATGTAGTATATTAGGCTGTAGTTTACTAATCATAAAAGAAAATACAAAGGCAGCAGAGAAGATTCTTCATACAGAATTGCGGCCTGAATCAAAGTAAGGGTTGTTCTACTTGGCTAGTGAGCAGAGCCTTACCTCCACATGCCAAAAACTCTGAATGGAAAAATGAGTTTGCTGAAGTCATTCTCCTATTGAAGTATGTATTTGTGTAGGAACAAATCTTTGACAATAAATAGTAAATAATTTGAACACCAAAAAATACCAGCCAAACAAAATTGAAAAAAACTAACAATTCAAACAAAAAGAAATAGCAGCTATATATATATATATATATATATATATATATATATATATATATATATATATATATATATATATATATATATATATATATATATATATATTCATTTATTCTGCATGAGGTAAGAAATACTAGGTAAGCGTTTTCACATGACCATCATTGAATTGAATATATATATATATATATATATATATATATATATATATATATATATATATATATATATATATATATATATATATATATATATATATATATATATATATATATATATATATATATATATATATATATATATATATATAAATTTATTTACTGCATATATATATATATATATATATATATATATATATATATATATATATATATATATATATATATATATACATTTCTACGAAAGTAATCCGTTCAGGATACAGTTTCGTATGCTGATTTTTTCGTATCCTGAGTCGCGTTTTACATCTGAATAGCCTAATCCATTCCAAGACTTACGAAAAGACACCTTTTCTTTCATAAACACGCTAAACTGCAGCCATTTCTATCATTCAATAATTAACCCAACCGTTAAAAAAAGCCTAATCTATTCCAGTTATAGCCTAGTTATCCCCTGCAAGCTCTAAGAAAATGGTCCGTTTTCTTTACTACTGTATAAAAGTTACGGTACTCTATGTAAAGCATTTGGATCAGTGAAGGTGTATTGTTACCTGTACATCTAAATTAAGGGTTCACACCCTGGAAAAAGGTACAGTTAATTAACAAAAAAGTTGAAACTTACCTTTTGATTGAGACGATGTTCGATAACGAAGTCGCGGCGGAAGAGGAAGGCATAAGGCAGAAAACGTAACAAGTGACAGACTACGTACAATAATTTACACACTTAACACATTAACACTTAAACTTCACGAAATAAAAAAATGGCAAAAATAATTGACGCTTAAAATTACGTATGGAAGACTATAAAATGAAAGAAAAAACTACTTTAACATTTAACGGTAACATAAAACTTAAAATGGAGTTTTTTTTTGTTTTTTTTTTTTTTGCTTTTTTTAACTTTATGTTTTCACATTTTATAAATTTCTTCTAAATCTTCCTCACTTTTTTTCTGTTTCTTTTCTTTACTTTCACGTTCTACTTCATCACTTCCTGTTTTCTGTTTCTTTTCTTCACTTTCACCTTCGTCTTAGCCTATTAATACTGCTGGCCTCTTTAATAAGAAACTATCCATGGAAGCTTGTTTCTGCCTACTTTTCAACACATTTCTAAAATGCGTTAGGCAAACGTCATTGCAGTGTTGAAGCGCACGGTTGGTATAAACTTTTTCTGGATGTTCCTTTTCGACGTAGTCTGCCATTTTATGGAAACAGGCGAGAATTTCCTTAATGTCTGCCGTTTTCAAAGGTCTAACATACTCCTCATCACCGCTAGAAAACTGCTCTTGAACAACACTCATTTGCATCGTCTCCAACTCCTTCGGCGTTAACTTCCAGACCCATGAACATACCAAGATGTACGATGTCAGCCACCTTAGACTGCTGAATGGATTCAGGATCGTCAACGATCTCGGCATCGCCTCCAGGCTTCCCGAACCCCTCGAAGTCTCGTGCAGAGACAACATCAGGCCACAGCTTACTCCAAGATGAGTTCAGGGTACGCCTCGAAACTTCCTGCCAAGCGAGATCGGTGAGTCTGAGGCATATCACAATATTAAAATAATGTTTCCAGAATTCACACAGAGTGAGGTATGTACTTTCTGTCACTTGGAAACATCTCTGGAAGAGATGCTTTGTGTACATTTTTTTGAAATTACAAATAACTTGCTGGTCCATGGGCTGGAGAAGAGGGGTGGTGTTAGGCGGTAGATACAGGACCTTTATGAAGGAATACTCGGCCAGAAGATATTCTTCGAGGCCAGGAGGGTGAGCTGGAGCATTGTCCCACACCAGCAGACATTTCATAGGGAGGAGCTTTTCTTCCAAATATTTTCGGACAGTCGGAGCGAAGTAGACATTCACCCAATCAATAAAAAGTTGCCTCGTTACCCAGGCTTTAGCATTCGGCCTCAACATCACAAGAAGGTTCTCCTTGATGACTTTGTGGGCTTTGAAGGCTCGGGGATTTTCCTAATGGTACACCAGCAGGGGCTTTATCTTACAGACCTCACTGGCGTTAGTGCAAAAAGCAAGGGTAAGCCTGTCCTTCATAGGCTTCTGTCCGGGTAGACTCTTCTCCTCCGCCGTGATGAATGTCCGACGAGGCATTTTCTTCCTGAAAAGCCCAGTTTCGTCGCAATTGAAAACTTGCTGCAAACTGTAGCCTTCCTGCAGAGTCAACTCGTCAAACGTTTTAACAAAGGCTTCGGCGGCCGTTGTGTCCGAGCTGGCTGCCTCCCCATACCGTACCACTGAATGAATACCAGTTCTTCTATTGAATTTCTCGAACCACCCCCGAGAAGCTTTGAACTTTGGGGGTTCCCGCTGGGATGTTCCTTCTCCTGCTCCTTCTTCGGCCTGAGAACGCACGAGATCACCGAAAATGGAGGAGTCCTTCTGGCAAATTGTAGTCTCAGTGGTGGTGTCTCCTGAGATCTCTTTGTCTTTGATCCACACAAGAAGCAGCCTCTCCATCTCGTTATGCACGTGGGTTCTCTTGTTGGAGAAAATAGTGACGCCCTTAGAAGGTGTCGCTGCTTTGATGGCCACCTTCTGCTTCAGGATGGAGCCTATCGTAGACGGATTTCGGCTATACTCCTTGGGGATCACACTTAAACGCATGCCAGACTCGTACTTTTTCACGATTTCGAGTTTCATCTCCATCGAGAGCATCGTCTTCTTTTTCTTTTCTTCGGCAACATTCTTGGGACCCATGGCTACAGTATTAAGCTCAATAATACACTACATACGTTATATACTATGTATTAAACACTAATACAGTACAGTACACAGTAAAGAATGTTTAATAATGATAACACGTGGCGTACAAATGTACTTAACACTACGTCAAACAAGCGAAAGCACACGAAGTCAATGTTAACGATACCGCAGTCAGAACGAAAAGAGAGTGAGAGAGATGAACGCCCGTGTGTAAGCAAGGTGGGATAGTTGCCGACCAATAGGAAAGCAGGATCTTATGGCGTCAGCTAGCTTCTGAGTAGAGAGATAACCAATGGGTGAGTGGGAGGCTGTAAGTGAGTTTACCCAAGTTCAAAGTCTGGCGGCGCGCTCATTTTAAAATTACTCTCAGCGATGAGTTGGGATCTCGTAAGTTCTCGTATCCTGAAAATTTTTTTGTATACTGGGGCATAAAAATCTTCGTATTGCTTTTCGTACCCTTAATTTTTCGTAAGCAGTATCTTTCGTATCCAGAGGTATCACTGCACTTCCAGCGGAGCGATTGGTCATCTGTTTGCTGGCAGTTTAGAGTCTTCGCTATTTATCATACCAGTTAATTATATTCATTAGTAGAAGGTAGACTTTGTAACCAGACTAGAGAGCTTGGAATGTTCCCTTCTAAAGTTTTACTCGTAAAATTAATGTCCTCAACCCGATATTATTGTGTAACCTTGATAGGAGTGACACAGGCCAAAAATGAAAAACAGGTAAGCTACGAATAGGGCAGTCTAAGGGCGGCAAATAGGAGGTTAGGTTAGGATAGTGGTGATCTTATGTAAGGGTTTTGTAGAACGATGGCCAGGACTCACGAAAGAATAGAAAATGGAAAGGAAACTTTCTTTCCTATGCAATTCTCTTCAGTATTATTTCCAAAATATCAATCATTTGTATTCCCGATACTGAATAATCCTAATTGCAAATTAACTTACACTGAAATATACACGCAATTTAGGATTTTAGCATAAAACAAAAATCATATACAATTGAATCCTCAACTGAGGATATCCTTCAACAAAATTCTTGATCATATCTTTAACCCTGGATAGGTACGATGGGTCGTTCGCGACCCCGAGCGTCAAAAAAAAACAGGTTTTTCTCACGTGACTCACCCCCGTGACTGAATTTGTGGGTGATCGACCTGCAGGAGGTGTCTCCCCTACACGCTCTAGTAGTGTCCAGATGTGCATTGCTGTAGCTGTACTCCTTCCCCGATTTCTGAGACGCGTCGGGGTCGAGCGCGACCGAGTTTACCCTTCTAAGTAATTTGCATAATTATCAAAGTTATTACGTATTATGAAATTGTCGTAGAATGGTGCAACTTGTATAGGTTATCCGTTGTGGAAAGTCTTGGTGGATTGTTTGGCTACCATATGCATGATTTTTTTTTTAGTTAAAATGTCGTTCATCACCACGAGGACCATCTTACCGAGAGTGCCCCTTTTTCATTTTTTTTCATTTTTTTGCCAAGTCATTTTTCCGTAAGATATTGCCAAATAGTGTCGTAAAACTTTTGCTTGTTTAGTGTTGGAAAGTGTGTCTAGATGATCTGGCTACCCATGCGTGACTTTGTTTTTGTCAGATACGACGTAGTTATTGGTATATTGGGTATTTAACTGCAGTTACCAATTTCTCTTTTTTTTCAATATTTGTAAAAATTACTACGTAGTAAGGAATTGCCGTATATTATTCATTTTTTTTTCATGTTTATGTGTTAGAAAGTGTGGCTTGATGGTTGGGCTAACACGTGCATGTCTTTTTTTTTATCTGAGATGCCGTATATTAGAATGTCGGGCATTTTACCGCGAGTGCCTCTTTTTCATTTTTTTTCATTTTTTTGCCAAGTCATTTTTCTGTAAGATATTGCCAAATAGTGTCGTAAAACTTTTGCTTTTTTAGTGTTGGATAGTGTGTCTAGATGATCTGGCTACCCATGCGTGATTTTGTTTTTGTCAGATACGACGTAGTTATTGGTATATTGGGTATTTAACTGCGGTTGCCAATTTCTGTTTTTTTTTCAATATTTGTAAAAATTTACTACGTAGTAAGAAATTGCCGTATATTATTGATTTTTTTCTTCATGTTTATGTGTTAGAAAGTGTGCCTTGATGGTTAGGCTAACACGTGCATGTCTTTTTTTTTATCTGAGATGCCGTATATTAGAATGTTGGGCATTTTTCCGCGAGTGCCCCTTTTTATTTGTTTTGCATTTTTTTGCTTAGTCATGTTACTGTAAGGAATTGGAAAGTAGTGTCGCAAAACTTATATTTTTATAGTGTTGGAAAGTGTTTCTAGATGATCTGGCTACCCATGCCTATTTTTTTTTTTAGCCAGATATGGCGTATATATAAGTATGTGTTCGATTTTCCTGTGATTGCCATTTTTTCGTTTTTTCCCATTTCTTTCAAAATTACTATGTACTAAGGAACTATCACAGAGTAATGATTCATTTATATGTTTATTTGTCGGAAAATGTGCCTTGATGGTTTGCCTAGCACGTAGCTGAATTTTTTTTTTTCTGAAATGTCGTATATTAGAATGGCCATTTTTCCACGAGTGCCCCTTTTTATTTGTTTTGCATTTTTTTGCTTAGTCATGTTACCATAAGGAATTGGCAAGTAGTGTCGCAAAACTTATAATTTTATAGTGTTGGAAAGTGTTTCTAGATGATCTGGCTACCCATGCCTATCTTTTTTTTTTAGCCAGATATGGCGTATATATAGGTATGTGTTCGATTTTCCTGTGATTGCCATTTTTTCGTTTTTTCCCATTTCTTTCAAAATTACTACGTACTAAGGAACTATCACAGAGTAATGATTCATTTAGATGTTTATTTGTCGAAAAATGTGCCTTGATGGTTTGCCTAGTACGTGGCTGAATTTTTTTTTTTCTGAAATGCCGTATATTAGAATGTTAGCCATTTTTCCGCGAGTGCCCCTTTTTATTTGTTTTGCATTTTTTCGCTTAGTCATGTTACCGTAAGGAATTGGCAAGTAGTGTCGCAAAACTTATATTTTTATAGTGTTGGAAAGTGTTTCTAGATGATCTGGCTACCCATGCCTATCTTTTTTTTTAGCCAGATATGGCGTATATATAGGTATGTGTTCGATTTTCCGGTGATTGCCATTTTTTCGTTTTTATCCAATTCTTTCAAAATTACTACGTACTAAGGAACTATCACAGAGTAATGATTCCGCTAGATGTTTATTTGTCGGAAAATTTTGTTTACTTCTTTTTTGATTGAATATCATCAAATTTTTTTTAGCTAAAATATTATATTTTACATTTTTTTTTCGATTTTATTTCCCTTGAAAAATTTTTTTGGGTCAGAATTTTAATTTTATAGTCGTAAAATAATCGACAATTATCCAGCAACCCACCATACAATTTTTATGCATATCCAATAATAATTAGATTAGTAAATAACACTTTGAAATTGACATACCCTTCCTACATTTCAAGTGGCAGATTAGGGAGTCTGAGTCAATGTGGTTGGCGGCCATTTTGTGGACATATCCGAAGCGTAAGTTGCCCTATCTATATATATTCTTGTTCCCTATAGAATTTGTGATATTTTGGTATATTTTTACCTGCATAAATATCATATTATATATTAAATATATGTATTTTTTTACGAAATTTCTAAGTACTCAAAAAATTACCTTTAGATATGGCCCCTGATATAAATGTAATTTACAAAATAATGAAGATTTTTTTAAATATTTCTTTTTTAGGATAACATATGTTTATTCCCTAAAAAATTAGCCACTTCCTATTTCATTTGGGTACCCAAAAAAATTCATGAAATTTGGACATTTTTTTTGGCCAAAAAAAGTTACCCTTTTTTTCTCATTTCAGATCTTCACCTCCATGGGTCTGACTTCATCCAAAATACATCAAGATGTGTCCTAAACATTCAAGAATCAATTCCTAAAAGGATTTGTGTATATATGTATAAACGTTTTTTTTATGAATTTTTATGTCAGGTCTTTTTTTTTCTTCTTAATTTTTTAAAATATTTATAATAAATAGTTTTTCTGCAGATGAGTAGTATTTATCTTTACAGTTGTTTTAAGCATTCATTGAAGTTTTTTTTTGGCAAAAGAAAAAAGGAGGTTACTGCAAAAACTGATTTTTCAAGAATTTTTTTTGGCGTCGGGGTCGTTTGCGTCCGAGTATACCCTTAAAGGGGTGTCCGAGGAGCGTACCTATCCAGGGTTACACTGGATTGTACAGGGGTACTCTTCCTCTCCCCATATTCCCCACTTCCCTATTATTATTATGGCTTATGGCTTATATCTTTCAACGCAATACCCGTGTCTTGCAATAGGAAAGGCAAGCTATATCAAACTGAATTTATTATATCTTTCAAACTTGATCAAATCACCACTGGAAGCTATATCATTGTTTGAAAAAATGGTTTCAGAATAATGTTTTGCTTAAAAGTTTAACCAATCTTATGTTGCAGAAATTTGTTTTACATAATTTACATTACAAAACATTCTAAACTTATGAACCTTTGTATATCAGTGGCCAGTTCCTCGAGCGAGCTTAAAATATGGACACCAACTAAACTCAACCACCCCCCTAACCTAACCTACGAGCCATGTCCTTACCAACTTACCTAATAAGGGGCTGAGGCCCCTTGCAAACCCCTTACACTGTTGCATTTTTTGTCAGCCGTCTGCATTCATACAGACGGGCGCAAATTGTACATACACTCCCAAAACATTTATGTAGTGAACAATGCAGCATAAGACACTACTATTCTGTCAAGCAAACCATGTGATGCGAAGCATATCATAAGCAGGCCTACGCTTTTAGTTGCAATGGAAGTTGTTTTCTGCATTGGAATTACTTGCAAACCCTCAAAAAAAAGCACAAAATCAGATTCTAATTGTGTTTAGGGAAGATCTAGATATTAGGATGTAGATGGACTTTCTGAGAGGTAAACTCTTAGGGTTTGAGTGCAAAGCTGAACAAATTAATGATAAATTTTAGGTTTTTATGTAGAATGTTGGATGTTTTCTACGAATGGTGTGACAGGTTGGTGTTCAGGACATACACAGTTAAATAATTTTGCGGTTTAATTAGTGTGAAATGATAGGATAGTCACGTATATAAGGTGTATATTTTCCTTTGTTTTTTTCAATATCAGTAACAAAATTAATTTGTAGGAAAGCTTTCCTGTTTAAGAAAGAAATATTTACTTGAAGTTCTCATTGTATATTGTAGACATAGTAGTAAAAGTGAATCACCTTCTTGAGTTACACATTGATCTGTAATATCTATTCAAAGCTTGCACTTATGCAAGTGTCAACTGCCTGTTGCAAAACTTGACAACTTACAGACAGACCTCCCATAACCTGTACTCACGAAATTGCAGAAAAATAATTCTTTGGTTATCTATGTCAGTGACTTGAGAAACTTAGCTGACAACCATCTTGTAGAAACTGTTGGAATTCCCCCTTATCTTTTCATTGGAGATATCATATCTTTCAATCACAGATTCATTGATTGATGAAGACCTCTTTTAAACAAACAAATAATGAAATGTTTCAAAATATGAGTAAGTTTTACTTTTAGCTTACTTTCATACTGAAAAATATTTTTACGATATTCCTTAATATCATTAAAATATATATTTCAATGAAAACCTTTTGGTCATATATTCTTGTTTAAAGAACGAATTGCATTGTCCAAAAACATTCATATCATCAAGTTTGAAGGACCCATCTACATCTGAAAGGTAGAGAGTAATTTGTAACTCTTCCCTTTATAGATAGATTTGGCAATTGGAGAGTCTTCCCTATAATAGAGGAATTTTTCCATTAGGAAGTACTACTTGTTAGCCTGCTAGTCCAAAATTCCATAGATATATGAAGTTATGTGAAAAAGGAGAAAAAAAACTCTGCTAATGCTGTGTGAGTTGTGACCATCATAAATTTGTCACATTTATCATACATTATAGATCAGGATGCTAAAAGACCAATGCAATAGACCTCGAGTCAGACATGTTTTGATTGCCTTTTGATTTCACAAAGTAGCATTCTTTCTATAGGGTTATTTGCACCTCTGCATACTTTTACTCCTTCATTTATTTGATTATGTCTTTTATGTTTATGTAATCTCGGGACAGCATACTCTGTATATTTGAAGGAGTGAGTATGTCTAAATAACTTAAGAGTAATAGTGTGTTAGCGAGTGACTTCGTATTGAATATATATGCTTCAATGGTAGAGATCCTATCCTTAACTTTTTCTTTACAACAATACATCCCTGCTACCTCCATTGCCTTTGTTCTTGTTAACTTAAATGACTGTCCAGCATCTTACTGGCTCCCTGGGATAGAGCCGAAACATAGCATAGGAGTGTATATGACCCAAGACTGACAAAGCTAAGGTAGACCAACAATTGATTATTTAGTCGAGTGTGGAGTTTTTAGGTCTCTGGACTGAGAAGACTTTATTATCTGAGTGAATGTTCGAGAACTATATCATCAAAGTTATTAATAGGGTATTTGTGCCTTGAGAGATAGTGCTCCTTTTCCTCCTGCCCTGCTGATCTGTGCATACTTAAGTTATGGGACTTTCCTGGAACAACAAGTTCCTACTAAACAGTTAAATAAAAAAATCATTTCTCCAATTGAGTGGGCTTTCAAAACCAGAAAATTTACCTTTGACTTATGAAGTATTAATGCAAATAAGCTTCATTAAGCATAAAGTACTTCTCTATGTCACTTGAATTCACGCATAAAAGCCACTTTGTCGAATATGTAAATCCCAGACTTGAATTGGGAAGAGAGATTTCAAGTTATTATGATCTTTTTGAATGGATCACAAAATTAAGTAAAGAACCGAGTAGCCAGGTTAATGTTCTTTACAACTTGTCGTAGGTATTCCATCTGGTCTCAAATCCATTCACCTACGTGTTGTGGCGGGTTCCATTCATAACCAGAAAGTTCAAAGCTGCTTAAACTAGGGTTTTTGTGCTGTTCAAAAATACGTGTTTACTGCTTATCGAGAGCATTGGTGTACTTATCCTGTCAATTAATTATGTCATTTTAACATTTTATTAGTATTATTTTATACTTGAGTTTACCTCCCTTTTTGTCGTTAGCCTTCCTTAATTTTCTAATTAACGTTCCCCGTATGCTCATCACGTGTTCTTGTCGGGCAAAGTGAATTGGTGCACGGTAATTTAAAGTTTTCATATAAGTAACAAAGAAGTTTGATTTCACCAAGTCCATTTCATTCCACGCATTTCTTCCGATATGGCCGATGTTGTTTACAACCCAAACTAAAAGGTTCTTATTTTATTTTCCTGTATGTAACTTACTGCATGTTGTTTCATTAATTGATTATGTAGTTTTATTTGTAACATTATCCTTTAACACATACAACCTTGACAAGATTTAACTTCATCACATGCGTCGGGGAACCGGGTTCGTCCTCTGTTTAAGGAAAATGGTGTTCTCATTTTCGTAAGGAGATTTGTGTTTATCATATGTGTAAGAATTTTTTTTTTATTCTGCTATCTGTGCGAGGAAATTTAGCGCGTCCTTTGAGTAAGGAAACTTTGTTTATCCTCAACGAGAGGCAGGGCCGTTTCTAGTTCATTAGGCGCCCCAGCCAAGAACTCGTTATGGCGGCCCTCAATCCCTCCAGGCTGGAAATAATAACATAAACAATTTCGAACACAACTAGCATCTCAAGTTCCACAACAAACAACAGACTTTATTAATAAATCATCTTCGTGTATATGTATACAAACAAGGAAAAGTATAGACTCAAAAGTATACAAACTATTTTTGTAAATTTTAATAGAATAACACCATTATACATTTTTTATTGCAAATCCTACCTAAGATAAATTGAAAAAGGTAATCTTGCCAATCTAAAACCATAGAACTTACTGCATAAATGTTGAGGGCTATGCTAATACTATATTATACAAGTTTTCTTCAGTGAATTTTCATATTTAAAACCTGACTCTTCTTGACTTTCTTGCAGCAAAATCATCTATAGTGTCATCATACGAAATCTGTTTGGATATTTCTCTATTAATACTAACTATTGCCAGCCCATTTAGGCACTCCTGTAACATAATAGACCTTAAATATGTTTTAATGAGCTTAATTTTAGAGAAGCTTCTCTCTGCATATGCCACAGTCACAGGTGTAGTGACATCAATTCTTAATGCCACCCACATATTTGGATAGATCTCTTTGAGGCCTTTCTCCGGAAAAAGAAGAAGATCTAATGTTGTCATATTTTGTTTTGGCCATTGTTTTGGAAATGACTGTATCTCTACAATCAGTTCATCATAATTTAAATCAGAATGATCCCCAGATGTGAGTGTATTACACGAATCTTTTTCCTGCTTTTCTAGCTCACTAGATGTCAGGTCAGAGAAGTTTATGAGAACATTGAATTTCTTTGCAATATCACTCATCATTACAGTTCTCTCTCTCTCTCTCTCTCTCTCTCTCTCTCTCTCTCTCTCTCTCTCTCTCTCTCTCTCTCTCTCTCTCTCTCTCTCTCTCTCAGAGATTTAATGGCCATATCCACAACTACATTGAAAAGGAAAACTCCATTTTTTTCAAGGTTCATCAGCGGTTCATAGGAAAATTGCCTTTTAGTAGATCTGAGACATTTCTGCTTTAGAACCGTTTCCACATTCTTCTCTTTGGCAGATGTCTGGGCATCAGCAAACCCAGTGTCCCAGTAGATAGCAAGTGAGGTTTCAACCTTATTCCATTATTCATTTATTTTCGCCTTTACACTTGTATTTATTTATTTGAATTATTCACGTAAAAATAATACTTCTCTCATTTATTTATATATTAATTTTGGATGGCAACTTGGTGCACCACCCCCACCCCCCCAAGCAAATGGCGACCGTCTGTATCGCCTGTGCCTAGAAACGGCCCTGATGAGAGGTAATGTTCGTCCTCCGTGTGAGTAGATTTTTGTGTTACCTCTGCATGATGTAATATACCGATCTTTGACCGTTAACAAGTGTAATTTCTTTGGTTCTTTTCATAAGGTAATCTTTTTGTTTTTACCTTTAACGAGGAGATTTTGTTTTATCTACACAATAGGAAATTTTTTTATTTTTTCAGCCTCTCTGCAAATGAACTTTAACAGTTATGTATTCACCTTATTCACCCATCTATTTTTTGATTGTTTGGTGGTTGCCTCAGTGCACCCGCAACTGTGAAACCATCAAAACAACAATGTCTGCCTAAATACGTAATTCTAACTTTCGACTTAAATCTTTAGTCTTACAAGCCCCCATACTTTTGAGAATGTTTAATTCTCTTTACGAGTAGTAGTGTCCCTAATTTATCGCGCTGTGCATAAATAGTTCATTTTAGTAAAGTTTTTTCAAGTGACCGAGTATCATCTGCTTTGCTGGACTCAGATCGTTTGAATTTTAAAGTAATTCTATTATTTACATTTTGTTTTTTCATATAACTATTTTTCTCACATCATAAATGACTAAAAATTAAATTACCTACCCTGTAAATTTGCAAAATTTTATATTCACATTTCTCAGTTTTGCTAAGGAACTTCGAAAATTCAGATTTAACTTTTGTTTTCCTTGATCTAATCAGTTCATTGCACATGGCCAATCCAAGATGGAGGACATTACTCGTACCACAAACAACCCTTCACCGCCAAAGGTTAACCCGCTCAGCTCCGAGGAGATTAATGCTCGGCTTAAGGAACAGGAGTTAAAATTCACATATGCTTGTGAGGATGCAGACTTAGCATTTCATGCTCTCGCTTCAGTTTACTTCCTAGCGCTGGTCTGGAAGCCATGGGACATTTTAAAGCTCTTATTGGTAACGTGAGAGATGAAGTTTGCAGTTATAAAAACTTTTGGAGATAACATTACGACAATCCTATTGTTAAAGTAAAGAATCCCATACTTACTGCCTGTTCAAGGAAAAGTGAAATTACTTCTATTAGCCTAATATCTCATCGAGACCTAACCGTTAAACAGAATCAGTTTTGTTCTTCTTTGTCTTTGATACCTCCAGTGAGGCACCCCTTTGTACATGCCATTAACGGTCCCTTAGATGATAAGAAAATGTCTCGGCATTCAAGCAGGAAGTTCATAATTTTGCACCAGTTGCCTGACCTGTTTGATCACCACATTTCAATATTATGCTTCCAGCTCTGCACAAAATTAGTATATTTGCATAAGTCATTTCTGCTCTGTCCTCATTTTCAAACATTAGGCTAGTGTTTGAAATACCTCAAACCCCTTTGGCTATACCACCTTTAATGGTGCGTTCAGGAGGAAATATCATTCGTGAACTTAACATGGAACCCCTTGTGGTGGCAACGATACTGCCCAGCCTAACCGTGTGTGATAGGGTCAGCAAAGGCCTCTACCGGTAGGCTCATCCATAAAGCCATACCATCTCACGGACTAGTGCTCACGTTGCCTGAATGTTCTATCCTTAAGCCCGTAACTTCCACTCTAACCCATGTTGACGCTAAAACATCCAAGTCAGATGTGGTAACATTAAGACTTTAGCAGTCAAAAAGAACGAACCACGCAAGGTTAACCATAGGACTTTTTCAGTCAGAAAAGAACTCTTTGCCCTGATAGCGGATTTAGCAAAGTTCACACACATAAAACTAGCGCCAGAGCCAAGAGCTTTTTTACAATTCACCTTGTCGGAGGATCATATTATCACTAACTGGTGTCATATTGGTGGAAAAATCTAATGACTTGAATTTTTCATATAATAAAGGTATCATATATGTCTAAAACATATATAGAAATTGTGCATTTGGAATTATTAGGAAAAATAAATTCCTTGCATGCTGTCCGGTCCCCTTAACCTCAAAGCTTATATTTAATTTTTGCCCTGATAATTTCTCACATCGTTACTACAATCTTTATGATATCCTTCTGCTCCTGCTAAAACATAGTAAAACTTTGCTAAAATGTACTATCATGGCCTCACTTTCTAAGTTTCCCTTCAAGATGACATCCAAGACTCTCACGGTCAGAATTACAATGGTCCCATGGACCTAACTTGTCCCTATTTGTTATTCAAACTAGTGTCAGATAATTATTCACATCCTAACACCAGAAAGAAAGTAGCTTTTCTCTTTTTGTCACTTGATAAATACAAAGCTTTCATCGTGCCAGTCAATTTATTTCGCAAAAACATTTTTTATTGTTAAACGTTGGGTGTCAGACCGTCACGGGTATTCGCCCTCATAATTTTTAATATGTAATTGGTCGGACTTGTTGCTGAAATTGACTTTTATTGACTCACTTTGGGTGGGAAAAATTTTGTACTTTACTTTTAATCATTTGATTACCCTTGCATCGTAAGTTTAAGGTTAACACTGCTCATTTACTTATCATAAAACTCTCATGAAGCATTGCCAGCGCGTTCAGTTATCCCCACGTTCACATTCATACATAACTTTAACTTGATTGATTTCAATTAACGGTAATAGTGTTTGGTTAACTTTAAACAGACGTTTTTGTGAATAACGACTTCACTCACTTGTTCACCCTGTAGGGTTATCTCGCGCGTACTAACTAGTAGTTGAATCCCTTTTGCCGGGACTATCCCTTCTCTTTATTTTATCCCATTATAACACAGGTGTGAAAAAACTTTTCTTCACTCTTCTTCTTCCTTATGTATTTTGATCTCGGTAGCAATATTGTAGTTACCCCTTCAACGTTCTATTCCACACACCGTTTACTTAAGTTAAAATGTTGAGAGAACTGTTCTAAATAAACTGAACTAGTTGACAGTAGTGTATGCCATGTTCGTGATGTGACAGCTAAATAAAACAAAAGTCTAACACTGGCATATGAAGGTTATTTCCTTAAGTAACATGTGTTTAGGTAAATCATCCCACTGGTTTGAATACATTGTTAATACTGCTGACTTATAGGCAGATTATTTTATATTTCAGTACCAATTCAGGTCTGTGATTTCTAAGATGTATGCCCATCCCACCAGTCCATTGCTAATTGCTCATTCAAGTTATTAAATTTTATTAAGCCCGAATAGGTCGGACTATTATTTATTTATATTCCCTTAGAGCTGTAAGATTTCTTTTTGTATCTAAGACAAAATCCTGCCTCCTTCTTACTCCCTACAACAATACATACCCCTGTGTCCCGTTATGGCACCTCAACTGCGTTTTTTATGCACAAAGATACTTGTTTGAAAGGTGAAGACAGGTCAAACACACACGACCTAAGGGTCGCCCCATTCGCGCACGAGTTGTAGATGTGACCGGCTGGCCAACCTGGTCAGTCAATGTGTGCACATATGGCTAACCCCCACCCCCTCCCAACTCAACTCTCATCTAACAGAGGAAAGGAGTGCTTAGGAACTGTCGGCTGGAGATAGGGAAGAAGATGAGCCTTTGACATCCTATATACCAAAAGCGGACATTCCAGAGGAGAGCTAGTCAAGTGCGCAACTATTGGGTCAACGGCAATTTACAAGCAAACATAATGTAACAGCCATTTGAGGACAAGAACTTTCTTTAGACTAGATTACTTTTTATCTAACTTTATTTAGTTTAACTGGCTTTTTACATATTTCAGGCTGATTGGGTGAGATTTCATGAACAAATTTTGTCTCACTTTTGTTTTAGAGACTTGTACAGTCTTGGGTCCTAGGGCCACCTGCCCAACCCCATCTTAATCATTAATCATTGCAAGAGACATCGAGTCATTCATATTTTGATTGCCTTTTGAATTTACTAAGTAGCATATCTTTTATTTCAATTTTTGCTTGTTTACTTTTTCTGCTGTTAAGACGTCCCTTTCTTTCAATGTAAATTTTTTGTAATAAAATGATATTAGGTTCATTACACCTTTTGGTATTTTCACTCCTTCACTTACTTGATTGTGTCTATTATGAGTATTTAATCTCGAGACAGCATACCAAATATATATGAAAGAGTAAGTCTGACTGAATACCCTAAGAGTAATAATGTATTAGAGAGTGACTTCTTATTGAATCCATATACTTCAAAAGTAAAGATCCTTATCTTTCACTTTACAACAATACATAACTGCTCCCTCCATAACAGAGTGAAGGTTCGAGAACTACGTCATCAAAGTTGTTAACAGGGCGTTTGTGCCTTGAATGATAGTGACCCTCCTTCTCCCGTGCTGATCTTTGCGCACATGAAGTAAGGAGACTCTCCTGTAAAAGCAAGTTCCCACTCAACATTTGAATAAAATAAACACATTTCTCAACGGCGTTATCCTACGCACCACGACCCAAACTTTTTTTGAAAGCTGAACCCGGGTTACGGCCTTTGAACCAAGAGTCTACCCATTAAGTTACGAGAAATGGTTGCGACCAGTTGACCGGCCTGGTCAGTCAATCTGTGCATTGCTGGCTCAGCTTCATACCGACTTCGCCCAAATAGAGGGCATAGGAGTTTTGGCGTCTTGTTGCCTCGAGAGAGGGAAGAAGACGAGCCTTGTCACTGTTTCAGCGAGACCCTTTCTATCAAAAAGTTAGGATCCTAGGGGTGAGTCAGTCAAAGGTGCAGAACATCCATTCAATGGCTATTTTTACAGACAGGAGCTACTTTGCAATTACTCTAAGGAGTGCAAGGAAAAACCTGGTCACTTAAAGTTTTCCCTCATTTCTGGATTGAATTTGCCTTCTTACCTTATTTTCATAACTGGCTTTCACATATTTCGTGCTGAAAGCCTGGGATTGCATGTAAAACTTGTTCTCAGAGACCAGTTCAGTCTTGAGTGAGATTTGTCTGGTCACTGGTCACAAAACCTTGAGTCCGACCCCACTTTTATTATTTGCCAGTGCAGAAGGCCACGAGTCTAAAGCAACAATATTTCTTTTTTGCTGTTTTAGCATTCTTTGACTGATTCTATTATTTACTTTTCTTTTTCCCAATGTAGAATTGTCTGTTTTACCTATGACAATTTTGTGTAATAAAGTACTAAATCAGGGTAATTACACCCTTTTGTATTTCTACTCCCTTTATCGATTGATTATCAGCAATGAATATTTGATCTTAGGACAGAATACCCGATATATTTCGAAAGGAGTAAGTCTAAATAACTTGAAGTTGATAGCGTGTTAGCAAGTGACTTTGAAGGTAAAAATCCTTATCTTTAACTAATACCTCACTACAATATATCAATGCTTCTATCCATTGTCATTGTCTCCATAAATAACATAAAACTCCTGTCCACCATCTCACTGAGGTCCCTAGCATGGAGCTGAAACAGTGTCTAGGAGTGGGATAGCTTTAGACCTGACAAAGGAAAAGTGGGCCATAGTATTATTTTTATTTTCACATATGAGTTTTTTGGCCATAGGACAGGGTACATTTTTTTTACTCAGAGTGAAGGTATGTGACCGATAGCATAAAACTTATTATTAGGGTGTCTGTGCCTTGTGTGCAAGTTCTCATTTTCCTTACCCACTGATCTTTGCTTATATGGTGTAGGGAGACTATTGGAGCAAGAAGCTCCTACTTAACAATTGAAATATGAATAATATTTTATTCATAGTATGATAGCTGTGCTCTCTGTGTAGGAGGTAACTAATGCCAATGAGTTTTCTGCAGATTGCAGAGTTCTAAACCTACTATGGTTCTTGTGCTCACTGCCTGAAATCATTATGATGAGGAGAAAGCAACAAGGAACCTGGATCCTGAAACCTCTTCTATCAAAGCTTGTCTACACTATTTCATACAAACTTGTTGACCAATTTTTGATGGGATTAGGTTATTGTTCTATAACAAAAATTATTATTAAATACTAGAAGAAGGAATATGCTATCAAAGTAGAAATTCAAATCTAAGATTATAACATCATGATGAAAACATTTGTTACCTATACCTAAAAAGCTTGGTTCACTTACTATATTGATACTGTATTGAAATCAGCCAATTTTGAGGGATATGCAGGTAGGGAAGAATGAAGCAGTCCATATCCTAATGCTAGAATACACCTTTAGACCTTTAGGGGGGTTTGTTGATTAGTTCCTAGGAATAGAGCCTATAGTTGTCTTATAGGCCAAGTCACCTAACTAAAGCTATTCCTACATGTGTTCTCTTTAGTTACTAAAGATTAATGATGGTAAAATAATAGCACTGTTAGTAGACAACATATGAGGCATTTTAGGGTTTTTTGAGATGTACCTTCGATTTTTTTTACCTCTATTCAACTGTACCTAATTCCTATCTCCCTAATGTTATCCAACCAGAGCTTTAGAGTTTAGTACAATTCTGTATCTGGGCCTCGAATGGTCTCATATGCATGAGCTGGAAATATCTAAACATCTCAATCGTCCACAGGATAAATTAACCATCAATAACTTCATATAAAAGAGGAAAACTAAGTATTGGAAAAACAAATATTTAAAAAACATTTCCTTCACCATTTCCTAGCAAAGAAATTATAAGTGAGATAAAGTTCAGTTAATCAGAATCAGAGACTTGAAAGTTCGCTCAGTCCAAAGCTACGAGGGCAAGTTCTCACCAAATGAACTTGATTGAGGTCTTGAATACAAAAAGCAAACCTATGACCAGTATTAAACTCACTTTGACGGAAGCCAAAAAAGTATCTCTGAGACCACTGCTCTCACTACTGTGCTGAGTTTAAGAGCATCATCTAGTTAAACTCAATCATTAGATTCTTGCTATCTCTGGACAGGAGCCAGACGCCATTGGGATGTTGAAAAAAAGGTCCCAATAATTCAGCCCTCTGGAAATTCTTTTTTTTTTCAAGTCACGTGAAAGCGAACACTTGGTGACCAATCACTGAGAGATCAAAGATAATACCTTCCCACGAATTACCTTTACATATTGTTATTCGTGTAAGCAAGAAGACCAACAAAGCTTGCTTTAGGATTATTCTACTATGGAGAATCTTTATATTATATCAGTGGGATTTATCTATGAATGTCTCACTAGAACAAGAAACAAAGGATTAACAAAGTGAATAAGGAGCACTGTATTATCACTGAAGGGCACAACACACTGAAATAACTTTGGTGGGAAATTTGCAAAGCTTCACTCTACTATAAAGCTCTATTGTATGTCCAGAGATCTAGAAAACTCCACACGGACTAAGTAATTTTCAAGTCGGCTATTTAATTTTGTCATTGCTAACGTCATGTCACGTGAATTCGACTTAGCTACCCCAGTGAAATGGTGGACAGGAATTTAAAATTTCGCTGAAGTCGGTGGATGGGAGCAGAGATGTATTTTATAAGGTTGGAATTAAGATCTGCTTCTTTGAAGCTCACTAATTAAACTTACTCTCCCTAACATCCATTATCTAATTAAATCTCTTCAAGATCCCGTGTATAACTATCCCGTACTAAATCATTATATTACAAACACAAAATCAATCAAATAAAACATTTGAATTTTAAAGAATTCAATATTCAAGTTTTCAAATGTTCGTTTACCTAGGTAACCAAATCAGACAAAAGCTAGAAATGGATGACTTGACCAACCATTCGCTTTACTCTTCTATTATCAGGATGACCAAGAATTAAGGAAAAGATAAAATAAAGATAATTAAGATTACGGTTTAACTCGTAAATAAGATTACGGTAAAGGCATTTCATAGAAGTGTCATTCAGAATTTATCTACAATTGCACACCCATTGTATAATTTGCTGATTAAGGGTGTAGAGTGGAATTGGACAAAAGATTGTCTGGAATCTTTGAAAGAATCAAGCAGGAAATAACTTCACATACTTTTATATCACATTATCAAATTGATTTGCCAATTAAATTTGTTTGTTATGCATAATAAATAGGTTTGGAGCAGTATTTTCTCATTTAGTGCTGGTTGGAACAGAACAGCTAATTGCTTTTACTTCTGGAGTCTTGAACAAGACAGAAAGGAATTACTCTTAGATAGAAAATGAAGGTTTAGCATTAGTGTCTGGAGTTAAGAAATTTCATATGTATCTTTATGGAAGGAAAAGGTTTACACTTGTTACATATCATAAACCTCTATTAGCAGTATAGGATCCAAAAGCAAGTTTACCTAAGTTAATACCTTCAAGACAACAACGTTGGGCAATTACATTAGCCGCATATCCTTATGATATATAATATCATCCTACGTCAAAGATGCTTTATCTAGATTTTCAGTAGACAAAGCACCAAAAGAGTATGATGACAGTATAGGCTATTACTTGTTTCAGTATATAATATACCCATTACAGCCAAGAATATTGTACATAATACCAAGAAAACCCAATACTTAGTAAGGTTTTAGAGAGTTTAATGACAGGTAGGGACTTTTGTGGGCATGAGGTAAATTGTAAAGTTTATAGGGATATATGGAGTTACTTGAATAAAGCATAAGGGAGGGGTCGAGAGTAATTATTCCTAGTTCACTGAGGTATGAGCTTTCCAACGCATTGTCAGGTCAAGGTCTATTACAAGAACTTTTGTCTGGTGGCCAGGTGTAGATAGAGATATTGAATTATTTGTAAGAAATTGATTGAATTGTACTATGTAACAGAACAACCCTCTATTTTCTAGAATGTTAATGTGGGAATTACCCAAGTATCCACGGCAAAGAATGCACATATATTTTGCAGGTCCTTTCCTAGGTTATTTGTTTCTGATAGTTGTAGATGCTTACAGTAAGTGACCAGATGTAATCCCAATGAAGAAAACAGCTTACGCCACAATTCATGAGTTAATGAAAGTTTTTTCTTCACTTGGAATTCCGGAAAGAATTTTAAATGATAATGGTCCACAGTTTACCTTACAGAAATTTAAAGATTTTTGTGAAGTAAATGGTATCAAATATACATTTTCTGCTACAAATCACCCTTCAGTGAAAGGAGAGGCTGAAAGATTTGTTCCACTTAAGCATACCATGAAATGTAGAAAGGCCAATTCAGATAACATATTTTTCAATGGTGTCTAGATTTGTATTGTCTTATAGAACAACACAACACAGCACAATAGGTGTGACATCATCAAATTTGGTGAATGGGAGGAGGATTAGGTGTAAATTAGATTTGTGGTATCCAGTTTCTAAAATGATTTAGAGGTAAAGGGTTTAACACTTGATAGGTACGCTCCTCGGACACCCCTTTAAGGGTATACTCGGAAACGCGCGACCCCGACGGCAAAAAAAATTCTTGAAAAATCAGTTTTTGCAGTAACCTCCTTTTTTCTTTTGCCAAAAAAAACTTCAATGAATGCTTAAAACAACTGTAAAGATAAATACTACTCATCTGCAGAAAAACTATTTATTATAAATATTTTAAAAAATTAAGTAGAAAAAAAAGACCTTACATAAAAATTCATAAAAAAAAGTTTATATATATATACATAGGAATTGATTCTTGAATGTTTAGGACACATCTTGATGTATTTTGGATTAAGTCAGACCCATGGAGGTGAAGATCTGAAATGAGAAAAAAAGGGTAACTTTTTTTGACCAAAAAAATTTGTCCAAATTTCATGAATTTTTTTGGGTACCCAAATAAAAAAGGAAGTGGCAAATTTTTTTAGGGAATAAACATATGTTATCCTAAAATAGAAATATGTAAAAAAATCTTCATTATTTTGTAAATTACATTTATATCAGGGGCCATATCTAAAGGTAATTTTTTGAGTACTGGGAAATTTCGTAAAAAAATACATATATTTAAAATATAATATGATATTTATGCAGTAAAAATATATCAAAATATCACAAATTCTATAGGGAACAAGAATATATATAGATAGGGCAACTTACGCTTCGGATATGTCCACAAAATGGCCGCCAACCACACTGACTCAGACTCCCTAATCTGCCACTTGAAATGTAGGAAGGGTATGTCAATTTCAAGGTGTTATTTACTAATCTAATTATTCTTGGATATGCATAAAAATTGTATTGTAGGTTGCTGGATAATTGTCGATTATTTTACGACTATAAAATTAAAATTCTGACCCAAAAATTTTTTTTGAAGGGAAATAAAATCGAAAAAAAAATGTAAAACAATATAATATTTTAGCTAAAAAAATTTGATGATATTCAATCAAAAAAGAAGTAAACAAAATTTTCCGACAAATAAACATCTAGAGGAATCATTACTCTGTGATAGTTCCTTAGTACGTAGTAATTTTGAAAGAAATGGGAAAAAACGATAAAGTGTCAATCGCAGGAAAATCGAACACATACCTATATATACGCCATATCTGGCTTAAAAATAAAAATAGGCATGGGTAGCCAGATCATCTAGAAACACTTTCCAACACTATAAAAATACAAGTTTTGCGACACTACTTGCCAATTCCTTACGGTAACAAGACTAAGCAAAAAAAGGCAAAACAAATAAAAAGGGGCACTCGCAGAAAAATGGCCAACATTCTAATATACGGCATTTCAGAAAAATAGAATTTCAGCCACGTACTAGGCAAACCATCAAGGCACATTTTCTGACAAATAAACATCTTAATGAATCATTACTCAGTGATAGTTCCTTAGTACATTGTAATTTTGAAAGAAATGGGAAAAAACAAAAAAATGGCAATCAAAGAAAAATCGAACACATACCTATATATACGCCATATCTGGCTAAAAAAAAGATAGGCATGGGTAGCCAGATCATCTAGAAACACTTTCCAACACTATAAAAATATAAGTTTGGCGACACTACTTGCCAATTCCTTACGGTAACATGACTAAGCAAAAAAATGCAAAACAAATAAAAAGGGGCACTAGCGGAAAAATGGCTAACATTCTAATATACGGCATTTCAGAAAAAAAAAATTCAGCCACGTGCTACGCAAACCATCAAGGAACTTTTTCCGACAAATAAACATCTAAATGAATCATTACTCTGTGATAGTTCCTTAGTACGTAGTAATTTTGAAAGAAATGGGAAAAAACGAAAAAAAGGCAATCACAGGAAAATCGAACACATACCTATATATATACACCATATCTGGCTAAAAAAAAAGATAGGCATGGGTAGCCAGATCATCTAGAAACACTTTCCAACACTATAAAATTATAAGTTTTGCGACACTACTTGCCAATTCCTTACGGTAACATGACTAAGCAAAAAAATGCAAAACAAATAAAAAGGGGTACTCGCGGAAAAATGGCCATTCTAATATACGGCATTTCAGAAAAAAAAAAAATTTCAGCCACGTGCTAGGCAAATTATCAAGGCACATTTTCCGACAAATAAACATATAAATGAATCATTACTCTGTGATAGTTCCTTAGTACGTAGTAATTTTGAAAGAAATGGGAAAAAACGAAAAAATGGCAATCACAGAAAAATCGAACACATACCTATATATACGCCATATCTGGCTAAAAAAAAGATAGGCATGGGTAGCCAGATCATCTAGAAACACTTTCCAACACTATAAAAATATAAGTTATGCGACACTTCTTGCCAATTCCTTACAGTAACATGACTAAGTAAAAAAATGAAAAAAAAAAAATAAAAAGGGGCACTCGCGAAAAATGGCCAACATTTTATTATAGGCATTTCAGAAAAACAAATTTCAGCCATGTGCTAGGCAAACCATCAAGGCACATTTTCCGACAAATAAACATCTAAATTAATCATTACTCTGTGATAGTTCCTTAGTACGTAGTAATTTTGAAAGAAATGGGAAAAAACGAAAAAATGGCAATCACAGGAAAATCGAACACATACCTATATATACGCTATATCTGGCTAAAAATAAATAGGCAGGGGTAGCCAGATCATCTAGAAACACTTTCCAACACTATAAAAATATAAGTTTTGCGACACTACTTGCCAATTCCTTACGGTAACATGACTAAGCAAAAAATGCAAAACAAATAAAAAGGGGCACTCGCGAAAAAATGCCCAACATTCTAATATACGGCATCTCAGATAAAAAAAAGACATGCACGTGTTAGCCCAACCATCAAGGCACACTTTCTAACACATAAACATGAAAAAAAATCAATAATATACGGCAATTCCTTACTAAGTAGTAAATTTTTACAAATATCGAAAAAAAATAGAAATTGGCAACCGCAGTTAAATACCCAATATACCAATAACTACGTCGTATCTGACAAAAACAAAGTCACGCATGGGTAGCCAGATCATATAGACACACTTTCCAACACTAAAAAAGCAAATGTTTTACGACACTATTTGGCAATATCTTACGGAAAAATGACTTGGCAAAAAAATGATAAAAAATGAAAAAGAGGCACTCGCGGTAAAATGCCCAACATTCTAATATCCGGCATCTCAGATAAAAAAAAAGACATGCACGTGTTAGCCCAACCATCACGGCACACTTTCTAACACATAAACATGAAAAAAAAATCAATAAATACGGCAATTCCTTAATACGTAGTAAATTTTTACAAATATTGAAAAAAAACAGAAATTGGCAACCGCAGTTAAATACCCAACATACCAATAACTACGCCGTATCCGACAAAAACAAAGTCACGCATGGGTAGCCAGATCATCTAGACACACTTTCCAACACTAAAAAAGCAAAAGTTTTACGACACTATTTGGCAATATTTTACGGAAAAATGACTTGGCAAAAAAATGAAAAAAAATGAAAAAGGGGCACTCGCGGTAAAATGGTCCTCGTGGTGATGAACGACATTTTAACTAAAAAAAAAATCATGCACATGGTAGCCAAACAATCCACCAAGACTTTCCACAACTGATAACCTATACAAGTTGCACCATTCTACGACAATTTCATAATACGTAATAACTTTGATAATTATGCAAATTACCTTAAAAAGGGTAAACTCGGTCGCGCTCGACCCCGACACGTCTCAGAAATCGGGGAAGGAGTACAGCTACAGCAATGCACATCTGGCCACTACTAGAGCGTGTCGGCGAGACACCTACTACAGGTCGATCACCCACAAATTCAGTCACGGGGGTGAGTCACGTGAGAAAAACCTCTTTTCTTTTACGCTCGGGGTCGCGGACGACCCACCGTACCGTTCCAGGGTTAAACAATTAAAAAGTTTCCCAAAAGTAATACCTTTATTCCCTTGTTCTGATGTCATGGTAAGATCATACAATACTCCAGAAAAGTGGATACCAGGAGAAATTGTAAAAGAGGTAGGAAATTAACATAATGAACTTCAAGTTGGTGGAAATATTGTAAAACGTCATGTTGATTAATTACGGCCGGTAAATGAAAATTTTGTAGATCATGTGAATGTTAGAGATGAGAAATTTTCAGAAGTCATATCAAATATTAGCCAAGATGCTCAAAAATCAGATGTAGATTCAGAATCTATTCATGTACCAGTACAGTATGAAGTTAGAGTACTTCCCTATAGGATGAATAGAAGGAAGCCTCCTGAGAGATTAGATTTGTAGTTTTGTACAATGACGAGTTAAGGGAGAGGAAACTGATATGTATTTTGCACTGTTATACTATATGCGCTACGGGTATTAAGAGTAATAATTGCACAGTATTGCATTGTTAGAAAGTGTTTCGGCCCCGTTCATCGGGGTAGCAAAGTATGTTATAAAGGATTTATTCATTCATTAATTGTCCTAAAGTTAGGAAGTGATTCTTCTTACTCTAGTATTGCCGTAGGATTCGATCTTTTGGGAGCGATGCTCACTTTCATTTTCTCTATGTATGTGTATGAGTTTAACATCTCACTTGAGAGTCAGAAGTTGTTGAGAAACGATAGAGAGCTGTGGAGCAATGTAATCTTAAGTCCATTAAAAGTGTTTTAAGAATACCAATGTATCATTACATCCCACCAAGAAGAATCCACGAGAGTAGTATGGGATAGATAATAACACTATTGAATGGATATTATTCCAGGTATGTATGAAGATATCATTTCACTTGGGATAATCAATACCCTACAAAACAGAAAGCTAATTAATTCCATATATAAGAGGTTAGGAAGCCTATTTTCATATTATAAATTTGTTCGGAATCCCATTATTATGTCGAATCGGGTGACATTTAAACATTAAATGTCAGTTGGATAAAAAATAAAAATCTTTTTTTTTTAGCAGTGAAAAATTACCATTTATCATCTACTGTTGGTTAATCATTTCCAAGTTTCATAATCTTATTTATGATTTTTAGTGAAAATATTTTTTTTCAGATTTATAAATAGATAATTTCCATATAATTCTATATTATCAAAATTTGAAGTATTTATAGATGACTGTCTGCTAACAAGAAATGCCAATTTATGTTCTCGCAGATCCCTATCTCCCCACAAGGATATTATTATTGCAGCCCCGTTTATGGGGTAAGTTAAGCTCTGGACCTACTGTTGCATATATATATATATATATATATATATATATATATATATATATATATATATATATATATATATATATATATATATATATATATATATATGTGTGTGTGTGTGTGTGTGTGTGTGTGTGTGTGTGATGATTAGATAATGACTTAGCGGTGTCAAATAATCAAAATCGAATATGGTTTTTCTTTGGACAGAATGTCCTGCAGTGCAAATAGTTTTTGAGATAACCGCAGTAATATATCTACATTTCTCCATTTAATTTTTGGTATCGACACGTGTTTCGGATCACTTTGCGAGCCATCTTCTGGATTTCATTGTTTCTTAATTACACTTTAATATATAGGTTATTTTAATAAAAATCTGATACAGAATTATTTAGATATTAGGGAAAACATTGAACAAAAATTGCTAAATAAAAGTTTTAGATTCTTCGAAACATAGACACAAAAAATTGGAGATCATTTATAAATGCATAAATGATTTTCCATAAGGCTTTAAGGATTTTAAAGAAAAAAAAAAACGATTTTATTCTTTGTAGTCATACCGATGTTGGTTCCTCAGGAACGCCATATAAGCAAACCAAAGTGTGAAACTCATATTTGCAGAGATTTGGTATGTGATTTGCAAAGCTGTACACCAACCTTTTTGCAACCTTGGAAGCTTGAGCTTCAGTGGAGAAAGAAAAAAAACAACATGGATAGAAGTTTAAAAACTGTGTTATAGCAGAGAAAATGTAGTAGCCTAGCGACAACAAATTGGCTTAAAAAAAGACGCTGTTCCAAATGGAATATAGTCCGAGGTCAATGCTAATCACATATCATATCTCTGCGGGAGCAAATTAACTTTGAAATATTATAATTTAAAAAAAAAATGACGTTCCTGAGGAACTGATAGTTGTCCCGCTACAAAGAATGGAATCCCTAAAGCTTTCGAAAAATCCTTTTGGTATTTATAAATGATCCTAAATTCTCGTATTCATAGTTTAAAAACAAACATATTATGTTTTTTATTTTTTCTCCAAAAATTTAAATAATTTTGTATCAAATTTTTACCAATATAACCTATATATCAAAGTGTAATCACAAAAACTCAATGATCCAAAACATGATGCGACACCAGACAATAGATGTAGAAAAGGAAATGTATTTCTGCCATTATCCTGAAAACTATTTGGAGGACATTCTGTCTGAAAAAAATGCCTTTGATTTTTGGGCAAAACTGAGATATTGTCTATTCTTTGTAAAAGTAGTATAACATACCCAAGTATCGTATTTAGAAATGACAAGGCATGGACAACATGGATTGAAGAACAGCGGATGCTACACTAAGGAGAGAATAATGGAGCTAAGATACTTCGAATTATTATTATTATTATTATTATTATTATTATTATTATTATTATTATTATTATTATTATTATTATTATTATTAATATTAAGAGCTAAGTTACAACTCTAGTTAGAAAAACAAGAGGCTAAAAGCCCAAGGACTCCAACAGGAAAAATAGTCAAGTAAATAAAGGAAATAAGGAAATAAATGAACAATATAGGAAGTAGTGAAAAATTGGAATAAAATATTTCAAAAACATCAAAACCAATAAAACAGATATTTCATATATTAAATATAAAATGACTTAAATCCGCCGGTTCAAAACAAAAACATTAGCTGCAAGTCTGAACTATGGAAGTTCTACTGATTCAATTTCCCGATTGAGAAGATCATTCCACCATTTGTTAGCAGCTGGAATAAAACTTCTAGATTGCTGTGTAGTAATGAGCCTCGTGATGGAGAAGGCCTGACTATTAGAATTAGCTTCATGCCTTGTTTCAAGAGCAAGATGGAACTATACAGGAAGATCTGAATGTAAAGGATGATCAGAATTATAAAAAAAATCTTATGCAACATGCATAATAAGAATCAGTAGCTGAAGACTAGGTAGGAGAATATTACTCGAAACAGGGTATAAGGAATGAATTAAAATACTTCTTCAGAATAAATGGATAACCAAAAATCCTGAAAGACTTTTTCAATAAGGCAATTTTTTTAGTACATTTAAAGAAGACACATACCTTATATGTTTTTAAAAAATTGTTTTCTGTCGAGAATCACACCAAATATTTGAGTCATACAAAGTTAAGGAAATATTACCAATACTTAGATCCGATTGTTGAGGAGCAACTGTTCTTCATCTACTTATAATCATATTTTGACTTTTATTAGGATTAAAGCTTATATCCCACAATTTGCACCATGAATTAATTTTAGCTAGATCTCTATTAAGGGATTCAGCAACCTCAGATCTACATTCAGGAGATGGAATTAAATGCAACGAGAGTAGCATCATCTGTATATACAACAAGCTTTTTTTCTAGGCGAAACAACATGTCATCTGTATATATTGTGAAAAGTAATGGACCAAAAAAACTGCCCTTAGGAACAACAGATATCACATTTCTATACTCACTGTGCTGTCCATCAACAACTCTTTGTGATCTATTACCTAAAAATTCAGTAATGATGCTAAGAAACGACTCATCCACTCCGAACTGTTTGACTTATAAAACAAGGGACATGATAAACACGGCCGAAGGAGGGACTAAAATCAAGGACGATCATATGTACTTCCTCACCACAATCAAAGGATTTTTTTTACACATTAGAGAATTTGAGAAGGGCATCACATTCTCCAAGGACTTTACGAAAATCAAATTGTAAACTCGTAAATTGATGATTACCTTCAACAAACCTATTAAGACGTTTTGCCATAAGCCGTTCAAAAACCTAAGATAATATGGGAGTTATGGAAAGTGAGTGGTAATCAGAAAGACATTTAGATAGAGAAGTAACATTACCAATACTCCAACAAGTGCTAAAAGCTCCTCTGCTTGCTAACAAACAAAATAACATCATAAGCATCAAGGTCTATTAAGAGAACTTTAATTTCACTAGATTGAAAAAACTAAACTAGTTAGTTTAGCCTGAGGGAAACAAGAATGAGGATATTCGGGTTTCTCATTGCTCTGCTTATTGTCAAACATATCTGCCAAAAGGGTTAATTTTTTTTGGACAGTGAGGGACAGAGCCATCTGTTTTAAGTAAAGGAAGAGATATTGCATCTACGTCAAAGGCTATATTTAAGGGTAATCCTGGGTTGTACATGAAAGGTTTTCTTTTATTGTTAAATTGTGTTACTTTTCATTTAAAGCATAAACTCTCCAAGCAAAAGCTCAAAGCTGAGTGTCGTTATTCCATGTCAAGTCTGATCTGCAACCCTTACAAAGATAATAGGCCTCTAGCTTCTCGAAATAAGCACGTCTAAAATCATAACTGAACCATGGTTTGTCCTTCATTTGGTACCTTAGCACACGAGAAAGGATGCGTCTATCAATTATGCTGGCTAGATTCTAATTCAAATTGATAGCAGGATCGACAATACTATACAGTTATGACCAATTCAAGCCAAAAAAATCATGCAAAATTAAATTCCAGCCTGCCTGAGATTTCATATAAATTTTAAATATGATGCATTAGGGATAGGCTGCTCAGTCGTCACTAATAATGAAATCAAAGCATGAATGCGACTGCCCTTCCTAAGGACCAGTAACGACCCTCATCCTCATTCCCTTCCCAAACCTTGGCTCAAGAAAATTGAGTCTCTCACCTTGCAAGACCTCATAACTATCACCTTCTAGATCCTTATCAGAGTCCTTTCCTTATCCTCGACCTCTACCTTCCTACAACTCCTGTAATAATTCCAGTTTCCAGCCACAGAGCAGGGATAAGCCTCTTTGCTTAAACCTACTCCTATTGTCTCTTACTGAAAATCCTTCTCGCCTCTCCCAGTCTGGGACTTGCTGCTATCAATACTTTTTCTCTAACTAAAACTTTTTTTCGTGGACCTAAAAAGGAGTCCACTTTTTCGAGTTACTTTCTGAACCTTTCCATGTCTTGTCAAATCCCTCCTTCATACCTCATCCTGCATCCTTTTTCCTATTCCAGACTCTTTCAAATCCAACCTTCCCTTTTAATACACCAATTTTTGCTCCTTTAGGAGCTCTCATTCCAGATTGCTATCCTCTTATGGGCTATCTAGGACAAGAGCCCGTGTCATGTTACAGGCATGGCAATCTTCACCAACCAACAATCAGATGTCCCAATTAGAAAAACAACCTCACTTGTTATAATGTCAGGGGAGTCGGTGTATACGAGGGCCAAGTAGTTACCAGACCTGTATATAGCTTCACTTATTATTTGCTCACAGCCTGATTCAGAGGCAGTCTAAAGCTCTTAAGACATGGCAATCAGTAGGAGAAACAGAATTTATCGACTCCTCATGGTGAGCATTGAAATCACCAACAAAGGCAAAAGAATCACCCAAGTCTCGATTCAGGAAGATCGATCATTAAGAGAAGTTGTTAAGCCTGGCAAAATTTTAATTGCCTTAATCTCATGACATCCACTTTCATAGCAGTACTTATTAAAAGCTGACGGAACAGATTAACTGCAAAATATCACCATTTAAAAAAAGAAATGACGTTCCTGAGGAACTGATATTTGTCCCGCTACAAAAAGTAGAATCCCTAAAGCTTTTGAAAAATCCTTTTGGTATTTATAAATGATCCTAAATTCTCGTATTCATAGTTTAAAAACAAACACTTTATATTTTTTTTTTCTAAAAATTCAAATAATTTTGTATCAAATTTTTACCAAGATAACCTATATATCAAAGTGTAATTCCAAAAACTCAATGTAGTCCTGAGAAGGGTAGCAAAGTGATCCAAACATGATGCAACACCAGACAATAAATGTAGAAAAGGAAATGTATTTCTGCCATCATCTTGAAAACTATTTGGAGGACATTTTGTCTGAAAAAAATTTCCTTTGATTTTTGGACGAAATTAAGATATTGTCTATTCTTTGTAAAAGTATTATAACATGCCCAAGTATCGTATTTGGAAATGATAAGGCATGGACAACCTGGATTGAAGAACAGCGGATGCTTCACCAAGGAGAGAATAATGGAGCCAAAATACTTTGAATTATTATTATTATGATTATTATTTTTATTATCATTATTATTATTATTATTATTATTATCATTATTATTATTAATATTATTATTAATATTATTAATAGCTAAGTTACAACTCTAGTTAGAAAAACAAGAGGCTAAAAGCCTAAGGGTTACAACAGGAAAAACTAGTCAAGTAAAGAAAGGAAATAGATAAACAATATAGGAAGTGGTGAAAAATTTTAATAAAATATTTCAAAAACATCAAAACCAATAAAACAGATATTTCATATCTTAAATATAAAATGACTTAAATCCGCCTGTTCAAAACGAAAACATTAGCTGCAAGTTTGAACTTTGGAAATTGGAAGTTCTACTGATTCAATTCCCCGATTAAGAAGATCATTCCACAATTTGTTAACAGCTGGAATAAAACTTTTAGAGTGCTGTGTAGTGATGAGCCTCGTGATGGAGAAGGCCTGACTATTATAATTAACTGCATGCCTTGTTTCAAGAGCAAGATGGAAATATCCAGGAAGGTCTGAATGTAAAGGATGGTCCGAATTATAAAAAAAATCTCATGCAACATGCATAATGACAATCAGTAGCTGAAGACCACGTAGGAGAATATTACTCGAAACAGGGTATAAGGAATGAATTAAAATACTTCTTCAGAATAGATTGATAACCAAAAAACCTAAAAGACTTTTTCAATAAGGCAATTTTTTTTAGTACATTTAAAGAAGACACAGACCTTATGTTTCTCAAAAATAGTTTTCTGTAGAGAATCACACCAAATATTTGAGTCATACAAAGTTAAAGAAACATTATCAATACTTAGATCCGATTGTTGAGAAGCAACTGTTCTTCGTCTACTTATAATAGTATTTTGAGTTTTATTAGGATTAAACCTTATATCCCACAATTTGCACCATGCGCTAATTTTAGCGAGATCTCTATTAAGGGATTCAGTAACGCCAGATCTATATTCAGTAGATGGAATTGAATGAAAGAGCGTATATCTGTATATACAACAAGCTTGTTTTCTAGGCCAAACAACATGTCATCTGTATATATTGTGAAAAGTAATGAACCAAAAGAACTGCCCTTAGGAACAACAGATATCACATTTCTATACTCACTATGCTGCCCATCAACAACAACTCTTTGTGATCTGTTACCTAAAAATTCAGTAATGATGCTAAGAAATGACCCATCCACTCCGAACTGTTTGACTTATAAAACAAGAGATTCATGATTAACACGGCCGAAGAAGGGACTAAAATCAAGGACGATCATATGTACTTCCTCACCCCCAATCAAAGGATTTTTGTACACATTGGAGAATTTGAGAAGGGCATCACATGCTCCAAGGACTTTACGAAAATCAAATTGTAAACTCATGAACAGATGATTACCATCAGCAAACTTATTAAGACATTTTGCCCGAAGCCGTTCAAAAACTTAAGATAATATGCGAGTTAAGGAAAGTTAGTGGTAACCAGAGAGACCTGAGCTACCACACATTTAGATAGAGAAGTAACATTACCATTACTCCAACAAGTGCTCAAAGCTTCTCTGCATGCTAACGCACAAAATAACATCATAAGCATCAAGGTCTATCAAGAGAACTTTAATTTCACTAGATCGAAAAAACTAAACTAGTTAGTTTAGCCTAAGGGAAACAAGAATGAGGATATTCGGGTTTCTCATTGCTCTGCTTATTGTCAAACATATATGCCAAAAAGGTTAATTTTTTTTTTGGAGAGTGAGGGGCAGAGCCATCTGTTTTAAATAAAGGAAGAGATATTGCATCCACACTAAAGGCTAGATTTAAGGGTAATCCTGGGTTGTACGTGAAAGGTTTTCTTTTATTGTTAAATTGTGTTACTTTTCATTTAAAGCATAAACTCTCCAAGCAAAAGCTCAAAGCTGAGTGTCGTTATTCCAGGTCAAGACTGATCTGCAACCCTTCCAAAGATAATAGACCTCGAGCTTCTCGAAATAAGCACGTCTGAAGTCATAACTGAACCATGGTTTGTCCTTCATTAGTACCTTAGCACACGAGAAGGGATGTGCCTATCAATTATGCGGGCTATATTTTCATTCAAAGTGATAGCAGGATCGACAATACTATACAATTATGAACAATTCAAGCCCAAAAAGATATGCAAAATTAAATTCGAGCCAGCCTGAGATTTACATGAATATGATGCATCAGGGACAGTCTGCTCAGTCGTCACTAATAATCAAATCAAGGCATGAATGCAACAGTCTGTCCCTACAACTCCTCAACAGTCGAGTGCAACAGCAGTCATCCCTTCTACCTACGTGACTGAGCCCTCCAATGCCATGGAGACCGAAGAGGGTGCCCACTCCATTGACTTCAACTGTACAGATTGCCTTCAGACACTCCTGCAAGAAGCCACTGCCATATCAGAAAACATCCCAGCTACACAGCCAAAGAAGCGTCTACCAAAGTTTCGGCTCTCACAGGTCGACCACGAGCTCTCCTATGCCTCTATTGCTGCCATGGCTGCCAAGCTAGGCATGCAACTCACTGCAAGATCCAACAGGAAAGGTGATCTTATCATCTACCCCAAGGACGTTGAGACAGCCAGATTCCTTCAGGAACACCCCACTTTAACGCTGCTGGATCCTACTTTTATCAGGAAGAAAGCTGTCATCACCAGGTATCCTGTGTCGATGCCTATCTCCATTGCAACGTCGTGCAGCAACATTGACTGTGCTGTTCGCTGCACAAGCAAAGATGACGTTCCAGTTCGACATCTCATTGCCACCTTTATAGGTCCAGTTCCCTCCAAACTGGACTTAGGAGTCTGGGGAACTTTCCCCATTGAAGATTGCACACCTGAACTCCTTCAATGTTATAGATGCCGACGCTTTGGACATCATAAAGAAGAATGCAGAGGCCCCATCATCTGCAGTGTCTGCAGCCAGTGACATTGCACAGAAGTGTGCATTATAAGGCCACAAAGAAGAACGACAAACCACATCTAAGTGCCCTAATTGTTCTAAGCCAAACCATGCTTTGAATAAGCGCTGCCCAGAGCGTCTCAAGAGGATTACAGCTATGAAGAATACATCCTCTGCAAACCACAAGAAACCAGCTCTAATCCAACCACCGAAAGAACAGAGAACTCCTCGCCACAGAAGACACGTCAGCCAGCCACTGCTCCTACATCTGCACCTGCAACTGCTCCTATTAAGGACCAGCAACGACCTGCAACTGTTCCCCAAAAGGACCAGCACCGACCTGCAACTGCTCCTCATAAGGACCAGCAACGACCCCCACCCTCATTCCCTTCCCAAACCTTGGTTCAAGAAATTGAGTTTCTCACCTTGCAAGACCTCATACCCATCGCCTTCCAAATCCTTACCAGAGTCCTTTCCTTATCCTCGACCTCCACCTTCCCGCAACTCCTGCAACAATTCCAGTTTCCAGCCACAGAGCAGGGATAAGCCTCCTCTGCTTGCAGCATACATAACCTCTCTATCCTTCCCAATTCCTAAATGGAGAATAGTTATTACTTGGCCGTGTTCCTCATAAGGAAACACCTCTTGTTTTTCCTATCTCCTTACTTCCTTCCTACTCTCTGCACACAGAATTCTCCTAATCCTTTTAACTTTCCAATTCCCACCACAGAGCAGGGCAGGGATGAGCCTCTTTGCTTAAACCAACTCCTATTCTCGCCTACTAAAAATCCTTCTCTCCAAACCTAGTCTCTCCTACTTACTGGGACTTTCTACTATCAATACTTTTTTCTCTAACTAAAACCTTTCTTTCGTGGACCTAAAAAGGAGTCCCTTTTTTTGGGTTACTTTCTGCCTATTTCCATGTCTTGTTAAACCCCTCCTTCATCCCTCATCCTACATCCTTTTATCCCTCATCCTGCATCCTTTTCCTGTCCCAGACTCTTTCCAATCCAACCTCTCCTTTTTAATACACCATATTTTGCTCCTTTAGGAGTTCTCATTCCAGATTGCTATCCTCTTACAGGCTGTTTAGGAAAAGAGCCCGTGTCATGCTACAAGGCATGGCAATCCTACGAACAAACGAACGAAGGAATGGAACTGCCTTTCATAAGGACCAGCAACGACCCTCATCCCCATTCCCTTCCAAAACCTTGGCTCAAGAGTCTCTCACCTTGCAAGACCTCATTTCTATCGCCTTCCAGATCCTTACCAGAGTCCTTTCCTTATCCTCAACCTCCACCTTACTGCAACTCCTGCAACAATTCCAGTTTCCAGCAACAGAGCAGGGATAAGCCTCTTTGCTTAAACCTACTCCTATTGTCTCCTACTGAAAATCATTTTCTCTTTTCCCAGGTTCTCCTACTTACTGGGACTTGCTGCTATCAATACTTTTTCTCTAACTAAATCTTTTCTTCCGTGGACCTAAAAAGGAGTCCTCTTTTTCGGGTTACTTTCGGCCCCTTTCCATGTCTTGTCAAATCCCTCCTTCATCCCTCACCCTGCATCCTTTTATCCCTCATCCTGCATCCTGCATCCTTTTTCCTGTTCCAGACTCTTTAAAATCCAACCTTTTCCTTCTAATATACCATTTTTTGCTCCTTTAGAAGTTCTCATTCCAAATTGCTATCCTATTACGGGCTGTCTAGGACATGAGCCCATGTCATGTTACAGGCATGGCAATCTTCACCAACCAACCATCAGATGTCCCAATTAGAGAACCAACCTCACTTGTTATAATGCCAGGGGTGTCGGTGTATACGAGGGCCAAGTAGTTACCAGACCTGTAAGTAGCTTCACTTATTATTTGCTCACAGCCTGATTCAGTGGCAAAGTCTAAAGATCTTAAGACATGGCAATCAGTAGGAGAAACAGAATTTACCAACTCCTCATGGTGAGCATTGAAATCACCAAGAGAGGCAAGAGAATCAACCATGTCTCGATTCCGGAAGATCGACCATCAATAGAAGTTGTTAAGCCTGGCGAAAATTTGTAGTGCCTTAATCTCACGACATCCACTTTCATAGCAGTACTTATTAAAAGCAGTGTGCTCAGTCCTAATATCCACCTCCATTCCCCTTGTCCTAAGGATTGCATCGTGTTTTAACATTACTGGCTTATTAAAACTAGTTATAAGGAGCTCAGATGAGTGCCTCATATTAGAAAGCAAAGTTTCTGAGCACAAAAGAATATCATACTGTCTGGACGAAATTCTAAGGTTTTCAATATTTGCAGGAGGACCAAGAATTTTGTAATATAGTAGACCCCATTGAGAAAATCTAGGATATACCTTTCCCAGATTTTGCTCATTTTCCTCAGAGAGCATAAGAAATGATGGTAATAAAAAAAAGATACATCCTCTTTAAAAACCAGATCAGCAAGAATGATATAAACAATATACAGTGATACCTCTACATACAAGCTTAATTCGTTCCGTGAGCTGCTTCGTATGTTAAAACGATCGTATGTTGTAGCAAATATTCCCATAAGAATACACAGCAGTTTGTTTAATTCGTTCCTGAGCCTAAAAACCCATGATAATTCCTTAATAAATTGCTACACATAATTACATATAACATTAATACAATTGAATAATACAGAAATATCTAAAAAAGAATATAATAAAGAAATTATAGATAAAAAAGGTGTTTTTATTGACACTCTACCTTAGAGACAGGCCAGCGCAGGTGTAGGAAATGCTACGCAGGAGGAGACAGAAGATTAGCGAGGAGGTAGAGACAGCGACTGCGATAACGTACCCTAACTTACTCTAACTTACACTAAATGAACTTTAACCTAACTTAGCTTTTTTTTTATTTTTATATTTTATATTTCTTTTACATTTTTTTCTTTTCTATTTTTAATTTGCATCACTTTCACTCGATTCGGTCTAACTTTTCTTTGCTTCACTTTTTTTCTCTTAATCATGATCACTGGACCGCTTCGTAGATTTTTTAAAGAAACTATTGAGAGAAAGTTGCTTGGTACGGCTTTTGAGAACTTTTCTGAAGTGTGTTAAACAAACATCATCGAACTGCGCAACTACATGACAAACCTGAAGTTTCTGTGGGTGATGCTTATCGATGAAATCAATCACATGTTGATGATATGCCAACATCTGTTTTATTTCAGCCAAACCTAAGATGTGACCTACCTCCTCGATCTCCTCCGACTCACCCAACTGCGCTTGGAACTCATCATGCTGCATGGCTTGCAGCTCCTTGAGTTTCTCGGTGTTGAGCTCTTCATGATGCTCATCGACGAGTTCAGTGAGGTCCTCTTCATCGACCTCCAGACCCATGGACTTGCCAAGGCATACAATCTCTTCGATGTCTTCCTCGACGGCAAGCATAGTTCCAGGCTCAGGGCCAAAACCTTCTAAATCTCTGGGAGCAACAGCATCAGGCCAAAGCTTCTTCCAAGCTGAATTCGGTGTCCGACGAGTTACTCTCTCCCAAGCCTGATCTATGATCTTTAAGCAGTGCACGATATTTAAATGGCTCCTCCAAAATTCACGCAAAGTTAAGTCGTTACTTTGAGTGACATTGAAGCACTGCTTAACTAAGTGCTTGGTGTAGAACTTCTTGAAATTAGAGATGACTTGCTGGTCCATGGGCTGGAGGATAGGGGTGGTATTCGGTGGAAGATACAACACTTTGATGAATTTGTATTCGTCGATGATATCATCTTCGAGTCCTGGGGAGTGAGCAGGTGCATTATCCAAACAAAGCAAGCACTTCAAAAGAAAATTCCTCTCCTAAAAGTACTTCTTGACCGCAGGGCCGAAAACTACGTTTACCCATTCCACAAAGAAATGCCTAGTGACCCAAGCCTTAGAATTAGAACGCCAAGAACATGCAGCAGGTCTTTATTAATTCTCTGTGCTTTAAATGCCCTAGGGTTTTCGGAATGGTAAACTAATAACGGTTTCATTTTGCAGTCCCCGCTGGCGTTGGCAGAAAGCGCAAGAGTTAACCGATCCTTCATAGGGTTATGTCCAGGCATTTTCTTCTCTTCGCGGTAATGTATGTTCGACTAGGCATCTTTTTCCAAAACAGACCGGTTTCATCAAAGTTGAAAACCTACTGCTCTACCTAGCCTTCCTCCTCCACGATCTTTTCAAGCTTTTTAACAAAATCAGTAGCAGCCTCGGTGTCCGAACTTGAAGCCTCTCCATGCAGAACAACTGAATAAGTCCCGGTCCGTTTCCTAAATTTCTCGAACCAACCTCGAGATGCCTTGATTTCCTCCGTCGTAGGATTGGTTGAACTCTCCCCGGCGTCACCCCTAGAGCCCGCCGCCTTCAAGTCACAATAGATAGCGCTGGCCTTCTCACAAATGATCGTTTCAGTGATGCTATCGCCAACAATCTCCTTGTCCTTTATCCAGATCAACAAAAGGCGTTCCATCTCTTCCAGAGTAGGGTTACGACGTTTAGAAATATTGGAGATCCCCTTCGATGGTTTGACTGCTTTAATGGCTGCCTTCTGTTTTATGATCGCCGAGATCGTAGACATATTCCGGCCATATTGTTTAGCCAGATGGCTAACACGCACACCTCGCTCATATTTTTCTATTATATATTTTTTTAGTTCTAATGGAAGCATAGACTTCTTCCTTTTCTCACCACTACTACTTCCTGAACCAAAACTAAGCTTATTAGGACCCATGATTATACGTAAAATAAAAAATGAAACGTGAGAAAAGGAAGACAAAAAAACACTGTTAATAACGGAGCGAATAGAAAACAGCCACACGATGCGCATGAGATGAGAGGACTGATCAAGGCAACGCTCGATTGGCGTCCTTCCGATGTGCTGCTGTCTACCGGTGTAAACAAGAAACTCCGATCTACGCTTCGAGAAAAATTGTATGCGTATGATCTACGTCGTATGTGATTGATCATACCCATGGACTATGAAAAAAAAAAGTCGAACAACTGGTTAACATGGAAGAACCGATAAACTATGCAAGGCTAAATAGCCTCCAGGATAGCCACTCCAACTGAAGGGGGACAATAAGGATGGTTTTTAAAAGAAAAAGAATCAGATAAAGGAAAGACAATCTCTTGATAAACCATCAGGCACTTATGGCTTTGCTATTAAGCCTGCCCAATACACCATTTCAAATAAATAGAGGAAGAAAATAAAAAAAATAAAATGATGTGCCCGAGTTTACTCATAAGCAAGAGAACTCTAACCCAAGACAGTGGAAGACCATTATACAGAGGCTATGGCACTACCTATGACTAGAGAACCATGGTTGGATTTTGGAGTATCCTTCTGCTAGAAGAGCCGCTTATCATAGCTAAAGATTCTCTTCTACCCTTACTAAGAGGAAAGAAGTCACTGAACAACTACAGTACATTAATTAGCCCCTTGAGCAAAGAAGAATTGTTTTGTAATTTCAGTGTAGTCAAGTGAATGATGAAAGAGGAGAATGTCTAAAGAATAGACCAGACTATTCGGTGTATGTGTAGGCCAAGAAAAAATTTAGCCATATCCAGAGAGAGGGGTCTAATGTATTACTGTCTGGCCAGGTAAAGGATCCAATAACTCTGTAGTAGTAGTATATTAACAGGGGACTGATACCCTGGCCAACCTACTACTTATGTGGAGAGTGATGCGGTTCCGAATGAACTGGACTTAGAGATTGATGTAGTCTTCAAATATGGAACTTCTGAAGGAGTGAGTAAGCTTCATGTCTTAGGCTGTGTTGCAAATGTGGCAAGAAAGAAGAAAAACAACATGGATAGGAGTTCGGAAACTGTTTCATTGCAGAAAAAAATGTAGGAGCCTCAAGACCACAATTTGTCATGTAGAAAAACACTGCTCAAAATTGAAATGAGGCCGAGGTCAATGCAAATCACTCAACAAATCTCTGCAGAAGTAATCTTCACAATAGGGTCAGCTTTGAACAAGAGACTGTGTTACTGGAACACTGACGTCGGTGTAGCTGCAAAAAATGGAATCAGAATCTTTGTGAAATTCCTAAAGGCTTTTGAAATATCATTAATGTGTATAAAAATGATCTCAAATTTTCGTATTCATCTTTCGAAGAATCTAATTTTTTTTTTTTATAAATTTCTGTTGAATGTGTTTATCAATATCCAAATAGTTTTGGATCAAATTTTCCACTCCATAATCTATATATTAATATGTAATTCCAAAACTCAATATAGTACTGAAGAAGGGTCGCAAAGTAATCTGAAGCACATGTCGACAACAAACAATAAATAAAGTAAAGAAAATTTATTTCTGCTGTTATCCTGAAAACTATCTGCAGGACATTCTGTCTGAAGAGAAACTATCTTCGATTTTTTAACACTATTAAGACATTGTCTAATCATTGTAAACATAGAGTAACACGCCCAAGTACCGTATATAGAGGGGAAAAAAGCTTAGAAAACATGGATGAAAGTGGAAGAGATGCTTTTCAGCTGTTGTGGAGAGTGATGGGATTCCAGATGAACTGTACTCAGAGATCAATGTAGTGTTCAATTATGGACCTTTGAGGGAGCGAAAAAGGTTCACCTCCTAGGCTGCATTGTACAAACGAGGCCAGTATTGAAAGGTCTACCTCAACCCTTTAGCAACCTTTAGAGCTTGAGGTGATTCGGAGAAAAACGAAAAATTGCATGAAAAGGAGTTCAGAAACTGTTTCATTGCAGGGAAAATGCAGGAGCCTAAAAACCAAAATTTGTCATGAGGAAAGATCCTGCTCCAAATGGAATTGAATGGGAGATCAAAGCAAATCACATAGAAAATCTTTGCGGGAACAAGTAAGCTTAACAATTTGAACAAGAGAGATCATTCTTGAGGAACCGACGTCGGTGTGGCTGCAAAGAATGGATACGGGATCTGCATGAAATTCCTAAAGTTCTTTCTTTTTCTTTTGCTAGATATATCTTTTTTCATTATCGTAAAAAATAACTATATTTTTTTAGGGGGAAAAAAGTAAAATAGAACTATAATACACTATGAAAAAAAATGGAAACCAGGGCTCTATATTATAGATTTATAATGCCTTTCTAAGTTTTATACCAAATTTCAATGCCATATCTTCGAAACTAAGGGAGACGATAGAATTTGAAGGTCAACAAGTGTAGTTTTGAGATACAGGTACTCAAATTTTTTCATTGTATTTTTACAAAAACAATAATAATAAATCGTCATTGCTATGAATTTTATTTCGCTTTTTGGATATTAATAAACCAAAGCAAAGTTATTTATCAAGATTTAATCTGAAATGAAGATTCCTTTGCTCAATATCTTGTTTCTTTAGGCGAGACGTTCTCTCCTTCATCATCTCCCCTCTACACTAGCTCCGCTAATTTCAGCGATATTACTCACTATTGAACTCTTATTAGATGGAATTTTCTTCTTCCTTATGTTAGCAAGATGTTGAAGTATTCCTTTTCTCTTTGAAACAATGAAATTATTGGCGACAATGAAAAAAAATTATGTAAAAATGAGTGTGAGTGAATGACAGAGGTCAAACTCAAACATGTACTCTTTATAAGGTGTATGGTAGGACTTAAGGGCGTAGGGTTTAATTTGCCTGGGTATACATTGTCTTGTGGTTCGTGGAATCTATACATATACCATTGCTCACAACTTGTTTTACATTAAAGCTCTATGGACTCCTCAATGCAAAAAATCTCTTGTCCTGGCCAGCCATACCGAAGTTATCACTCAAGAAAGACAAATAGAAAAGGAAATTTTTGTGTTATAATGAAGGGTGTACCTACTCCCTTAGATAACCCTCCTACACCTAACGCTAATCCTCAAACATCTCCTTTGTTTCAAAATCCAATCACCACCTCACTTTCATGGAGGTAAAGATTCTTTGTGGCGCTGGTGGAGCTTGTTCCACCAGACAGTACATGAAAACACTAGATACTCTCAGGCTGACTAAAAAAAGATTTTTTTTTTAATTGCCTCTCGGCAACACGATGTGGACCTAGAATTTGCTTGAAAGATCTATCTGTCTCAAATTTAAGTATTAGTCCATCTAACTAGAGTTAAAGCTTTAAAGATATAAGTTGTTAAATCCTGTGGAGAATATTTTTTTTAGTTTAGTTTATTTAGAGTGGGAGTGTGTTGTTTTGAAAATGTCTAACTGAAACATAAAAAAAAGATACATCAGGGAAGTATAAGAGCACGGACACTTAAGAACACAGCACCATGGCAATAAATTTGGTGATGAAGTTCACAAACTTTCACTTTAATAGTAAAGCTTCATCTTTCTAGAGGCCTAAAGACTCCAGACTTGACTAAATAATTAGATTTGTCAATACTAAATCTAGCTCCATTTCAGGCTCTTTTCCGGCTCCGTTCTAGCAATGCCAGTGAGATGCTAGAAAGGAATTTACGTTAAAAATAAAGACAATGGCAATGGGTGGCAGCGGGGATGTATCAAAATGAAGTTAAGATTTTTATGTTTACTTCCGAAATACTAAGAATGAATAAAACATTAACTCACTACCATCACTTATCTAAGTTATTTAGATCAACTTTACTCATTTCAATATGTCAGTTATAACTATTGCAAACAAAATCAATCATATATAGGTAGTAAAGATGAGAGCATGTATAACCTAATCTAATCACTTTAGTGTATAAATTTAAATTACCTAATGAGACATCTTAACAAGAACAAAAATGGAAGGAGATAATTATAAACAATCAAAGTAATACAAATGGACAGCCGAAATAAGAAGGTAATAGAAATATTCATGACTCCAGGTTTATTATAACATCAAATGATTAAAATGGGGTTGAACAGCTGGTCCTAAGACCCATGTCTTTAATAATCTCGAAAGAAAAAATATACGCAAAATTTAAAACAAACATCCAACACTCTCAGCCCGAATTGTGTAAAACCCAGTGATACCTAAGTAGCATAAAATTAAAATCTAATCGAAGAATGGTGAATTTTGCTGTGAGCCCACATTACCTGCACTCACTTCAGAACTTAATAGAATAGCCCTTTCTGGGAGAATGGCCGCCATTATATCTGACTGGCCCACGCCCTTTGTATTCCTTGCTACACTAATCTGTATCACTGGCAAAGGATGTACGCTTGTCCATCCTATCTCTCACTAGCAGGAAAGAGGACCATTCGGCCTTACTCAAGTTGTTGTAGAAGGAACACTTATCTTGTGGTGACCCACACTGACAGGTGAATGTTGACCCGTCTTCTCAGGCTAGGGTCTTGCTAGTAAATGGGGTTTGTCTCAGGTTGAACTGGGTTTACCTGAGTTCATCTCCCAACAGGCGAGTCTTGTTCAGCTGAGGTGCCAAATCATGAAATTTGGCCTTGGCATTATACTTTTTTTTTTTTTTAAATTAAGGTTGAGGCAAGCTTTGGTACAAAATTCACTGAATAATCCTGCAATTCTAGGGGGACATACACAAAAATTCTATCTATTCTGGCATAAAAATAAAATTTTAAAAAAGTTATTACCACATGGTCGTTGCTATGGGTAAAATATTTCAAAACTAATTAGACCTGAATTAGTGCTGAGAGAAAAATGCTGCTTATATGAAGTTATATTCAAACTAGTTTAATATTTTTTCTGAAGAAAACATAGTTTAAGGAAAGAATAAATATTACTTAGCATATGGTCCTTTGTCTTGTGTTTTTACGCCGTGATATCACAAAAACAATGCAGATTTGTCAACAACAACATTAAATGCTGGCTACCTGTGTCTCGGTAAAAGAAAACAAAAAGCAAAAGCGAAAATATCAGAGTAACGAAAAATTTTGTCTAAGCCAGAGAAAAAAAAAACTGAAGAAAATTCTCCACAAATCGTAATTGCCGTTTTCACATGAATAGGACAGCTAGACAACAGAGAATAAACTACTACCTGGATCTTCTTTGCTAGAAAATTTTTTAAAGCAAGTGTTTCTCGGTAAATTTAGCCCCATCCACCTAGAAATAGATTATCCTCGTTATTGTCGCCAAGAATATTCTTGGCCAAATTGAAAACGGGTCTGTACGAACATGCACGTATGAAGGAACAAACCAAACTTTGGGCTGGACCTGCCCCTAAACCTAATGCTGTTAATAAACCCTTAGAAGCAAAGAGTAACATTAATCTCCTCATAATGGAAAGTGAACAAACACACTTTCTCAAAATGTCTGACGAACACAGCAAGCTTCTTTAATATGACAGCACCTCTTTTAAAGATATAAAATAGTATTCTCATTTCCTTGTAAATTCAGGTTAAGATGATTTTATGCGAAATTGTTTAATAATTTAAGATTTGGAACTATCAACATGAACTTTTTCTAAATCAATAAAATGGATGCCTATAATTTCATAGATTTTGAAATATTATTTTGTTTCACATTATTCCTTTGTTTTAAATGGATAATAATTCAGTTAAGTTTTGCAGGCCACGGTTTCAAAAGTGAATGATCACGCACCTAAACCTAAATTCAAAATTGATAATAGCCCGGCTGAGTCAGAGAATGTGCAGATGACTTATATTCATGAATATGAAGAACCTAACACCGTCCCAGTAACTGGGCTTCCAGAAGGATTATGTGGTAGTAGTGAAAATGTGTAATCCAAATGGCTCAATATCCAATATCTAAGAAATAAGGTGTAAAAGCTGTGCTAAATGAATCGTTGCACAAAATGTTTTTCCACTCAACACTCTGCCAGGAGGAGCGATGCAAATATTGTGTGCCTGAACTATCAGAAACCTCATAAATTGCCTGTCTGAATAGGTATCCTTGCAGTATCCCAACAGGTCAACAAACCCATTATTGGATTTTCTAACAATCCCTTACTTCTTCCACCACATATATATTTTTTTTCCAATGCATATGGTAACTTCCTTTTATAGTAGAGAACACCATTTGACAAAGCCCGGAGTTTTTGTTAATAAAAAGATAGGCATATTTGTCTGACACACCGTGATAAAAAGAGAATAGGCCAGATGTTAATCATAATATTTGCACCTAATATATAAAATTGCCATTGTGCACACATAAAAAAGATACGGTAATTTTGACAGTTTTTTTACTGAGAGGCTATGGTACGAAAGAAGGATAGCAAGTACACCAATTTTAGGTCTAACCGGAGGTGTGTGACATTGGCAAAACTTTTGCAGATGGCTGGCACAATTTGAATCTGGTGGTAGCATCAGTCAATTAAAGCAGCAACAGTCAGCATGAGGTCGACAGTTTAACTTGTCCTAAAGAAAAAAAGAAATCCTCTGTCTCAAGGGAGTTTACTATTCTATGCTCATCATAAACAGAGTTAGTTCAGTAGAGTTTGCACACATAAATAGATTGACTGTTGAGACTGAAAGACCCTTGCTTCCCTGGGATGTAATAGGAAGCGTTTTACAACTCATACAGATGCTGCTTGGAAACGATTACAATTCATTTCAAAACACTAATCACATAATCTGTTCTACTTTACTGGAGACAATTTTGGTGGAATATCTGAAATATTCTGCCATCATGTACAGATACCTTCTTGAAAAGACTTCCTTTCTGAGGAGATGCTCAATTGTGTCCACCCGTGAAAAGTCAGAGATGGGAGGGATCTCTTATACCTGAGTAGATGTGTTTGATATAGAAGATTGTCTCAGAGGAAGTTCTCTTGGTATCTCAATAGACTGATGTAATATGTTGGGATACCATTCCATGTGGGTCGACTTTAGAGCTACAAAGGTTAAGTTGAGGTCCTCACTCTCTTGTGTATTGCTTAGGACTCTTTTCAACAGGAAGAATGGGTGGAATCCATAAACATATAGGTTATCCTATGGGCGTTAAAAAGCATCCTCTAATACTGCTCTTTTGTCTGGTATCTGGCGAGCAGTGAGATGAAAAAAGTTTGGTTCAGGTTTGTGGCAAAGAGATCTATTATTGAGTATCCAAATACACAGATTAGCCTCTATATAACTTATGAATAGAGCGACTATTGTAACCCGACCACTTGTTCCCCGCACATGAGCTTTTCTGCTATAACATTTCTTTTCCAAGAATAAATCTCGCTCTCAGGGAAATTGTAATGACTTGACATCAATCCTAAATCCGGTTGCAGGGACGAAAAGACACTCTTTATACATGTATGACACGACATTAAAGTTGTCGCATATGATGGTAACTGAGTGATCTTGTAGAATCTCCTTGAAGGATTAGGGTGCCGTGAACACTAAAATTTTGGTATATCTTCTCTTTGTTGCTTCACTGATCGTGCCTTTTTTTAATATTAGTCACATGTGGAGTTTTAGGCCTCTAGAAAGATGAAGCTTTACTATTATAGTGAAGATTTGATATTGCCACGGTATTGTGCTCATGCTCTTGTTGCTTTTATAGTCCCCTGATGTTTCTTTGTTTTATGCTGTATGTAGATATTACTGAAACATATTCCCACATCAAGTAAATTGAAATAGATATTCTTCACGATTGAACAATTCACATCCTTAGAGTTTTTAATCTCCATCGGGGGACTCATACTCACATTTGAATAACTGATAAATCATTCATACAAATGCTACATCCACACTTTGTTGTCGAGAAGCAATGTAAAAATAATCTAGTTTTTATCAGTGTAAGAGTATCTATGGTTTTTATATACTGACTGGTGGAACAAGCTCCACCAGCCCCACCATCGATATCTACAACCATCACAGGGAAGCAAATTGGGTTTTGCAGCAACTGAGACATATACTGTCTGAGGGTTATTCTATGTAGGGTATTGGCTATCCCAAAATGGAATGGCCACTTCATATATACCTGGAATAATATCCATTCATTAGTGTTATTCTACATCTCATCCGATGTCACCGATTCATCTTGATGGGGTTTAATGATGTGTTGGTATTCTTAAAATATATTTAATAGGTTAACAGCTTACATTGCGCCTCAGCTCTCAACGTGTCTATACAACTTGTGACTCTCGATTGGGAATATGTAAACAACCTCACACACATGCATACAAAAAATAAAAGTGAGCATCGATCACGAAAAGATTAAATCCTGCTGTAATACAAAAGCAAGAAGAACCACATACTAACCTTAGGACAAATAATGAATGATTAAATCCTTCATAATAAACGTGACTACATGCTTGAACTATGCCAAAACACGTTCTAACAGTGCAATACTGTGGAGCATAATTCTTAATACATGTAGCGCTTATAGTATTACAGTACAAAATACATAGTAGGTTTGTGTTAGGTGCAGGAGGGAGATATGAAGTAGTTACTCCCTACATTATAACATAAACATATGCCTTTTATATTTGTCCTTTTTAAGTGATAATTTTGGTATAGCTGGACCGAACAATGAAATTTTTGCAATGAGGAGCCTACAAAGTTTTTAGTTTAAGTAGGCCCCAATGAAATCTACCATCTCAGACCTTGAAGTATTTGCTTATAGAGGTAACATAAAGTGAGGCACCAAATTATAGAGCTGTGTCTACATCTTCATGAATATAATTTAAACACTTGCTTTTGACTTTGAAGACGAACATTCAAGTCTAACGAATCTTGGATTTCCTTGGTCATCTGTACGGAATTAAAAAGGCTAATGCTGTTTTCTGCCCTTATTGGAAGACCACGTATATGATTATGATTATGAAAATAAGCAAAGCAAACTTTAATCACAATTACCAGAACTGAGAATATTGCAGGGAAACAGTTACAGACAGGGGCAAAAAAGACAACGATAAAGGTACCTATAACGGAAACAACAAACCAAAGCCTGAAAAACAAATCATTGGATAAAGAAACTAAAATGGTTATAATGAACATATTAAAAACGCAGCTCCAAAAGTCCAGAGTATATTTGTAATATATCCGAAATATACTAGTCTTCAAAAAAAGTAAAATAAGACCTGAGTTCTTCTTCAGGGTAGACCCTTCTGCCTAATACGCTATGTTATACAGTTGCTACAGTCACCCATTGAGGTACTATTGCTAAAGAGTAATTAGAGTTATTAGATTATTTGACTGGACAGAAAGTACTATTTTGGATCACTCTCTCTGATTATGGCTCAATTTTTCTTTGCCTACACATACACCATATAGTCTGTCATATTTCCACTACTACTCTTCTGTCGTCACACACCAACACTGAAATTACAAAGCAATTATTCTTTGCTCGAGGGGTTAACCACTGCAATGTAATTGAAAAGTGGCTATTTTCTTCTTGGTAAATGTAGAATATACTTATTAAACTATGGTAAGCAGCTCCTCTATGAGTACCACACTACGAAATAAAACCATTGTTCTTGCAAATCTAAGGGCGTATACTTATACAATAATCTTACATATTTTTACTTTGTAAATATTAATAATTTAAACGAGAAATTATCAATGGGCTGGTGTGATGGGCATACATCTTAAAATTTTTCAGATTTGAATAGGTACTGAGAGATAAAATAAGCTGCTTGTGTGTAAGCAGTACAAACATTAGATTCAAAACAAGCGGAATTGTTTATCTTGACACAGGTACTTCAAGGAAAGAACCATCGTACGATGGTGTAAGGCTTTTGTTGCGCATTTCTACGCTGTGACATCAATAACAAGATGTACAGTATTGTCAACTATTTAAAGTAGCGCAGTCTACCCGTGTTTTCATAAAGGAAACGTAAAATATGGGAGCAAATGTTTTAGGAGTCACCACAATACTGGGATATAGACCAAAATGCTGAAGGAAAGAAGAGTGAAAAGGAATTCTTCACAATTATTATTATTATTATTATTATTATTATTATTATTATTATTATTATTATTATTATTATTATTATTATTATTATTATTATTATTATTATCTTAAGCTAAGATATGACTCTACTGAAAAAAAGAAGCTCCAATAGGGAAAATTTCCCGATGATGAAATCCCTGTTGAGCAGGGGACGCTACAAGAACTAGTGTTTGCAATGCATCTGTGGTATACGTGCAACGGAGATTGAAAAAATCTCCCAGAAAAAAAAACCGACAATAATTTTGAGGCCTGGCGCAAAATTTGCCTATTTAACCTTGACTAACCCTGTTACCACCCATATATATGGAGGTTCTGGAAATATCTAACTAAACATTCATAACCTTTTGGCAACACCTATCTACATAAAATATATATAGAAGGATAAAAAGGTACCATTATAGTAGCAAGATATTTAGCAAATAGAAAGTACCCTAAAATATTTGTAAGGAATCACATATAATTCAAATTTCCAAAGAATAAATAATTGTTTTGTATATATTTCAAAATAATTGTTTTATATGAATTTTGATTAATCGAAATAATCGTTTTTATCTTTGTATTTTAATCGTTCATATCAATGTTCAAAATATTTACATATCTTCCAGTGTGAAAGAACTTCTATAATTGTTACTATTATTAAGTAAATAAAGTTGTAATTGTAAATATATGTTTTCTTCATATACATCTACATATGTTAATTTTTTGTTTTATCATAATATTTGAAACTATAAGGTGAAGGAGGAGTAGATGCTGTAGATGGAAATATTCTCATGGGAATAATTTTCCACAGGGGAACAGGTGGATGTGAAGAGCACTGTAAAAATATTACTCCTTTTTATTATAAAAATTCTATATATTTAAAAATTTATTACTAAATAATTTTAATTAAATAAAATGATTATCATTAATTTTGTATTATTATATCATATGTATTTCAGTGTTTTAGCATGATTAAATTTTTGTATACAAATTATTCTGTACCAGTGTTCCTCTCTGTGGCTATCAGTGGCAGCTGTGCTCCCGTGAAAGGACCAACCAACTCTCCTCTCACCAAGAATTACAGTCGCCAAACTGTCGAGAGGAAATCTTCAGCTTAGGAGATTTTGCAGCTCAAAGTCCAGTCTTCTGACAGGTACAAATATTCAGCTAAGCAAATTTTTGCAGCTCAAAGTTCAGTCTCCTAGTTGGTTGAAATTTTCAGCTAAGCAAATTTTGCAGCTTAGAGTCCACTTTCCAGACTGGCTAAAATTTTTGGCTCAGCATAGTTTCGCAGTTGGAAGTCCAGACATCTGGCTGATTGAAATATTCAGCATTGCCTTCATTGTTGACTCTCAATGAGTATCTACTGCACTTCTTTCATCTGTTACACTTTCTATAGAGTTCTAATATAATTTTAGTATTTTTTTTAATATCTATGAATGGTAAAGAGTTCATTAGGCCTACACTTACCAGTAGTTTTCCAATTTGTTATGCCTAATTCCAGGAGGTCTTGTAGTAGCTTTGTATAGTCTTTATCAACTTTGTTTGTCCGAGCACCCCTGTAAAAGGCTACTGAAATTTTGATTTCTTCTTCCCTCCGCTCTTATCTTGCAGTTGTAGGTACCCTTTTATACTAAGTCACAGTTAACTTTGTTTCACTTCCACTTGTAATCGTACCACTTTTGTTTGACTCTCTCTTGTAATCATACTTTGCACTTACCTCATACGCTGTTCAACTTAATGCCAAATGCTGACCTAGCATAGCGCAAGGAATCACAATCATTTTTTGTTCATTTAGTAAACTCATCTCATATATACTAACATGTAACCCATAATACATTTTTCTACACTAACCCTTCTCTTTTCTTCCAGCCTTTTTTCCCAGGGTATGAAAAATTTTCTTTACTATTCTTCTCCACAGTTTATAGGCAGACATTGTTATTGTTCGTGACGTCACGGCAGGGAAAATGTCAGTGATGATTCTTTCTTAAGCGAGTGTTTGGAGATTAATACTTTTGTATTCATTATTCTACCTTAAGGTAGCTTAAATTTCTCTCTTACAACTCAAGTCTGCAAGTCTAGCAGGTATGGTTGTCCATATATGTAAGCCCAACTTGCTAATTACCGTTTAGTTTCATTAATTGTTTTGTATGCCAGATGTTTAGAGTTAGGATTATCTTTGTCCCCTGGAGTTGCAAGATTTTTCTTGCATTCTAAATGAACGCATTGCTTAAAACTCACAAGTCACAAGTGTTTCAAGCCTGTACTTAATTAGAGATGGCACCTAAAGACCCGGGCCTACGCATTGAGATGCACTTTTCTGGGGGGAGGCAAGCCGGACGCAGGCGACATGAACTCGACCTCAAAAAGTTACAGGAACTGCCAAGACATCGTCAATTGGCTAAAAGTCAAACTAATGCTCTAACCTCTCCCCCCACTAGCCTGTCCCCTTGTACAATAACGAACCCAGATTCCACAAAGGACAAGGCCCAGCAGATACATTGAGCGTTGTTAAGGAAAAGCATCAAGTTAGCAGGAACCTCTGATCCAGACAGGGGCAAGTAGGAAGGGACCATTGACTCTGCTAAATAAGTGTAGTAGGCCTAGTGAGGTAAAACTGAACCCCGCCATTCTCAGGACACGAGCGCCTAAGATATAAAAATTCTTGTGAGTTCAATCAAAGGCCATTCCCACTTTAAATAAGCTTCTATTTGTCTCAAAAGTTAAGTTTAGGTAACACTCCGGCATTACATTTTCAGGCTGCGTGCATGGAAATTAATGTACCTTTTAGTTTTTGGTGTGTTGGTAAACATTTAAGGTCACTGACCACTTGTTGGGACCTCACAGCAGCCTACCGCATAAGTTGTTTTTCATAAGATTCTGATTTTGTTTATTCCTTTTGTGGGTTAATCCCATATGTTCATTCAGATTATCAATTGCAATGTCTTCTGTTGTAAATTGTGGTTAATATTTCTCTTCTTTTTTTACCATGTAAATAAATCATTATTGGGGTAATATGATTCTCTATTACTGTAATAAATTATTTGGAGTAGATTACAAACACTGGTATCTTTATTCCCCTTTCATATGAATTCTACCAATTTATAGTATAGTACAGGTTAGATGCACCCGAGATGTTGAAAGTAACCAACTGTAGATATAGGTAAGTTGATATCAGCGAGTGTACACTCTTTAACTTAGTGCTTTGAAGGTGAAGATCCCCATTTAACTTAACTTTATACACCACTATACAATGCCATTGTCTCAATAATTACTTAATGTAATTTTCCTGTCCAGCATCTCAATGTCGTTCCTGGGACGGAGCCAAAACAGAACCTAAGAGTGTAGATGACCTTAGACCTAACAGAGCTAGAGTAGGCCATCAAATTACTTTTAAATCACGGGTGGAGTTTTTAGGCCTCTGGACAGAGTACAGTTCTTAGAGTGATGGTTAGTGAACTATGTCAGGAAAGTTATTAACAGGGTGTTTGTGGTCTGAGTGATAGTGCTCCTTATCCTCCTCTGTTGATCTTCTAAGAACTGACGTAGGGAGACTTTCCTGGTAGAACAAGTTCCCACTCAACACGTTTCTCCACACTGGTAACAAATTATAATCCTACCCTACTTGGTCCTAACCAATATAGATGTTGGATGATTGCTTCCTTCTTGGCATTGAGCTTGAATATAGAAATGTGTTGCGACGTTCCTCTTATTTACTGCATACCTACTGCTGCTGCATGGAGTCTATATCTACCTGTCTATTCTGCTGTTGCTTCTCCCTGCATGGGTTCCGTCTCAACTGTAGTCCCCGAATGTTGTATATGGTATTGGCTATCAAAGTCGAATAATCCCCTCAACATACCTGGAATAATGATACAGTAGTTTATTAGTTAAGAATATTCCTATCCCAGCAACTTCACCAACTTGTCATCTGGTTAGATATGCTATAATCAGAGACTTCTTAATGAAATACATTTAATGCTTAAAGCTTACATTACAATTCTACTCTCTGACTTGTGACTCTCGACTGTGAATAGGTGAACAAAACTCCTACACGTACATACAAAAATAACAAATGAGCATCACGCTATACAAGATTGAATGCTATTGAAATGCAAAAGTAAGAAGAATCACATCCTAACTTTAGGGCAATTCATTAACGATTAAATCCTTCATAACATACGCTACTACACTTATGAACTACGTTAAAACATGCTCTATTGGTGTAATACTGTGAAATTTTACTCCTAATACCCATAGTGCATATAGTATTAGGCCAACAGTACAATATACATAACATTATCATTACTATAATTATTGTTATGGTTTAGGCATTGTATTTTTTGATGTGACCATTTTGGAGTTATTATAGTTTTTTCATCTTTGATTGAGCCACTGTGCTGTTGGATATTCGAGTGGAGGTTTTCGTAGTGTATTAAAGCAAACACTACGAAAACCTCTACTCGAATATCCAACAGCACAACGGCTCAATCAAAGATGATAAACATACAATAATTCCAAAATGGACACACAAGATAAATACATAGCGTAAACTTATCAAGCCTTTGTAGAGGTTTAATCTTATGTTTTTATCAAATGGTTTGAATCGTTTTAATGCTAATTTTCTGTGTTTTGCTAATCAGGGTCTTTGTTTGATATGGCAGCTTATGCCTGTTCTTTTGATGGAGAGACAAAGAATTTTATCTTCATTATTGTATGGGATATTTATGTTATTTACTGTTATTGGTGCTGGTTTTTTTTTTACTGAAAAGAATTGGAGACTTTTGTTGTTTGTTTTTAGTTTCCAATTGTTTTACTTTAATCATTTACTCTTATGATCTCTCTGTCTTTATTTTCGAAAATCTTCTGGAATTTGTAAGATGTATTATTACTTGTGTTATGTCATATGCATAGGCATAGTTTATGGCATATTTGTGGTTGGTCGGTATATCTGCTATATAAATTATAGAACGTGCCCCCCTGAGGTACCGCCCTCTTTATATACATATCGTATCTCCCAGTTTCCAATCTCTGCTTCATATTCCGACATTTCTGTCTTTTAAAAAGCTCTAGAGAATTTTTTCCATTATTATTGGTAATTCCAATAGGAATACTTTATATTTGAGGCTGTCTTGCCATACTTTGTCAATTGCCTTAGAGATATATAAGTAAATTACATTGTATTGGTGTCTTTTATTTAGTTGGTTCATGGCTATTTTTTGGTAAATATCCATAAGGGAAGTTTCAGTGCTTTTACATTTCCTGAAACTGTTTAGGTGTTTGTATAAAGTTATTTTCTAGGAATCTCCTTAGTCTTTGTTTGTGATCTTTCAAACCCTTTTCTCACCAGGCCATCAAAATGATGCCTCAGCCTACGAAAGTAATCCGTTCAGGATATGGTTTCGTATGCTGATTTTTTCGTATCCTGAGTCGCGTTTTACATCTAAATAGCCTAATCCGTTCTAAGCCTTACGAAAAGACACCTTTTCTTTCATAAACACGCTAAACTGCAGCCATTTCTATCATTCAATAATTAACCCAACCGTTAAAAAAAGCCTCATCCATTCCAGAAACCACCATGAGATTATTCAATAATGTAGTTATAGCCTAGTTATCCCCTGCAAGCCCTAAGAAAATGGTCCGTTTTCTTTACTACTGTATAAAAGTTATGGTACTGTATGTAAAGCATTTGGATCAGTGATGGTGTATTGTTACCTGTACACCTAAATTAAGGGTTCACATCCTGAAAAAAGGTACAGTTAATTAACAAAAAAGTTGAAACTTACCTTTTGATTGAGACGATGTTCGATAGCGAAGTCGCGGCAGAAGAGGAAGGCATAAGGCAGAAAACGTAACAAGTGACAGACTACGTACAATAATTTACACACTTAACACATTAACACTTAAACTTTACGAAATAAAAAAATGGCAGAATTAATTGACGCTTAAAATTACGTATGGAAGACTATAAAATAAAAGAAAAAACTACTTTAACACTAAACAGTAACATAAAACTTAAAATTGAGTTTTTTTTTTTTTTTGCTTTTTTAACTTTATGTTTTCACATTTTATAAATTTCTTCTACTTCTTCCTCACTTTTTTCTGGTTCTTTTCTTTACTTTCACGTTCTACTTCATCACTTCCTGTTTTCTGTTTCTTTTCTTCACTTTCACCTTCGTCTTAGCCTACTAATACTGCTGGCCTCTTTAATAAGAAACTATCCATGGAAGCTTGTTTCTGCCTACTTTTCAACACATTTCTAAAATGCGTTAGGCAAACGTCATTGCAGTGTTGGAGCGCACGGATGGTATAAACTTTTTCTGGATGTTCCTTTTCGACGTAGTCTGCCATTTTATGGAAACAGGCGAGAATTTCCTTAATGTCTGCCGTTTTCAAAGGTCTAACATACTCCTCATCACCGCTAGAGAACTGCTCTTGAACAACACTCATTTGCATCGTCTCCAACTCCTTCGGCGCTAACTTCCAGCCCCATGGACGTACCAAGATGTACGATGTCAGCCACCTTAGACTGCTGAATGAGTTCAGGATCGTCAACGATCTCAGCTTCGCCTCCAGGCTTCCCGAACCCCTCGAAGTCTCGTGCAGAGACAACATCAGGCCACAGCTTCCTCCAAGATGAGTTCAGGGTACGCCTCAAAACTTCCTGCCAAGCAAGATCGATGAGTCTGAGGCATATCACAATATTAAAATGATCTTTCCAGAATTCACACAGAGTGAGGTTTGTACTTTCTGTCACTTGGAAACATCTCTGGAAGAGATGCTTTGTGTACAATTTTTTGAAATTAGAAATAACTTGCTGGTCCATGGGCTGGAGAAGAGGGGTGGTGTTAGGCGGTAGATACAGGACCTTTATGAAGGAATACTCGGCCAGAAGATATTCCTCGAGGCAGGGAGGGTGAGCTGGAGCATTGTCCCACACCAGCAGACATTTCATAGGGAGGCGCTTTTCTTCCAAATATTTTCGGACAGTCGGACCGAAGTAGACATTCACCCAATCAATAAAAAGTTGCCTCGTTACCCAGGCTTTAGCATTCGGCCTCAACATCACAAGAAGGTTCTTCTTGATGACTTTGTGGGCTTTGAAGGCTCGGGGATTTTCCTAATGGTACACCAGCAGGGGCTTTATCTTACAGTCCCCACTGGCGTTAGTGCAAAAAGCAAGGGTAAGCCTGTCCTTCATAGGTTTCTGTCCGGGTAGACTCTTCTCCTCCGCCGTGATGAATGTCCGACGAGGCATTTTCTTCTGAAAATCCCAGTTTCGTCGCAATTGAAAACTTGCTGCAAACTGTAGCCTTCCTGCAGAGTCAACTCGTCAAACGTTTTAACAAAGGCTTCGGCGGCCGTTGTGTCCGAGCTGGCTGCCTCCCCATACCGTACCACTGAATGAATACCAGTTATTCTCTTGAATTTCTCAAACCAACCCTGAGAAGCCTTGAACTCTTTGGGTTCCTGCTGGGATGTTCCTTCTCCTTCTTCGGCCTTAGAACGCACGAGATCACCGAAAATGGAGGAGTCCTTCTGGAAAATTGTAGTCTTAGTGGTGGTGTCTCCTGAGATCTCTTTGTCTTTGATCCACACAAGAAGCAGCCTCTCCATCTCGTTATGCACGTGGGTTCTCTTGTTGGAGAAAATAGTGACGCCCTTAGAAGGTGTCGCTGCTTCGATGGCTGCCTTCTGCTTCAGGATGGAGCCTATCGTAGACAGATTTCGGCCATACTCCTTGGGGATCACACTTAAACGCATGCCAGACTCGTACTTTTTCACGATTTCGAGTTTCATCTCCATCGAGAGCATCGTCTTCTTTTTTCTTTCCTTCGGCAACATTCTTGGGACCCATGGCTACAGTATTATTCTCAATAATACACTACATACATTATATACTATGTAGTAAACACTAATACAGTACAGTACACAGTAAAGAATGTTTAATAACGATAACACGTGGCGTACAAATGTATTTAACACTACGTCAAACAAGCACACGAAGTCAATGTTAACGATACCGCAGTCGGAACGAGAAGAGAGTGAGAGAGATGAACGCCCGTGTGTAAGCAAGGTGGGATTGTTGCCGACCAATAGGAAAGCAGGATCTTATGGCGGCAGCTAGCATCTGAGTAGAGAGATAACCAATGGGTGAGTGGGAGGCTGTAAGTGAGTTTACCCAAGTTCAAAGTCTGGCGGCGCGCTCATTTTAAAATTACTCTCAGCGATGAATTGGGCTCTCGTAAGTTCTCGTATCCTGAAAATTTTTTTGTATACTGGGGCATAAAAATCTTCGTATCGCTTTTCGTACCCTGAATTTTTCGTAAGCAGTATCTTTCGTATCCATAGGTATCACTGCACTTCCAGCGGAGCGATTGGTCATCTGTTTGTTGGCAGTTTAGGGTCTTAGCTATTTATGATACCAGTTAATTATATTCATTAGTACAAGGTAGACTTTGTAACCAGACTAGAGAGCTTGGAATGTTTCTTTCTAAAGTTTTACTCGTAAAATTAATGTCCTCAACCCGATATTATTGTGTAACCTTGATAGGAGTAACACAGGCCAAAAATGAAAAACAGGTAAGCTACGAATAGGGCAGTCTAAGGGCGGCAAATAGGAGGTTAGGTTAGGATAGTGGTGATCTTATGTAAGGGTTTTGTAGAACGATGGCCAGGACTCACGAAAGAATAGAAAATAGAAAGGAAATTATCTTTCCTATGCAATTCTCTTCAGTATTATTTCCAAAATATCAATCATTTGTATTCCCGATACTGAATAATCCTAATTGGAAATTAACTTACACTGAAATATACATGCAATTTAGGATTTTAGCATAAAACAAAAATCATATACAATTGAATCCTCAACTGAGGATATCCTTCAACTAAATTCTTGATTATATCTTTAAACTGGATTGTACAGGGGTACTCTTCCTTTCCCCATATTCCCCACTTCCCTATTATCATTAAGGCTTATGGCCTATATCTTTCAACGCAATACCCGTGTCTTGCTATAGGAAAGGCAAGCTATATCGAACTAAATTTATTATATCTTTCAAACTTGATCAAATCACCACTGGAAGCTATATCATTGTTTGAAAAAATGGTTTCAGAATAATGTTTTGCTTAAAAGTTTAACCAATCTTATGTTGCAGAAATTTGTTTTACATAATTTACATTACAAAACTTTCTAAACTCGGAGCCTTTGTATATCAGTGGCCAGTTCCTCGAGCGAGCTTAAAATATGGACACCAACTAAACTCAACCACCCCCCTAACCTAACCTATGAACCATGTCCTTACCAACTTACCTAATAAGGGGCTGAGGCCCCTTGCAAATGCCTTACAATGTTGCATTTTTTGTCAGCCGTCTGCATACATACACTCCACAAACATTTATGTAGTGAACAATGCAGCATAAGACACTACTATTCTGTCAAGCAAACCATGTGATGCGAAGCGTATCATAAGCAGGCCTACGCTTTTAGTTGCAATGGAAGTTGTTTTCTGCATTGGAATTACTTGCAAACCCTAAAAAAAAAACACAAAATCAAATTCTAATTGTGTTTAGTGAAGATCTAGATATTAGGATGTAGATGGACTTTTTGAGAGGTAAACTCTTAGGGTTTGAGTGCAAAGCTGAACAAATTAATGATAAATTTTAGGTTTTTATGTAGAATGTTGGATGTTTTCTACGAATGGTGTGACAGGTTGGGGTTAAGGACATACACAGTTAAATAATTTTGCAGTTTAATTAGTGTGAAATGATAGGATAGTCACGTATATAGAGTCTTCCCTATAATAGAGGAATTTTTCCATTAGAAAGTACTACTTGTTAGCCTGCTAGTCCAAATTTCCATAGATATATGAAGTTATGTGAAAAAAAGAGAAAAAAAAACTCCTCTAATGCCGTGTGAGTTGTGACCATCATAAATTTGTCACATTTATCATACATTATAGATCAGGATGCTAAAAGACCAATGCAATAGACCTCGAGTCAGACATATTTTGATTGCCTTTTGATTTCACAAAGTAGCATTTCTTCTATAGGGTTATTTGCACCTCTGTATACTTTTACTCCTTCATTTATCTGCTTATGTCTTTTATGTTTATGTAATCTCGGGACAGCATACTCGGTATATTTGAAGGAGTGAGTCTGTCTAAATAACTTAAGAGTAATAGTGTGTTAGCGAGTGACTTCGTATTGAATATATATGCTTCGATGGTAAAGATCCTATCCTTAACTTTTTCTTTACACCAATGCATCCCTGCTACCTCCATTGCCTTTGTCCTTGTTAACTTAAATGACTGTCCAGCATCCTACTGGGTCCCTGGGATAGAGCCGAAACAGAGCATAGGAGTGTATATGACCTAAGACTGACAAAGCAAAGGTAGACCAACAATTGATTATTTAGTCGAGTGTGGAGTTTTTAGGTCTCTGGACTGAGAAGACTTTATTATCAGAGTGAATGTTCGAGAACTATATCATCAAAGTTATTAATAGGGTATTTGTGCCTTGTGAGATAGTGCTCCTTTTCCTCCTGCCCTGCTGATCTGTGCATACTTGAGTTATGGGACTTTCCTGGAACAACAAGTTCCTACTAAACAGTTAAATAAAAAATCATTTCTCCAAAGGAGTGGTCTTTCAAAATCAGAAAATTTACCTTTGACTTATGAAGTATTAATGCAAATCAGCTTCATTAAGCATAAAGTACTTCTCTATGTCATTTAAATTCACGCACATAAGCCAGTTTGTCGAATATGCAAATCCCAGACTTGGATTGGGAAGAGAGATTTCAAGTTATTATGATCTTTTTGTAAGGACCACAAAATTAAGTAAAGAACCGAGTAGCCAGGTTAATGTTCTTTACAACTTGTCGTAGGAATTTCATCTGGTCTCAAATCCATTCACCTACGTGTTGTGGCGGGTTCCATTCATAACCAGAAAGGTCAAAGCTGCTTAAACTAGGGTTTCTGTGCTGTTCAAACGTACGTGTTTACTGCATATCAAGAGCATTGGTGTACTTATCCTGTTAACTAATTATGTCATTTAAAAATTTTATTAGTATTATTTTGTACTTGAGTTTACCTCCCTTTTTGTCGTTAGCCTTCCTTAATTTTCTAATTAACGTTCCCCGTATGCCCATCACATGTTCTTGCCCAACAAAGTGAATTGGCGCACGGTAATTTAAAGTTTTCATATAAGTAGCAAAAAAGTTTATTTTCACCAAGTCCATTTCATTCCACGTATTTCTTCCGATATGGCCGATGTTGTTTACAACCCAAACTAAACGGTTTTTATTTCAGTTTCCTGTATGTAACTTACTGCATGTTGTTTCATTAATTGATTATGTAGTTTTATTTGTAACATTATCCTTTAACACATACAACCTTGACAAGATTTAACTTCATCACCTGCGTCGGGGAACCGGGTTCGTCCTCTGTTTAAGAAAAATTGTGTTCTCATTTTCGTAAGGAGATTTGTGTTTATCATATGTGTAAGAATTTTTTTTTTTTATTTTGCTATCTGTGCGAGGAAATTTAGCGCGTCCTTTGAGTAAGGAAACTTTGTTTATCCTCAACGAGAGGCAGGGCCGTTTCTAGTTCATTAGGCACCCCAGCCAAGAACTCGTTATAGCGGCCCCCAATCCCTCCAGGCTGGAAATAATAACATAAACAATTTCAAACACAACTAGCATCTCAAGTTCCAAAACAAACAACATACTTTATTAATAAATCATCTTCGTGTATATGTATACAAACAAGGAAGAGTATAGACTCAAAATTATACAAACTATTTTTGTAAATTTTAATAGAATAACAACACTATACATTTTTATTGCAAATCCTACCTAAGATAAATTGAAAAAGGTAATCTTGCCAATCTAAAACCATAGAACTTAATGCATACATGTTGAGGGCTATGCTAAAACTATTATATACAAGTTTTCTTCACTGAATTTTCATATTTAAAACCTGACTCTTCTTGACTTTCTTGCAGCAAAATCATCTATAGTGTCATCATACGAAATCTGTTTGGATATTTCTCTATTAATACTAGCTATTGCCAGCCCATTTAGGCACTCCTGTGACATAGTAGACCTTAAATATGTTTTAATGAGCTTAATTTTAGAGAAGCTTCTCTCTGCATATGCCACAGTCACAGGTGTAGTGACATCGATTCTTAATGCCACCCACATATTTGGATAGATCTCCTTCAGGCCTTTCTCCAGAAAAAGAAGAAGGTCTAATGTTGTCATATTTTTGTTTTGGCCATTGTTTTGGAAATGACTGCATCTCTACAATCAGTTCATCATAATTTAAATCAGAATGATCCCCAGATGTGAGTGTATTACACGAATCTTTTTCCTGCTTTTCTAGCTCACTAGATGTCAGGTCAAAGAAGTTTATGAGAACATTGAATTTCTTTGCAATATCACTCATCATTACAGTTCTCTCTCTCTCTCTCTCTCTCTCTCTCTCTCTCTCTCTCTCTCTCTCTCTCTCTCTCTCTCTCTCTCTCTCTCTCTCAGAGATTTAATGGCCATATCCACAACTACATTGAAAAGGAAAACTCCATTTTTTTCAAGGTTCATCACGGGTCTCATAGGAAAATTGCCTTTTAGTAGATCTGAGACATTTCTGCTTTAGAGCCGTTTCCACATTCTTCTCGTTGGCAGATGTCTGGGCATCAGCAAACCCAGTGTCCCTGTAGCTAGCAAGGGAGGTTTCAACCTTATTCCATTATTCATTTATTTTCGCATTTACACTTGTATTTATTTATTTGAATTATTCACGTAAAAATAATACTTCTCTCATTTATTTATATATTAATTTTGGATGGCAACTTGGCGCACCCCCCCCCCCCCAGCAAATAGCGACCGCCTGTATCACCTGTGCCTAGAAACGGCCCTGATGAGAGGTAATGTTCGTCCTCCGTGTGAGTAGATTTTTGTGTTACCTCTGCATGATGTAATATACCGATCTTTGACCGTTAACAAGTGTAATTTCTTTGGTTCTTTTCATAAGATAATCTGTTTGTTTTTACCTTTTAGCGAGGAGATTTTGTTTTATCTACACAATAGGAAAATTTTTTATTTTTTCAGCCTCTCTGCAAATGAACTTTAACAGTTATGTTGTCACCTTATTCACCCATCTATTTTTTAATTGTTTGGTGGTTGCCTCAGTGCACCCGCAACTGTGAAACCATCAAAACAACAATGTCTGCCTAAACACGTAATTCTAACTTTTGACTTAAATCTTTAGTCTTACAAGCCCCCATGCTTTTGAGAATGATTAATTCTCTTTGTTAGTAGTAGTGTCCCTAATTTATTGCGCTGTGCATAAATAGTTAATTTTAGTAAAGTTTTTTCAAGTGACCGAGTATCATCTGCTTTGCTGGACTTAGATCGTTTTAATTTTAAAGTAATTCTATTATTTATATTTTGTTTTTTCATATAACTATTTTTCTCACATCATAAATGACTAAAAATCAAATTACCTACCCTGTAAATTTGCTAGATTTTATATTCACATTTCTCAGTTTTGCTAAGGAACTTCGAAAATTAAGATTTACCCTTTGTTTTGCTTGATCTAATCAGTTCATTGCACATGGCCAATCCAAGATGGAGGACTTTACTCGTACCACAAACAACCCTTCACCGCCAAAGGTTAATCCGCTCAGCTCCGAGGAGATTAATGCTCGGCTTAAGGAACAGGAGTTAAAATTCACATATGCTTGTGAGGATGCAGACTTAGCATTTCATGCTCTCGCTTCAGTTTACTTCCTAGCACTGGTCTGGAAGCCATGGGACATTTTAAAGCTCTTATTGGTAACGTGAGAGATAAAGTTTGCAGTTATAAAAACTTTTGGAGATAACATTACGACAATCCTATTGTTAAAGTAAATAATCCCATACTTACTGCCTGTTCAAGGAAAAGTGAAATTACTTCTATTAGCCTAATGACTCATCGAGACCTAACCATTAAACAGAATCAGTTTTGTTCTTCTTTGTCTTTGACACCTCCAGTGAGGCACCCCTTTGTACACGCCATTAACGGTCCCTTAGATGATAACCAAAATGTCTCGGCAGTCAAGCACAAAGTTCATAATTTTGCACCAGTTGCCCGACCTGTTTGTTCATCACATTTCAATATTATGCTTCCAGCTCTGCAAAAAATTAGTATATTTGCATAAGTGATTTCTGCTCTGTCCTCATTTTCAAACATTAGGATAGTGTTTGATATACCTACAACCCCTTTGGCTATACCACCTTTAATGGTGCGTTCAGGAGGAAATATCATTCGTGAACTTAACATGGAACCCCTTGTGGTGGCGACGATACTGCACAGCCTAACCGTGTGTGATAGGGTCAGCAAAGGCCTCTACCGGTAGGCTCATCCATCAAAGCCATACCATCTCACGGACTAGTGCTCACGTTGCCTGAATGTTCTATCCTTAAGCCCGTAACTTCCGCTCTAACCCATGTTGACGCTAAAACATCCAAGTCAGATGTGGTAACATTAAGACTTCAGCAGTCAAAAAGAACAAACCACGCAAGGTTAACCTTAGGACTTTTTCAGTCAGAAAAGAACTCTTTGCCCTGATAGCGGATTTAGCAAAGTTCACACACATAAAACTAGCGCCAGAGCTTAGAGCTTTTTTACAATTCACCTTGTCGGAGGATCATATTATCACGAACTTAATTTATTATTTTCATTCAGTTATGTTTGGGGCCACATTAATCATTTATTATTTTATCCAAGTCGTACAGCATTATTTTCGCCGTCAATCCCTTGCTCTCTTGGGGCCGTCCGCCATGGCGTTTTGATATACTAAATTTTAGAAATGGAATATCGTCTTATTACTTCTATGTATGCAGAAACATGTCGTAGATGCTCTTCAAAAGTTACAGCCAATTAATTCTATAAATAATGAAGATATAGCGATCATTAAATGATGACTCCATCCATATTGCGCTGTCTGCCGGACTGAGTTGGGCAGAAACGTTTATTTGTGTGTTTTTTCATACACACACACACACACATATATATATATATATATATATATATATATATATATATATATATATATATATATATATATATATATATGTATATATATATATATATATATATATATATATATATATATATATATATATATATATATATATATATATATATATATATATATATATATATATATATATATATATATATATATATATATATATACACACACACACACACACATATATATATATATATATATATATATATATATATATATATATATATATATATATATATATATATATATATATCGATATTTTCACATATAATCTAAAATCTTGTATGTCTTTCAGAAATGGAAGACATTTGTACAGGGTAGGTGTATGAAAACTACAAGTTACGAGAACAGGAGACAGAGTTTCCAGAGACGAATAGAAGTTATAATGCATGCGTTTATTTACCTGCAGTTCATATGTACATTGTGTTTTCTCAACGTCCTCGGGAACATTATAGCAAGGCCAATATTACCTTAGGTCATAGAAAGAACAAAAAGGAAGCAGAGAGCAATAAGAAAGAACCAAGAAGAGAAAGAAACATGAATAAGAGTACAAAGCTAAAACAAGCTAACTAAAACTCTGTCAACAATGAGAGGCTGCTGGCAACTCGTGACATCATTACGCCGAGTGTAAAAATAAAGTTAGGGTTTAAATACATCATTTTAGGTACTTTTATCTAGGATAGAACAATAAAAGTACAAAGTAAGGTTATCATAATAATGATATCTTTATTTCTTTTGAGAAAAGAAGCGAGAATTTGTTGCAAATCTTTTTGAGCTCATAACTCAAAAACTTACTTATTCACATTTTCGTCACATATTTTTTGCTCGATTTTAGAAATATATCATTGAAAAGAGGAATAAAAATCCCATAATTTTTTTGTACCCGACTTTGGATTTTCCTTTTTCTGTTTTTCCATGAATATTTTACCTATAGATGAAGAAAATCAAGAAAAAATCTATTAAAAACGATGAAAAAGAAAAGTAATAGAAAATGGGTCACAGAGAATTATTCAATTTATAAAGAAGTTTTAATGGTATTATTTTCAAAACAACTGGTGTCATATTGGTAGAAAAATCTAATGATTTGAATTTTTCATATGATAAAGGTATCATATATGTCTAAAACATATATAGAAATTGTGCATTTGGAATTATTAGGAAAAATAAATTCCTTGCATGTCGTCCGGTCCCCTTAACCTCAGAGCTTATATTTAATTTTTGCCTTGACAATTTCTCACATCGTTGCTACAATCTTTCTGATATCCTTCCGCTCCTGCTAAAACATAGTAAAACTTTGCTAAAATGTACTATCATGGCCTCACTTTCTAAGTTTCCCTTCAAGATGACATCCAAGACTCTCACGGTCAGAATTACAATGGCCCCATGGACCTAACTTGTCCCTATTTGTTATTCAAACTAGTGTCAGATAATTATTCACATCCTAACACCGGAAAGAAAGTAGCTTTTCTCTTTTTGTCACTTGACAAATACAAAGCTTTCATCGTGCCAGTCAATTTATTTCGCAAAAACATTTTTTATTGTTAAACTTTGGGTGTCACACCGTCACGGGTATTCGCCCTCATAATTTTTAATATATAATTGGTCGGACTTGTTGCTGAACTTGACTTTTATTGACTCACGTTGGGTGGGAAAAATTGTGTACTTTACTTTTAATCATTTGATTACCCTTGCATCGTAAGTTTAAGGTTAACACTGCTCATTTACTTATCATAAAACTCTCATGAAGCATTGCCAGCGCGTTCAGTTATCCCCACGTTCACATTCATACATAACTTTAACTTGATTGATTTCAATTAACGGTAACAGTGTTTGGTTAACTTTAAACAGACGTTTATGTGAATAACGACTTCACTCACTTGTTCACCCTGTAGGGTTATCTCGCGCGTACTAACAAGTAGTTGAATCCCTTTTGCCGGGACTATCCCTTCTCTTTATTTTATCCCATTATAACACGGGTGTGAAAAAACTTTTCTTCACTCTTCTTCTTCCTTATATATTTTGATCTCGGTAGCAATATTGTAGTTACCCCTTCAACGTTCTATTCCACACCAGTCCATTGCTAATTGCTCATTCAAGTTATTAAATTTTATTAAGCCCGAATAGGTGGGACTATTATTTATTTATATTCCCTTAGAGCTGTAAGATTTCTTTTTGTATCTAAGACAAAATCCTGCCTCCTTCTTACTCCCTACAACAATACATACCCTTGTGTCCCGTTATGGCACCTCAACTGCGTTTTTTATGCACAAAGATACGTGTTTGAAAGGTGAAGACAGGTCAAACACACACGACCTAAGGGTCGCCCCATTCGCGCACGAGTTGTAGATGTGACCGGCTGGCCAACCTGGTCAGTCAATGTGGGCACATATGGCTAACCCCCACCCCCTCCCAACTCAACTCTCATCTAACAGAGGAAAGGAGTGCTTAGGAACTGTCGGCTGGAGATAGGGAAGAAGATGAGCCTTTGACATCCTATATACCAAAAGCGGACATTCCAGAGGTGGGCTAGTCAAGTGCGCAACTATTGGGTCAACGGCAATTTACAAGCAAACATAATGTAACAGCCATTTGAGGACAAGAACTTTCTTTAGACTAGATTACATTTTATCTAACTTTATTTACTTTAACTGGCTTTTTACATATTTCAGGCTGAGTGGGTGAGATTTCATGAACAAATTTTGTCTCACTTTTGTTTTAGAGACTTGTACAGTCTTGTGTCCTAGGGCCACCTGCCCAACCCCATCTTAATCATTAATCATTGCAAGAGACCTCGAGTCATTCATATTTTGATTGCCTTTTGAATTTGCTAAGTAGCATATATTTTATTTCAATTCGTGCATGTTTACTTTTTCTGCTGTTAAGACGTCCCTTTCTTTCAATGTAAATTTTTTGTAATAAAATGATATTAGGTTCATTATACCTCTTGGTATTTTTACTCCTTCACTTACTTGATTGTGTCTATTATGAGTATTTAATCTCGAGACAGCATACCAAATATATATGAAAGAGTAAGTCTGACTAAATACCCTAAGAGTAATAATGTATTAGAGAGTGACTTCTTATTGAATCCATATACTTCAAAAGTAAAGATCCTTATCTTTTACTTTACAACAATACATAACTGCTCCCTCCATAACAGAGTGAAGGTTCGAGAACTACGTCATCAAAGTTGTTAACAGGGCGTTTGTGCCTTGAATGATAGTGACCCTCCTTCTCCCGTGCTGATCTTTACGCATATGAAGTAAGAAGACTCTCCTGTAAAAGCAAGTTCCCACTCAACATTTGAATAAAAAAAACACATTCTTTAACGGCGTTATCCTACGCACCACGACCCAAACATTTTTTGAAAGCTGAACCCGGGTTACGGCCTTTGAACCAAGAGTCTACCCATTAAGTTACGAGAAATGGTTGCGACCAGTTGACCGGCCTGGTCAGTCAATCTGTGCATTGCTGGCTCACCTTCATTCCGACTTCGCCCAAATAGAGGGCATAGGAGTTTTGGTGTCTTGTTGCCTCGAGAGAGTGAAGAAGACGAGCCTTGGCACTGTTTCAGCGAGACCCTTTCTATCAAAAAGTTAGGATCCTAGGAGTGAGTCAGTCAAAGGTGCAAAACATCCATTCAATAGCTATTTTTACAGACAGGAGCTACTTTGCAATTACTCTAAGGAGTGCAAGGAAACTGGCTTTCACATATTTCGGGCTGAAAGCCTGGGATTGCATGTAAATTTTGTTCTCAGAGACCAGTTCAGTCTTGAGTGAGATTTGTCTGGTCACTGGTCACAAAACCTTGAGTCCGACCCCACTTTAATTATTTGCCAGTGCAGAAGGCCATGAGTCTAAAGCTACAATATTTCTTTTTTGCTGTTTTAGCATTCTTTGATTGGTTCTATTATTTACTTTTCTTTTTCCCAATGTAAAATTGTCTGTTTTACCTATGACAATTTGGTGTAATAAAGTACTAAATCAGGTTAATTACACCCTTTTGTATTTTTACTCCCTTTATCGATTGATTATCAACAATGAATATTTAATCTTAGGACAGAATACCCGATATATTTTGAAAGGAGTAAGTCTAAATAACTTGAAGTTGATAGCGTGTTAGCGAGTGACTTTGAAGGTAAAGATCCTTATCTTTAACTAATACCTCACTACAATATATCAATGCTTCTATCCATTGTCATTGTCTCCATTAATAACATAAAACTCCTGTCCACCATCTCACTGAGGTCCATGGCATAGAGCTGAAACAGAGCCTAGGAGTGGGATAGCTTTAGATCTGACAAAGCAAAAGTGGGCTATGATATTACTTTTATTTTCACATATGAGTTTTTTGGCCATAGGACAGGGTACATTTTTTTTACTCAGAGTGAAGGTATGTGACCGATATCATTAAACTTATTATTAGGGTGTCTGTGCCTTGTGTGCAAGTTCTCATTTTCCTTACCCGCTGATCTTTGCTTATATGGTGTAGGGAGACTATCGGAGCAAGAAGCTCCCACTTAACAATTGAAATATGAATAATATCCTATTCATAGTATGATAGCTGTGCTCTCTGTGTAGGAGGTAACTAATGCCAATGAGTTTTCTGCAGATTGCAGAGTTTTAAACCTACTATGGTTCTTGTGCTCACTGCCTGAAATCATTATGATGAGGAGAAAGCAACAAGGAACCTGGATCCTGAAACCTCCTCTATCAAAGCGTGTCTACACTATTTCATACAAACTTGTTGACCAATTTTTGATAGGATTAGGTTATTGTTCTATAACAAAAATTATTATTAAATACTAGAAGAATGAATATGCTATCAAAGTAGAAACTCAAATCTAAGATTATAACATCATGATGAAAACATTTGTTACCTATACCTAAAAAGCTTGGTTCACTTACTATATTGATACTGTATTGAAATCAGCCAATTTTGAGGGATATGCAGGTAGGGAAGAATGAAGCAGTTCATATCCTAATGCTAGAATACACCTTTAGACCCTTAGGGGGGTTTGTTGATTAGTTCCTAGGAATAGAGCCTATAGTTGTCTTATAGGCCAAGTTACCTAACTAAAGCTATTCCTATAAGTGTTCTCTTTAGTTACTAAAGATGAATGATGGTAAAATAATAGCACTGTTAGTAGACTACATATGAGGCATTTTAGGGTTTTTTGAGATGTACCTTCGATTTTTTTTTGCCATCTATTCAACTGTACCTAATTCCTATCTCCCTAATGTTATCCAACCAGAGCTTTAGAGTTTAGTACAATTCTGTATCTGGGCCTTGAATGGTCTCATATGCATGAGCTAGAAATATCAAAATATCTCAATCGTCCACAGGATAACTTAACCATCAATAACTTCATATAAAAGAGGAAAACTAAGTATTGGAAAATTAAGTATTTAAAAAACATTTCCTTCACCATTCCTAGCAAAGAAATTATAAGTGAGATAAAGTTCAGTTAATCAGAATCAGAGACTTGAAAGTTCTCTCAGTCCAAAGCTATGAGGGCAAGTTCTCACCAAATGAACTTGATTGAGGTCTTGAATACAAAAAGCAAACCTATGACCAGTATTAAACTCACTTTGACGGAAGCCAAAAAAGTATCTCTAAGACCACTGCTCTCACTACTGTGCTGAGTTTAAGAGCATCATCTAGTTAAACTCAATCATTAGATTCTTGCCTTCTGCTATCTCTGGACAGGAGCCAGACGCCATTGGGATGTTGAAAAAAAGGTCCCAATAATTCAGCCCTCTGGAAATTCTTTTTTTTTTCAAGTCACGTGAAAGCGAACACTTGGTGACCAATCACTGAGAGATCAAAGATAATACCTTCCCACGAATTACCTTTACATATTGTTATTCGTGTAAGCAAGAAGACCAACAAAGCTTGCTCTAGGATTATTCTACTATGGAGAATCTTTATATTATATCAGTGGGATTTATCTATGAATGTCTCACTAGAACAAGAAACAAAGGATTAACAAAGGGAATAAGGAGCACTGTATTATCACTGAAGGGCACAACACACTGAAATAACTTTGGTGGGAAATTTGCAAAGCTTCACTCTACTATAAAGCTCTCTTGTATATCCAGAGATCTAGAAAACTCTACACGGACTAAGTAATTTTCAAGTCGGCTATTTAATTTTGTCATTACTAACGCCATGTTACTCGAATTCGACTTAGCTACCCCAGTGAAATGCTGGACAGGAATTTAAAATTTAGCTGAAGGCGGTGGATGGGAGCAGGGATGTATTTTAAAAGGTTGGAATTAAGATCTGCTCCTTTGAAGCTCACTAATTAAACTTACTCTCCCTAACATCCATTATCTAATTAACTCTCTTCAACATCTCGTGTATAACTATCCCGTACTAAATCATTATATTACAAACACAAAATCAATCAAATAAAACATTTGAATTTTAAAGAATTCAATATTCAAGTTTTCAAATGTTCGTTTAACTAGGTAACCAAATCAGACAAAAGCTAGAAATGGATGACTTGACCAACCATTCGCTTTACTCTTCTATTATCAGGATGACCAAGAATTAAGGAAAAGATAAAATAAAGATAATTAAGATTACGGTTTAACTCGTAAATAAGATTCAGGTAAAGGTATTTCATAGAAGTGTCATTCAGAATTTATCTACAATTACATCCATTGTATAATTTGCTGAGTAAGATTGTAGAGTGGAATTGGACAAAAGATTGTCTGGAATCAAGCAGGAAATAACTTCACATACTTTTATATCACATTATCAAATGGATTTGCCAATTAAACTTGTTTGTGATGCATCATAAATAGGTTTGGCGCAGTATTATCTCATATAATGCTGGATGGAACAGAAAAGCTAATTGCTTTTACTTCTGGAGTCTTGAACAAGACAGAAAGGAATTACTCTTAGATAGAAAATGAAGGTTCAGCATTAGTGTCTGGAGTTAAGAGATTTCATATGTATCTTTATGGAAGGAAAAGGTTCACACTTGTTACATATCATAAACCTCTATTAGCAATATTGGATCCAAAAGCAAGTTTACCTAAGTTAATAGCTTCAAGACAACAACGTTGGGCAATTACATTAGCCGCATATCCTTATGGTATATAATATCATCCTACGTCAAAGATGGGTAATGCATATGCTTTATCTAGATTTTCAGTAGACAAAGCACCAAAAGAGTATGATGACAGTATATTACTTGTTTCAGTATATAACATACCCATTACAGCCAAGGATATTGTACATAATACTAAGAAAACCCAATACTTAGTAAGGTTTTAGAGAGTTTAATGACAGGTAGGGACTTTTGTGGGCATGAGGTAAATTGTAAAGTCTATAAGGATATATGGAGTTACTTGAATAAAGCACAAGGTTGTGTAATGGAGGGGTCAAGAGTAATTATTCCTAGTTCACTGAGGAATGAGCTTTCCAAGGCATTGTCAGGTCAAGGTCTATTACAAGAACTTTTATATGGTGGCCAGGTGTAGATAGAGATATTGAATTATTTGTAAGAAATTGATTGAATTGTACTATGCAGCAGAACAACCCTCAATTTTCTAGAATGTACATGTGGGAATTACCCAAGTATCCACGGCAAAGAATGCACATATATTTTGCAGGTCCTTTCCTAGGTTATTTGTTTCTGATAGTTGTAGATGCTTACAGTAAGTGACCAGATGTAATCCCAATGAAGACAACAGCTTACGCCCCAATTCATGAGTTAATGAATTTTTTTTCTTCACTTGGAATTCCAGAAAGAATTGTGAATGATAATGGTCCACAGTTTACCTTACAGAATTTTAAAGATTTTTGTAAAGTAAATAGTATCAAATATACATTTTCTGCTACAAATCACCCTTCAACGAAAGGAGAGGCTGAAAGATTTGTTCCACTTAAGCATACCATGAAATGTAGAAAGGCCAATTCAGATAACATATTTTTCAATGGTGTCTAGATTTGTATTGTCTTATAGGACAACACAACACAGCACAATAGGTGTGACATCATAAACTTGGTGAATGGGAGGAGGATTAGGTGTAAATTAGATTTGTTGTATCCAGTTTCTAAAATGATTTAGAGGTAAAGGGTATAAACATTTAAAAAGTTTCTCAAAAGTAATACCTTTATTCCCTTGTTCTGATGTCCTGGTAAGATCATACAATACTCCAGAAAAGTGGATACCAGGAGAAATTGTAAAAGAGGTAGGAAATTAACATAATGAACTTCATATTGGTGGAAATATTGTAAAACGTCATGTTGATCAATTACGGCCGTTAAATAGAAATTTTGTAGATCATGTGAATGTTAGAGATGAGAAATTTTCAGAAGTCAAATCAAATATTAGCCAAGATGCTCAAATATCAGATGTAGATTCAGAATCTATTCATGTACTAGTACAGTATGAAGTTAGAGTACTTCCCTATAGGATGAATAGAAGGAGGCCTCCTGAGAGATTAGATTTGTAGTTTTGTACAATGTCAAGTTAAGGGAGAGGAGACTGATATGTATTTTGCACTGTTATACTATATGCGCTACGGGTATTAAGAGTAATAATTGCACAGTATTGTATTGTTAGAAAGTGTTTCGGCACAGTTCATCGGTGTAGCAAAGTGTGTTATGAAGGATTTAATCATTCATTAATTGTCCTAAAGTTAGGAAGTGATTCTTCTTACTCTAGTATTGCCGTAGGATTCGATCTTTTGGGAGCGATGCTCACTTTCATTTTCTCTATGTATGTGTATGAGTTTAACATCTCACTTGAGAGTCAGAAGTTGTTGAGAAACGATAGAGAGCTGTGGAGCAATGTAATCTTAAGTCCATTAAAAGTATTTTAAGAATACCAACGTATCATTACATCCCACCAAGAAGAATCCACGACAGTAGTATGGGATAAATAATAACACTCTTGAATGGATATTATTTCAGGTATGTATGAAGCTGTCATTTCACTTGGGATAACCAATACCCTACAAAACAGAAAGCTAATTAATTCCATATAAGAGGTTAAGGAGGCCTATTCTCATATTATTTATAAATTTGTTCGGAATCCCAGTATGATGTCGAATCGGTGACATTTAAACATTAAATGTCAGTTGGATATAAAATAAAAATCTTTTTTTTTAGCAGTGAAAAATTACCATTTATCATCTACTGTTGGTTAATCATTTCCAAATTTCAAAATCCTAATTATGATTTTTAGTGAAAATATTTTGTTTCAGATTTATAAATAGATAATTTCCATATAATTCTATATTATAAAAATTTGAAGTATTTATAGATGACTGTCTGCTAACAAGAAATGCCAATTTATGTTCTCGCAGATCCCTAACTTCCCACAAGGATGTTATTATTGCAGCCCCGTTTATGGGGTAAGTTAAGCTCTGGACCTACTGTTGCATATATATATATATATATATATATATATATATATATATATATATATATATATATATATATATATATATATATATATATGTGTGTGTGTGTGTGTGTGTGTGTGTTTGTGTGTTAGTGATGATTAGATAATGACTTAGTGGTGTCAAATAACCAAAATCGAATATGGTTTCTCTTTGGACAGAATGTCCTGCAGTGCAAATAGTTTTTGAGATAACCGCAGTAATATATCTACATTTCTCCATTTAATTTTTGGTATCGACACGTGTTTCGGATCACTTTGCGAGCCATCTTCAGGATTTCATTGTTTTTTAATTACACTTTAATATATAGGTTATTGTATTAAAAATTTGATACAGAATTATTTAGATATTAGGGAAAACATTGAAAAAAAATTGCTAAATAAAAGTTTTAGATTCTTCGAAACATGGACACGAAAATTTGAGATCATTTATAAATGCATAAATGATTTTCCATAAGGCTTTAGGGATTTGAAAGAAAAAAAAAACCCGATTTTATTCTTTGTAGTCATACCGATGTCAGTTCCTCAGGAACGCCATCTATTGTTATAAGCAAACCTAAGTGTGAAACTTACATTTGCACAAATTTGGTATGTGATTTGCAAAGCTGTACACCAGCCTTTTTGCAACCTTGGAAGCTTGAGCTTCAGTGGAGAAAGAAAAAAAAACAACATGGATAGAAGTTTAAAAACTGTGTTATAGCAGAGAAAATGTAGTAGCCTAGCGACAAAAAATTGGCTTAAAAATAGACGCTGTTCCAAATGGAATATAGTCCGAGATCAATGCTAATCACATATCATATCTCTGCGGGAGCAAATTAACTTTAAAATATCACCATTTAAAAAAAAAATGACGTTCCTGAGGAACTGATATTTGTCCCGCTACAACGAATGGAATCCCTAAAGCTTTCGAAAAATCCTTTTGGTATTTCTAAATGATCCTAGATTCTCGTATTCATAGTTTAAAAACAAACAGTTTATGTTTTTTTATTTTTTTTTCCAAAAATTTAAATAATTTTGTATCAAATTTTTACCAATATAACCTATATATCAAAGTGTAATTCCAAAAACTGAATGATCCAAAACATGATGCGACACCAAACAATAGATGTAGGATAGGAAATGTATTTCTGCCATTATCCTGAAAACTATTTGGAGGACATTCTGTCTGAAAAAAATTGCCTTTGATTTTTGGACGAAACTGAGATATTGTCTATTCTTTGTAAAAGTAGTATAACATACCCAAGTATCGTATTTAGAAATGACAAGGCATGGACAACCTGGATTGAAGAACAGCGGATGCTACACCAAGGAGAGATTAATGGAGCTAAGATACTTCGAATTATTATTATTATTATTATTATTATTATTATTATTATTATTATTATTATTATTATTATTATTATTATTATTATTATTATTATTATTATTAAGAGCTAAGTTACAACTCTAGTTAGAAAAACAAGAGGCTAAAAGCCCAAGGACTCCAACAGGAAAAAATAGTCAAGTAAATAAAGGGAATAAGGAAATAAATGAACAATATAGGAAGTAGTGAAAAATTTTAATAAAATATTTCAAAAACATCAAAACCAATAAAACAGATATTTCATATATTAAATATAAAATGACTTAAATCCGCCGGTTCAAAACAAAAACATTAGCTGCAAGTTTGAACTTTGGAAGTTCTGCTGATTCAATTTCCCGATTGAGAAGATCATTCCACCATTTGTTAGCAGTTGGAATAAAACTTCTAGATTGCTGTGTAGTAAAGAGCCTCGTGATAGAGAAGGCCTGACTATTAGAATTAGCTTCATGCCTTGTTTCAAGAGCAAGATGGAACTATACAGGAAGATCTGAATGTAAAGGATGATCAGAATTATAAAAAAAATCTTATGCAACATGCATAATAAGAATCAGTAGCTGAAGACTAGGTAGGAGAATATTACTCGAAACAGGGTATAAGGAATGAATTAAAATACTTCTTCAGAATAAATGGATAACCAAAAAACCTAAAAGACTTTTTCAATAAGGTAATTTTTTTAGTACATTTAAAGAAGACACAGACCTTATATGTTTCTCAAAAATATTTTTCTTTCGAGAATCACACTAAATATTTAAGTCATAAAAAGTTAAAGAAACATTACCAATACTTAGATCCGATTGTTGAGAAGCAACTGTTCTTCATCTACTTATAATCATATTTTGAGTTTTATTAGGATTAAACCTTATATCCCACAATTTGCACCATAAACTAATTTTAGCTAGATCTCTATTAAGGGATTCAGCAACCTCAGATCTACATTCAGGAGATGGAATTAAATGCAACGAGAGTAGCATCATATGTATATACAACAAGCTTGTTTTCTAGGCCAAACAACATGTCATCTGTATATATTGTGAAAAGTAATGGACCCAAAAAACTGCCCTTAGGAACAACAGATATCACATTTCTATACTCACTATGCTGTCCATCAACAACTCTTTGTGATCTATTACCTAAAAATTCAGTAATGATGCTAAGAAACGACTCATCCACTCCGAACTGTTTGACTTATAAAACAAGGGACATGATAAACACGGCCGAAGGAGGGACTAAAATCAAGGACGATCATATGTACTTCCTCACCACAATCAAAGGATTTTTTTACACATTAGAGAATTTGAGAAGGGCATCACATGCTCCAAGGACTTTACGAAAATCAAATTGTAAACTCGTAAACAGATGATTACCTTCAGCAAACCTATTAAGATGTTTTGCCAGAAGCCGTTCAAAAACCTAAGATAATATGGGAGTTATGGAAAGTGAGTGGTAATCAGAAAGACTTGAGCTACCACACATTTAGATAGAGAAGTAACATTACCAATACTCCAACAAGTGCTAAAAGCTCCTCTGCTTGCTAACATAAAAAATAACATCATAAGCATCAAGGTCTATCAAGAGAACTTTAATTTCACTAGATTGAAAAAAACTAAACTATTTAGTTTAGCCTGAGGGAAACAAGAATGAGGATATTCGGGTTTCTCATTGCTCTGCTTATTGTCAAACATATCTGCCAAAAGGGTTAATTTTTTTTGGACAGTGAGGGACAGAGCCGTCTGTTTTAAGTAAAGGAAGAGATATTGCATCTACACCAAAGGATAGATTTAAGGGTAATCCTGGGTTGTACATGAAAGGTTTTCTTTTATTGTTAAATTGTGTTACTTTTCATTTAAAGCAAAAGCTCAAAGCTGAGTGTCGTTATTCCACGTCAAGTCTGATCTGCAACCCTTACAAAGATAATAGGCCTCTAGCTTCTCGAAATAAGCACATCTAAAATCATAACTGAACCATGGTTTGTCCTTCATTTGGTACCTTAGCACACGAGAAGGGATGCGCCTTTATATTATGCTGGCTAGATTCTAATTCAAATTGATAGCAGGATCGATAATACTATACAATTATGACCAATTCAAGCCCAAAAAATCATACAAAATTAAATTCTAGCCTGCCTGAGATTTCATATAAATTTTACATAAATATGATGCATTAGGGACAGGCTGCTCAGTCGTCACTAATAATGAAATCAAGGCATGAAATATTCTACGGGCCAACCAAGGGAAAGGCCCGTGCCAACAACAAGTGTTGGCTTTAATACCCCAACAACAATGCGACTGCCCTTTATAAGGACCAGTAACGATCCTCATTCCCTTTCCAAACCTTGGCTTAAGAAATTGAGTCTCTCACCTTGCAAGACCTCATACCTATCACCTTCCAGATCCTTACCAGAGTCCTTTCCTTATCCTCGACCTCTACCTTCCTACAACTCCTGCAACAATTCTAGTTTCCAGCCACAGAGCAGGGATAAGCCTCTTTGCTTAAACCTACTCCTATTCTCTCCTATTGAAAATACTTCTCGCCTCTCCCAGTCTGGGACTTGCTGCTATCAATACTTTTTCTCTAACTAAAACTTTTTTTCGTGGACCTAAAAAGGAGTCCCTTTTTTCGAGTTACTTTCTGAACCTTTCCATGTCTTGTCAAATCCCTCCTTCATCCCTCATCCTGCATCCTTTTTCCTATTCCAGACTCTTTCAAATCCAACCTTTCCTTTTAATACACCAATTTTTGCTCCTTTAGGAGCTCTCATTCCAGATTGCTATCCTCTTACGGGCTATCTAGGACAAGAGCCCGTGTCATGTTACAGGCATGGCAATCTTCACCAACCAACCATCAGATGTCCCAATTAGAGAAACAACCTCACTTGTTATAATGTCAGGGGAGGCGGTGTATACGAGGGCCAAGTAGTTACCAGACCTGTATGTAGCTTCACTTATTATTTGCTCACAGCCTGATTCAGAGGCAGTCTAAAGCTCTTAAGACATGGCAATCAGTAGGAGAAACAGAATTTATCGACTCCTCATGGTGAGCATTGAAATCACCAACAAAGGTAAAAGAATCACCCAAGTCTCGATTCCGGAAGATCGATCATTAAGAGAAGTTGTTAAGCCTGGCAAAATATTTATTGCCTTAATCTCATGACATCCACTTTCATAGCAGTACTTATTAAAAGCTGACGGAACAGATTAACTGCAAAATATCACCATTTAAAAAAAGAAATGACGTTCCTGAGGAACTGATATTTGTCCCGCTACAAAGAATGGAATCCCTAAAGCTTTTGAAAAATCCTTTTGGTATTTATAAATGATCCTAAATTCTCGTATTCATAGTTTAAAAACAAACAGTTTATATTTTTTTTTCTAAAAATTCAAATAATTTTGTATCAAATTTTTACCAATATAACCTATATATCAAAGTGTAATTCCAAAAACTCAATGTAGTCCTAAGAAGGGTAGCAAAGTGATCCGAAACAGGATGCAACACCAGACAATAAATGTAGAAAAGGAAATGTATTTCTGCCATCATCTTGAAAACTATTTGGAGGACATTTCGTCTGAAAAAGTTTCCTTTGATTTTTGGACGAAATTAAGATATTATCTATTCTTTGTAAAAGTATTAAAACATGCCCAAGTATCGTATTTGGAAATGATGAGGCATGGACAACCTGGATTGAAGAACAGCGGATGCTTCACCAAGGAGAGAATAATGGAGCCAAGATACTTTGAATTATTATTATTATTATTATTATTATTATTATTATTATTATTATTATTATTATTATTATTATTATTATTAATAGATAAGTTACAACTCTAGTTAGAAAAACAAGAGGCTAAAAGCCTAAGGGCTACAACAGGAAAAAATAGTCAAGTAAAGAAAGGAAATAGATAAACAATATAGGAGGTAGTGAAAAATTTAAATAAAATATTTCAAAAACATCAATACCAATAAAACAGATATTTCATATATTAAATATAAAATGACTTAAATCCGCCTGTTAGAAAAAAAAAAAAAAACATTAGCTGCAAGTTTGAACTTTGGAAATTGGAAGTTCTACTGATTCAATTCCCCGATTAGGAAGATCATTCCACAATTTGTTAACAGCTGGAATAAAACTTTTAGAGTGCTGTGTAGTAATGAGCCTCGTGATGGAGAAGGCCTGACTATTATAATTAACTGCATGCCTTGGTTCAAGAGCAAGATGGAAATATCCAGGAAGATCTGAATGTAAAGGATGGTCAGAATTATAAAAAAAAAAATCTTATGCAACATGCATAATGAGAATCAGTAGCTGAAGACCAGGTAGGAGAATATTACTCGAAACAGGATATAAGGAATGACTTAAAATACTTCTTCAGAATAGATTGATAACCAAAAAACCTAAAATACTTTTTCAATAAGGCAATTTTTTTTAGTACATTTAAAGAAGACACAGACCTTATATGTTTCTCAAAAATAGTTTTCTGTCGAGAATCACACCAAATATTTGAGTCATACAAAGTTAAAGAAACATTACCAATACTTAGATCCAATTGTTGAGAAGCAACTGTTCTTTGTCTACTTATAATAGTATTTTGAGTTTTATTAGGATTAAACCTTATATCCCACAATTTGCACCATGCGCTAATTTTAGCTAGATCTCTATTAAGGGATTCAGCAATCCCAGATCTATATTCAGGAGATGGAATTAAATGAAAGAGAGTATATCTGTATATACAACAAGCTTGTTTTTCAGGCCAAACAACATGTCATCTGTATATATTGTGAGAAGTAATGGACCCAAAAAACTGCCTTTAAGTACAACAGATATCATATTGCTATACTCACTCTGCTGCCCATCAACAACAACTCTTTGTGATCTGTTACCTAAAAATTCAGTAATGATGCTAAGAAATGACCCATCCACTCCGAACTGTTTGACTTATAAAACAAGAGATTCATGATTAACACGGCCGAAGAAGGGACTAAAATCAAGGACGATCATATGTACTTCCTCACCCCAATCAAAGGAATTTTGTACACATTGGAGAATTGGAGAAGGGCATCACCTGCTCCAAGGACTTTACGAAAATCAAATTGTAAACTCATGAACAGATGATTACCATCAGCAAACTTATTAGGACGTTTTGCCTGAAGCCGTTCAAAAACTTAAGATAATATGCGAGTTAAGGAACGTTAGTGGTAACCAGAGAGACCTGAGCTACCACACATTTATATAGAGAAGTAACATTACCATTACTCCAACAAGTGCTCAAAGCTCCTCTGCATGCTAACGCATAAAATAACATCATAAGCATCAAGGTCTATCAAGAAAACTTTAATTTCACTAGATCGAAAAACTAAACTAGTTAGTTTAGCCTAAGGGAAACAAGAATGAGGATATTCGGGTTTCTCATTGCTCTGCTTATTGTCAAACATATATGCCAAAAGGGTTCTTTTTTTTTTTTGGACAGTGAGGGACAGAGCCATCTGTTTTAAATAAAGGAATAGATATTGCATCCACACCAAAGGCTAGATTTAAGGGTAATCCTGGGTTGTACATGAAAGGTTTTCTTTTATTGTTAAATTGTGATACTTTTCATTTAAAGCATAAACTCTCCAAGCAAAAGCTCAAAGCTGAGTGTCGTTATTCCAGGTCAAGACTGATCTGCAACCCTTCCAAAGATAATAGACCTTGAGCTTCTCGAAATAAGCACGTCTAAAATCATAACTGAACCATGGTTTGTCCTTCATTGGTACCTTAGCACACGAGAAGGGATGTGCCTATCAATTATGCGGGCTAGATTTTCATTCAAAGTGATAGCAGGATCGACAATACTATACAATTATGACCAATTCAAGCCCAAAAATTATGCAAAATTAAATTCGAGCCAGCCTGAGATTTACAGGAATATGATGCATCAGGGACAGGCTGCTCAGTCTTCATTAATAATCAATTCAAGGCATGAATGCAACAGTCCGTCCCTACAACACCTCAACAGTCGAGTGCAACAGCAGTCATCCCTTCTACCTACATGACTGAGTCCTCCAATGCCATGGAGACCGAAGAGGGTGCCCACTCCATGGACTTCAACTGTACAGATTGCCTTCAGACACTCCTGCAAGAAGCCACTGCCATATCAGAAAACATCCCAGCTACACAGCCAAAGAAGTGTCTACCAAAGTTTCGGCTCTCACAGGTCTACCACGAGCTCTCCTATACCTCTGTTGCTGCCATGGCTGCCAAGCCAGGCATGCAACTCACTGCAAGATCCAACAGGAAAGGTGATCTTATCATCTACCCAAGGACGTTGAGACAGCCAGATTCCTTCAGGAACACCCCACTTTAACGCTGCTGGATCCTACTTTTATCAGGAAGAAAGCTGTCATCACCAGGTATCCTGTGTCGATGTCTATCTCTATTGCAACGTCATGCAGCAACATTGACTGTGCTGTTCGCTGCAAAAGCAAAGATGACGTTCCAGTTTGACGTCTCATTGCTACCTTTATAGGTCCAGTTCCCTCCAAACTGGACTTAGGAGTCTGGGGAACTTTCCCCATTGAAGATTACACACCTGAGCTCCTTCAATGTTATAGATGCCAACGCTTTGGACATCATAAAGAAGAATGCAGAGGCCCCATCATCTGCGGTGTCTGCAGCCAGCAACATTGCACAGAAGTGTGCATTAAAGGCCACAAAGAAGAACGACAAACCACATCTAAGTGCCCTAATTGTTCTAAGCCAAACCATGCTTGGAATAAGCGCTGCCCAGAGCGTCTCAAGAGGATTGCAGCTATGAAGAAACCAGCTCCAATCCAACCACCGAAAGAACAGAGAACTCCTCGCCACTGAAGACAACGTCAGCCAGCCACTGCTCCTACATCTGCACCTGCAACTGCTCCTAATAAAGACCAGCACCAACCTGCAACTGTTCCCCAAAAGGACCAGCACCGACCTGCAACTGCTCCTCATAAGGACCAGCAACGACCCCCACCCTCATTCCCTTCCCAAACCTTGGTTCAAGAAATTGAGTTTCTCACCTTGCAAGACCTCATACCTATCGCCTTCCAGATCCTTACCAGAGTCCTTTCCTTATCCTCGACCTCCACCTTCCCGCAACTCCTGCAACAATTCCAGTTTCCAGCCACAGAGCAGGGATAAGCCTCTTGGCTTAAACCTACTCCTATTGTCTCCTACTGAAAATCCTTTTCTCTTTTCCCAGGTTCTCCTACTTACTGGGACTTGCTGCTATCAATACTTTTTCTATAACTAAATCTTTTCTTTCGTGGACCTAAAAAGGAGTCCCCTTTTTCGGGTTACTTTCTGCCTATTTCCATGTCTTGTTAAACCGCTCCCTCATCCCTCATCCTACATCCTTTTATCCCTCATCCTGCATCCTTTTTCTGTCCCAGACTCTTTCCAATCCAACCTCTCCTTTTTAAAACACCATATTTTGTTCCTTTAGGAGTTCTCATTCCAGATTGCTATCCTCTTACGGGCTGTTTAGGACAAGACCCCGTGTCATGCTACAAGGCAGGGCAATCCTACGAACAAACAAACGAAGGAATGGAACTGCCTTTCATAAGGACCAGCAACGACCCTCATCCCCATTCCCTTCCAAAACCTTGGCTCAAGAAATTGAGTTTCTCACCTTGCAAGACCTCATACCTATCGCCTTCCAGATCCTTACCAGAGTCCTTTCCTTATCCTCGACCTCCACCTTCCTGCAACTCCTGCAACAATTCCAGTTTCCAGCAACAGAGCAGGGATAAGCCTCTTTGCTTAAACCTACTCCTATTGTCTCCTACTGAAAATCCTTTTCTCTTTTCCCAGGTTCTCCTACTTACTGGGACTTGCTGCTATCAATACTTTTTCTCTAACTAAATCTTTTCTTTCGTGGACCTAAAAAGGAGTCCCCTTTTTCGGATTACTTTCTGCCCCTTTCCATGTCTTGTCAAATCCCTCCTTCATCCCTCACCCTGCATCCTTTTATCCCTCATCCTGCATCCAGCATCCTTTTTCCTGTTCCAGACTTTTTCAAATCCAACCTTTCCTTCTAATACACCATTTTTTGCTCATTTCAGAGTTCTCATTCCAAATTGCTATCCTCTTACAGGCATGGCAATCTTCACCAACCAACCATCAGATGTCCCAATTAGAGAACCAACCTCACTTGTTATAATGCCAGGGGTGTCGGTGTATACGAGGGCCAAGTAGTTACCAGACCTGTAAGTAGCTTCACTTATTATTTGCTCACAGCCTGATTCAGTGGCAAAGTCTAAAGATCTTAAGACATGGCAATCAGTAGGAGAAACAGAATTTACCAACTCCTCATGGTGAGCATTGAAATCACCAACAAAGGCAAGAGAATCACCCATGTCTTGATTCCGGAAGATCGACCATAAATAGAAGTTGTTAAGCCTGGCGAAAATTTGTAATGCCTTAATCTCATGACATCCACTTTCATAGCAGTACTTATTAAAAGCAGTGTGCTCAGTCCTAATATTCACCTCCATTCCCCTTGTCCTAAGGATGGCATCGTGTTTCAACATTACTGGCTTATTAAAACTAGTTATAGGGAGCTCAGATTAGTGCCTCATATTAGAAAGCAAAGTTTCTGAGCACAAAAGAATATCATACTGTCTGGACGAAGTTCTAAGGTTTTCAATATTTGCAGGAGGACCAAGAATTTTGTAATATAGTAGACCCCATTGAGAAAATATAGGACATACCTTTCCCAGATTTTGCTCATTTTCCTCAGAGAGCATAAGAAATGATGGTAATAAAAAAGATACATCCTCTTTAAAAACCAGATCAGCAAGAATGATATAAACAATATACAGTGATACCTCTACATACAGGCTTAATTCGTTCCGTGAGCTGCTTCGTATGTTAAAACGATCGTATGTTGTAGCAAATATTCCCATAAGAATACAGAGCAATTTGTTTAATTCGTTCCTAAGCCTAAAAACCCATGATAATTCCTTAATAAATTGCTACACATAATTACATATAACATTAATACAATTGAATAATACAGAAATATCTAAAAAAGAATAATAATAAAGAGATTATAAATAAAAAAGGTGTTTTTATTGACACTCTACCTTAGAGACAGGCCAGCGCAGGTGTAGGAAATGCTACGCAGGAGGAGACAGAAGATTAGCGAGGAGGTAGAGACGGCGACTGCGATAACGTACCCTAACTTACTCTAACTTACACTACATGAATTTTAACCTAACTTAGCTTTTTTTTATTTTTATATTTTATATTTCTTTTACATTTTTTTCTTTTCTATTTTTAATTTGCATCACTTTCACTCGATTCGGTCTTACTTTTCTTTGCTTCACTTTCTTTCTCTTCATCATGATCACTGGACCGCTTCGTAGATTTTTTAAAGAAACTATCGAGAGAAAGTTGCTTGTTACGACTTTTGAGAACTTTTCTGAAGTGTGTTAAACAAACATCATCGAACTGCGCAACTACATGACAAACCTGAAGTTTCTTTGGGTGATGCTTATCGATGAAATCAATCACATGTTGATGATATGGCAACATCTGTTTTATTTCAGCCGAACCTAAGATGTGACCTACCTCCTCGATCTCCTCCGGCTCACCCAACTGCGCTTGGAACTCATCATGCTGCATGGCTTGCAGCTCCTTGAGTTTCTCGGTGTTGAGCTCTTCATGATGCTCATCGACGAGTTCAGTGAGGTCCTCTTCATCGACCTCCAGACCCATGGACTTGCCAAGGCATACAATCTCTTCGATGTCTTCCTCGACGGCAAGCACAGTTCCAGGCTCGGGGCCAAAACCTTCTAAATCTCTGGGAGCAACAGCATCAGGCCAAAGCTTCTTCCAAGCTGAATTCAGTGTCCGACGAGTTACTCTCTCCCAAGACTGATCTATGATCTTTAAGCAGTGCACGATATTTAAATGGCTCCTCCAAAATTCACGCAAAGTTAAGTCGTTACTTTGCGTGACATTGAAGCACTGCTTAACAAAGTGCTTGGTGTAGAACTTCTTGAAATTAGAGATGACTTGCTGGTCCAAGGGCTGGAGGATAGGGGTGGTATTCGGTGGAAGATACAACACTTTGATGAATTTGTATTTGTCGATGATATCATCTTCGAGTCCTGGGGAGTGAGCAGGTGCATTATCCAAACAAAGCAAGCACTTCAAAAGAAAATTTCTCTCCTAAAAGTACTTCGTGACAGCAGTGCCGAAAACTACGTTTACCCATTCCACAAAGAAATGCCTAGTGACCCAAGCCTTAGAATTAGAACGCCAAGAACATGCAGCAGGTCTTTATTAATTATCTGTGCTTTAAATGCCCTAGGGTTTTCGGAATGATAAACTAATAACGGCTTCATTTTGCAGTCCCCGCTGGCGTTGGCAGAAAGCGCAAGAGTTAACTGATCCTTCATAGGGTTATGTCCAGGCATTTTCTTCTCTTCGCGGTAATGTATGTTCGACTAGGCATCTTTTTCCAAAACAGACCGGTTTCATCACAGTTGAAAACCTGCTGCTCTACCTAGCCTTCCTCCTCCACGATCTTTTCAAACTTTTTAACAAAATCATTAGCAGCCTCGGTGTCCGAACTTGAAGCCTCTCCATGCAGAACAACTGAATGAATCCCGGTCCGTTTCCTAAATTTCTCGAACCAGCCTCGAGATGCCTTGATTTCCTCCGTCGTAGGATCGGTTGAACTCTCCTCTGCGTCACCCCTAAAGCCCGCCGCCTTCAAGTCACAATAGATAGCGCTAGCCTTCTCACAAATGATCGTTTCAGTGATGCTATCGCCAACAATCTCCTTGTCCTTTATCCAGATCAACAAAAGGCGTTCCATCTCTTCCAGAGTAGGGTTACGACGTTTAGAAATATTGGAGATCCCCTTCGATGGTTTGACTGCTTTAATGGCTGCCTTCTGTTTTATGATCGCCGAGATCGTAGACATATTCTGGCCACATTTTTTAGCCAGATGGCTAACACGCACACCTTGCTCATATTTTTCTATTATTTATTGTTTTAGTTCTAATGAAAGCATAGACTTCTTCCTTTTCTCACCACTACTACTTCCTGAACCAAAACTAAGCATATTAGGACCCATGATTATACGTAAAATAAAAAATGAAACGTGAGAAAAGGAAGACAAAAAACACTGTTAATAACGGAGCGAATAGAAAACAGCCACACGATGCACATGAGATGAGAGGACTGATCAAGGCAACGCTCGATTGGCGTCGTTCCGATGTGCTGCTGTCTACCGGTGTAAACAAGAAACTACGATCGACGCTTCGAGAAAATTCTACGCGCATGATCTACGTCGTATGTTGGAGCATGACTTCGGGTGTCGTGAAGCAAATTTGATCGAATTTTACTTCGGATGCTGGAAAAGTCGTATGTAAAGACAATCGTGTATAGAGGTTCCACTGTATACAGAAATATAAATAATGTGATTGATCATACCCATGGACTATAAAAAAAAAGTCGAACAACTGGTTAACATGGAAGAACCGATAAACTATGCAAGGCTAAATAGCTTCCAGGATAGCCACTCCAACTGAAGGGAGGACAATAAGGATGGTTTTTAAAAGAAAAAGAATCAGATAAAGGAAAGACAATCTCTTGATAAACCACCAGGCACTTATGGCCTTTCTATTAAGCCTGCCCAATACACCATTTCAAATAAATAGAGGAAGAAAATAAATAAAATAAAATGATGTGCCCGAGTTTACTCAAAAGCAAGAGAACTCTAACCCAAGACAGTGGAAGACCATTGTACAGAGGCTATGGCACTACTTATGACTAGAGAACCATGGTTGGATTTTGGAGTATCCTTCTGCTAGAAGAGCCGCTTATCATAGCTAAAGATTCTCTTCTACCCTTACTAAGAGCAAAGAAGTCACTGAACAACTACAGTACATTAATTAGCCCCTTGAGCGAAGAAGAATTGTTTTGTAATTTCAGTGTAGTCAGGTGAATGATGAAAGAGGAGAATGTCTAAAGAATAGGCCAGACTATTCGGTGTATGTGTACGCCAAGAAAAAAATTAGCCATACCCAGAGAGAGGGGTCTAATGTATCACTGTCTGGCTAGGTAAAGGATCCAATAACTCTGTAGTAGTAGTATATTAATGGGGGACTGATGCCCTGGCCAACCTACTACTTATGTGGAGAGTGATGCGGTTCCGGATGAACTGGACTTAGAGATTGATGTAGTCTTCAAATATGGAACTTCTGAGGGAGTGAGTAAGCTTCATGTCTTAGGCTGTGTTGCAAATGTCGCCAGAAAGAAGGAAAACGGAATGGATAGGAGTTCAGAAACTGTTTCATTGCAGAAAAAAAAATGTAAGAGCCTCAAGACCACAATTTGTCATGTAGAAAGACACTGCTCAAAATTTTAATGAGGCCGAGGTCAATTCAAATCACTCAACAAATCTCTGCAGATGTAATCTTCACAATAGGGTCAACTTTGAACAAGAGACTGTGTTACTGGAACACTGACGTTGGTGTAGCTACAAAAAATGGAATCCGAATCTTTGTGAAATTCCTAAAGGCTTTTAAAATATCATTAATGTGTATAAAAATGATCTCAAATTTTCGATTTATCTTTCGAAGAATCTAAAGTTTTTGTTTATAAATTTCTGTTGAATGTGTTTATCAATATCCAAATAGTTTTGGATCAAATTTTCAACTCCATAATCTATATATTAATATGTAATTCCAAAACCCAATATAGTACTGAAGAAAGGTCGCAAAGTAATCTGAAGCACATGTCGACAACAAACAATAAATAAAGTAAAGAAAATTTATTTCTGCTGTTATCCTGAAAACTATCTGCAGGACATTCTGTCTGAAGAGAAACTAACTTCGATTTTTTAACAATATTAAGACATTGTCTAATCATTGTAAACATAGAGTAACACGCCCAAGTACCGTATATAGAGGGGAAAAAAAGCTTAGAAAACATGGATGAAAGTGGAAGAGATGCTTTTCAGCTGCTGTGGAGAGTGATGGGATTCCAGATGAACTGTACTCAGAGATCAATGTAGTGTTCACTTATGGACCTTTGGGGGAGCGAAAAAGGTTCACCTCGTAGGCTGCATTGTACAAACGAGGCCAGTATTGAAAGGTCTACCTCAACCCTTTAGCAACCTTTAGAGCTTGAGGTGATTCGGAGAAAAACGAAAAATTGCTTGAATAGGAGTTCAGAAACTTTTTCATTGCAGGGAAAATGCAAGAGCCTAAAAACCAAAATTTGTCATAAGGAAAGATGCTGCTCCAAATGGAATTGAATGGGAGATCAATGCAAATCACATAGAAAATCTTTGCGGGAACAAGTAAGCTTAACAATTTGAACAAGAGAGAGCATTCTTGGGGAACCGACGTCGGTGTGGCTGCAAAGAATGGATACGGGATCTGCATGAAATTCCTAAAGTTCTTTCTTTTTCTTTTGCTAGATATGTCTTTTTTTCATTATCGTAAAAAATAACTATATTTTTTAGGGGGAAAAAATATAATAGAACTATAATACACCATGAAAAAAAAGGAAACCAGGGCTCTATATTATAGATTTATAATGTCTTTTTAAGTTTTATACCAAATTTCAATGCCATATCGTCGAAACTAAGGGAGACGATAGAATTTGAAGGTCGACAAGTGTAGTTTTGAGATACAGGTACTCAAATTTTTTCATTATATTTTTACAAAAACAATAATAATAAATCATCATTGCTATGAATTTTATTTCGCTTTTTGGATATCAATAAACCAAAGCAAAGTTATTTATCAAGATTTAATCTGAAATGAAGAATCCTTTGCTCAATATCTTGTTTCCTTAAGCGAGACGTTCTCTCCTTCATCATCTCCCCTCTACACTAGCTCCGCTAATTTCAGCGATATTACTCACTTTTGAACTCTTATTAGATGGAATTTTCTTCTTCCTTATGTTAGCAAGATGTTGAAGTATTCCTTTTCTCTTTGAAACAATTAAATTATTGCCGACAATGAGAAAAAAATTATGTAAAAATGAGTGTGAGTGAATGACAGAGGTCAAACTCAAACGTACTCTTTATAAGGTGTATGGTAGGACTTAAGGGCGTAGGGTTTAATTTGCCTGGGTATACATTGTCTTGTGTTTCGTGGAATCTATACATATACCATTGTTCACAACTTTTTTTACATTAAAACTCTAAGGACTCCTCAATGCAAAAAATCTCTTGTCCTGGCCAGCCATACCGAAGTTATCACTCAAGAAAGACAAATAGAAAAGGAAAATTTTTGTGTTATAAAGAAGGGTGTACCTACTCCCTTAGATAACCCTCCTACACCTAACGCTAATCCTCAAACATCTCCTTTGTTTCAAAATCCAATCACCACCTCACTTTCATGGAGGTAAAGATTCTTGGTGGCGCTGGTTGAGCTTGTTCCACCAGACAGTACATGAAAACACTAGATACTCTCAGGCTGACTAAAAAAAGATTTTTTTTTTTAATTGCCTCTCGGCAACACGATGTGGACCTAGAATTTGCTTGAAAGATCTATCTGTCTCAAATTTAAGTATTAGTCCATCTAACTAGAGTTAAAGCTTTAAAGATATAAGTTGCTAAATCCTGTGGAGAATATTTTTTTTAGTTTAGTTTATTTAGAGTGGGAGTGTGTTGTTTTGAAAATGTCTAACTGAAACATAAAAAAAAGATACATCAGGGAAGTATAAGAGCACGGACACTTAAGAACACAGCACCATGGCAATGAATTTGGTGATGAAGTTCACAAACTTTCACTTTAATAGTAAAGCTTCATCTTTCTAGAGGCCTAAAGACTCCAGACTTGACTAAATAATTAGATTTGTCAATACTAAATCTAGCTCCATTTCAGGCTCTTTTCCGGCTCCGTTCTAGCAATGCCAGTGAGATGCTAGAAAGGAATTTACGTTAAAAATAAAGACAATGGCAATGGGTGGCAGCGGGGATGTATCAAAATGAAGTTAAGATTTTTATGTTTACTTCCGAAATACTGAGAATGAATAAAATATTAACTCACTACCATCACTTACCTAAGTTATTTAGATCAACTTTACTCATTTCAAAATGTCAGTTATAACTATTGCAAACACAATCAATCAAATATAGGTATTAAAGATAAGAGCATGTATAACCTAATCTAATCACTTTAGTGTATAAATTTACATTACCTAATGAGACATCTTAACAAGAACAAAATGGAAGGAGATAATTATAAACAATCAAAGTAATACAAATGGAAAGCCGAAATAAGAAGGTAATAGAAATATTCCTGACTCCAGGTTTATTATAATATCAAATGATTAAAATGGGGTTGAACAGCTGGTCCTATGACCCATGTCTTTAAAAATCTCTAAAGAAAAAATATACGCAAAATTCAAAACAAACATCCAACACTCTCAGCCCGAGTTGTGTAAAACCCAGTGATACCTGAGTAGCATAAAATTAAAATCTAATCGAAGAATGGTTAATTTTGCTGTGAGCCCACATTACCTGCACTCACTCCAGAACTTGATATAATAGCCCTTTCTGGGAGAATGGCCGCCATTATATCTGACAGGCCCACGCCCTTTGTATTCCTTGCTACGCTAATCTGTATCACTGGCAAAGGATGTAGGCTTGTCCATCCTATCTCTCACTAGCAGGAAAGAGGATCATTCGGCCTTACTCAAGTTGTTGTAGAAGGAACACTTATCTTGTGGTGACCCAGACTGACAGGTGAATGTTGACCCGTCTTTTCAGGCTGGGGTCTTGCTAGTAAATTGGGTGTGTCTCAGGTTGAATTGGGTTTACCTGGGTTCATCTCCCAACAGGCGAGTCTTGTTCAGCTGAGGTGCCAAATCATGAAATTTGGCCTTGGCATTACACTTTTTTTTTTTTTTTAAATTGAGGTTGAGGCAAGCTTTGGTACAAAATTCACTGAATAATCCTGCAATTCTAGGGGGACATACACAAAAATTCTATCCATTCTGGCATAAAAATAAAATTTTAAAAAAATTATTACCACATGGTCGTTGCTATGGGTACAATATTTCAAAACTAATTAGACCTGAATTAGTGCTGAGAGAAAAATGCTGCTTATATGAAGTTATATTCAAACTAGTTTAATATTTTTTCTGAAGAAAACATAGTTTAAGGAAAGAATAAATATTACTTAGCATATGGTCCTTTGTCTTGGGTTTTTACGCCGTGATATCACAAAAACAATGCAGATTTGTCAACAACAACATTAAATGCTGGCTACCTGTGTCTCGGTAAAAGAAAACATAAAGCAAAAGCGAAAATATCAGAGTAACGAAAAATTTTGTCTAAGCCAGAGAAAAAAAAATGAAGAAAATTCTTCACAAATCGTAATTGCCGTTTTCACATGAATAGGACAGCTAGACAACAGAGAATAAACTACTACCTGGATCTTCTTTGCTAGAACATTTTTTTAAGCAAGTGTTTCTCGGTAAATTTAGCCACATCCACCTAGAAATAGATTATCCTCGTTACTGTCGCCAAGAATATTTTTGGCCAAATTGAAAACAGGTCTGTACGAACATGCACGTATGAAGGAACAAACCAAACTTTGGGCTGGACCTGCCCCTAAACCTAATGCTGTTAATAAACCCTTAGAAGCAAAGAGTAACATTAATCTCCTCATAATGGAAAGTGAACAAACACACTTTCTCAAAATGTCTGACGAACACAGCAAGCTTCTTTAATATGACAGCACCTCTTCTAAAGACATAAATTAGTATTCTCATTTCCTTGTAAATTCAGGTTAAAATGATTTTATGCAAAATTGTTTAATATTTTAGGATTTGGAACAATCAACATGAACTTTTTCTAAATCAATAAAATTGATGCCTATAATTTCATAGATTTTGAAATATTATTTTGTTTTACATTATTCCTTTGTTTTAAATGGATAATAATTCAGTTAAGTTTTGCAGGACACGGTTTCAAAAGTGAATGATCACCCACCTAAACCTAAATTCAAAATTGATAATAGCCCGGCTGAGTCAGAGAATGTGCAGATGACTTATATTCATGAATATGAAGAACCTAACACCGTCCCAGTAACTGGGCTTCCAGAAGGATTATGTGGTAGTAGTGAAAATGTGTAATCCAAATGGCTCAATATCCAATATCTAAGAAATAAGGTGTAAAAGCTGTGCTAAATGAATCGTTGCACAAAATGTTTTTCCACTCAACACTCTGCCAGGAGGAGCGATGCAAATATTGTGTGCCTGAACTATCAGGAACCTCATAAATTACCTGTCTGAACAGGTATCCTTGCAGTATCCCAACAGGTCAACAAACCCATTATTGGATTTTCTAACAATCCCTTACTTCCTCCACCACATAGATATTTTTTTTTTCAATGCATATGGTAACTTCCTTTTATAGTAGAGAACACCATTTGACAAAGCCCGGAGTTTTTGTTAATAAAAAGATAGGCATATTTGTCTGACACACCGTGATAAAAAGAGAATAGGCCAGATGTTGATCATAATATTTGCACCTAATATATAAAATTGCCATTGTGCACACATAAAAAAGATAAGGAAATTTTGACAGGTTTTTTACTGAGAGGCTATGGTACGAAAGAAGGATAGCAGGTACACCCATTTTAGGTCTAACCGGAGGTGTGTGACATTGGCAAAACTTTTGCAGATGGTTGGCACAATTTGAATCTGGTGGTAGCATCAGTCAATTAAAGCAGCAACAGTCGGCATGAGGTCGACAGTTTAACTTGTCCTAAAGAAAAAAAGAAATCCTCTGTCTCAAGGGAGTTGACTATTCTATGCTCATCATAAACAGAGTTAGTTCAGTAGAGTTTGCACACATGAATAGAGGCAGTTCTATAACCATTGACTGTTGAGACTGAAAGACCCTTGCTTCCCTGGGATGTAATAGGAAGCGTTTTACAACTCATACAGATGCTGCTTGGAAAGGATTACAATTCATTTCAAAACACTAATCACAGAATCTGTTCTACTTTACTGGAGACAATTTTGGTGGAATATCTGAAATATTCTGCCATCTTGTACAGATACCTTCTTGAAAAGACTTCCTTTCTGAGGATATGCTCAATTGTGTCCACCCGTGAAGAGTCAGAGATGGGAGGGATCTCTTATACCTGAGTAGATGTGTTTGATATAGAAGATTGTCTCAGAGGAAGTTCTCTTGGTATCTCAATAGACTGATGTAATATGTTGGGATACCATTCCATGTGGGTCGACTTTAGAGCTACAAAGGTTAAGTTGAGGTCTTCACTCTCTTGTGTATTGCTTAGGATTCTTTTCAACAGGAAGAATGGGTGGAATCCATAAACATATAGGTTATCCTATGGGCGTTAAAAAGCATCCTCTAATACTGCTCTTTTGTCTGGTATCTGGCGAGCAGCGAGAGGAAAAATGTTTGGTTCAGGTTTGTTGCAAAGAGATCTATTATTGAGGATCCAAATACACATATTAGCCTCTAGATAACTTATGAATAGAGCGACTATTGTAACCCGACCACTTGTTCCCCGCACATGAGCTTTTCTGCTATAACATTTCTTTTCCAAGAATAAATCTCGCTCTCAGGGAAATTGTAATGACTTGACATCAATCCTAAATCCGGTTGCAGGGAGGAAAAGACACTCTTCATACATGTATGACACAACATTAAAGTTGTCGCATATGATGGTAACTGAGTGATCTTGTAGAATCTCCTTGAAGGATTAAGGTGCCGTGAACACTAAATTTTTGGTATATCTTCTCTTTGTTGTTTCACTGATCGTGCCTTTTTTTAAATATTAGTCACATGTGGAGTTTAAGGCCTCTAGAAAGATGAAGCTTTACTATTAAAGTGAAGATTTGATATTGCCACGGTATTGTGCTCATGCTCTTGTTGCTCTTATAGTCCCCTGATGTTTCTTTGTTTTATGCTGTAGGTAGATATTACTGAAACATGTTCCAACATTAAGTAAATTGAAATAGATATTCTTCACGATTGAACAATTTACATCCTTAGAGTTTTTAATCTCCATCGGGGGACTCATACTCACATTTAAATAACTGATAAATCATTCATACAAATGCTACATCCACACCTTGTTGTCAAGAAGCAATGTAAAAATAATCTAGTTTTTATCAGTGTAAGAGTATCTATGGTTTTTATATACTGACTGGTGGAACAAGCTCCACCAGCCCCACCATTGATATCTACAACCATCACAGAGATGCAAACTGGGTTTTACAGCAACTGAGACATATACTGTCTGAGGGTTATTCTATGTAGGGTATTGGCTATCCCAAAATGGAATGGCCACTTCATATATACCTGGAATAATATCCATTCATTAGTGTTATTCTACATCTCATCCGATGTCACCGATTCATCTTGATGGGGTTTAATGATATGTTGGTATTCTTACAATATATTTAATAGGTTAGCAGCTTACATTGCGCCTCAGCTCTCAACGTGTCTATACAACTCGTGACTCTCGATTGGGAATATGTAAACAAACCTCACACACATGCATACAAAAAATAAAAGTGACCATCGATCACGAAAAGATTAAATCCTGCTGTAATACAAAAGCAAGAAGAATCACATACTAACCTTAGGACAAATAATGAATGATTAAATCCTTCATAATAAACGTGACTACATGCATGAACTATGCCAAAACACGTTCTAACAGTGCAATACTGCGGAGCATAATTCTTAATACCTGTAGCACTTATAGTATTACAGTACAAAATACATAGTAGGTCTGTGTTAGGTGCAGGAGGGAGATATGAAGTAGTTACTCCCTACATTATAACATAAACATATGCCTTTTATATTTGTCCTTTTTAAGTGATAATTTTGGTATAGCTGGACCGAACAATGAAATTTTTGCAATGAGGAGCCTACAAAGTTTTAGGTTTAAGTAGGCCCCAATGAAATCTACCATCTCAGACCTTGAAGTATTTGCTTATAGAGGTAACATAAAGTGAGGCACCAAATTATAGAGCTGTGTCTACATCTTCATGAATATAATTTAAACTCTTGCTTTTGACTTTGAAGACGAACATTCAAGTCTAACGAATCTTGGATTTCCTTGGTCATCTGTAGGGAATTAAAAAGGCTAATGCTGTTTTCTGCCCTTTTTGGAAGACCACGTATATGATTATGATTATGTAAATAAGCAAAGCAAACTTTAATCACAATTACCAGAACTGAGAATATTGCAGGGAAACAGTTACAGACAGGGGCAAAAAAGACAACGATAAAGGTACCTATAACGGAAACAACAAACCAAAGCCTGAAAAACAAATCATTGGATAAAGAAACTAAAATGGTTATAATGAACATATTAAAAACGCAGCTCCAAAAGTTCAGAGTATATTTGTAAAATGTCCGAAAAATACTAGTCTTCAAAGAAAGTAAAATAAGACCTGAGTTCTTCTTCAGGGTAGACCCTTCTGCCTAATACGCTATGTTATACAGTTGCTACAGTCACCCATTGAGGTACTATTGCTAAAGAGTTATTAGAGTTATTAGATTATTTGACTGGACAGAAAGCACTGTTTTGGATCCCTCTCTCTGATTACGGCTCAATTTTTCTTTGCCTACACATACACCATATAGTCTGTCATATTTCCACTACTACTCTTCTGTCGTCACACACCAACACTGAAATTACAAAGCAATTATTCTTTGCTCAAGGGGTTAACCACGGCAATGTAATTGAACAGTGGCTACTTTCTTCTTGGTAAATGTAGAATATACTTATTAAACTATGGTAAGCAGCTCCTCTATGAGTACCACACTACAAAATAAAACCATTGTTCTTGCAGATCTAAGGGCGTATACTTATACAATAATCTTACATATTTTGGCTTTGTAAATATTAATAATTTAAACGAGATATTATCAATGGGCTGGTGTGATGGGCATACATCTATTTTTCAGATTTGAATAGGTACTGAGAGATAAAATAAGCTGCTTGTGTGTAAGTAGTACAAACATTAGATTCAAAACCAGCGGAATTGTTTATCTTGACACAGGTACTTCAAGGAAAGAACCATCGTACGATGGTGTAAGGCTTTTGTTGCGCATTTCTACGCTGTGACATCAATAACAATATGTACAGTATTTTTAACTATTTAAAGTAGCACAGTCTACCCGTGTTTTCATAAAGGAAACGTAAAATATGGGAGCAAATGTTTTAGGAGTCACCACATTACTGGGATATAGACCAAAATGCTGAAGGAAAGAAGAGTGAAAAGGAATTCTTCACAATTATTATTATTATTATTATTATTATTATTATTATTATTATTATTATTATTATTATTATTATTATTATTATTATTATTATTATTATTATCTTAAGCTAAGATATGATCTACTGGAAAAAAGGAGCTCCAATAGGGAAAATTTCCCGATAATGAAAACCCTGTTGAGCAGGGGACGCTACAAGAACTAGTGTTTGCAATGCATCTGTGGTATACGTGCAACGGAGATTGAAAAAATCTCCCAGAAAAAAAAACCGACAATAATTTTGAGGCCTGGCGCAAAATTTGCCTATTTAACCTTGACTAACCCTGTTACCACCCATATATATGGAGGTTCTGGAAATATCTAACTAAACATTCATAACCTTTTGGCAACATCTATCTACATAAAATATATATAGAAGGATAAAAAGGTACCATTATAGTAGCAAGATATTTAGCAAATAGAAAGTACCCTAGAATATTTGTAAGGAATCACATATAATTCAAATTTCCAAAGAATGAATAATTGTTTTGTATATTATTATGTGACGAACCACTGTGCAAATAATTACCCCTTTACAATGGGCGGTAGTTCTCTTCACACAATAAAATAGAAGTCGTATGGGTAGACTTCCAATTTTACTTGTTTCTTATTACGAGTGTATAAGATTGTCGATTATGATCAAATGTATCTTCTTAAAGCTGGTTCCAGACAATCGAAGCACCAATAGCAGGATAATTGGAGGACAGGAACAATAAACTATGTTATAAACAAAACTTTAATCTTACGCTAAATAAAATAATGAAAAAGCACTTCAAAACAACAATAATAAGCAATGCAAAGTGAATGGGTGAGTAAGGTAGATGAATCTCGTGGTGAGAACAATGTATTCTAACAAAATCAATAAATTTGGGGTTACCTTATAACATATAAGGTAAGAAAACAGGGATGATTTACAGCAGGAAGGAGATTGTAAACAAAAGATAATGAGAAGAATGGAATGAAGATGGCGCTGAAATAAGGTGATGTATTTACAAAGAAAATGGAGAAATAAACATTAGACAAATCAGATATGTTAGCATATGTACAACATATGGGGATATCACAGTCTCCCCTTGTTTTTGTTTTTTTCCATTTCCCGAGGATCAACCGAAGTTATCCTTGATAATGAGTCTGCCACAATGTTTTCTCGTCCTGATATGGCGATTACTTGGATAATATGTGCAGATAGTATGTATGACCATCTTAAAAGTTTAGGGTTGAGAGTAGTGGACTTATGGAGATGCGACAGAGGAGAGTGGTCGCTGTAGACGTAGATCGTGTCTTGTCCATCAACATAAATCTCGTATCTCTGGATAGTAGCTACGATGGCGAATAGTTCTTTCTCCACAGTGGGCCAATTTAGTTGGGAACCCATAAATCGTCCACTGGAATAAGAGACTGGTAACAGATCAGCTAGTGGGGGCAGGTTTCCTGTTATGGCTGTTATGGGAGCAGGATGCTGTAATAAAATGCCCCCATAACCAAGATCACTAGCGTTTTTTGCTAAGTTGATCGTTAATCCATGCTGTTTCAACCTTGAGAAAACTTCTTTTATCTTTTGAATATGGTTTACCCATGTGTCAGAGGCAATAATGATGTCATCTAAATATACAAATACTTTTTCCAAGTCTTGTAAAATTAAAGACATTACTCTTTGGAAGGTGGCAGGTTCGTTGGCTAATCCGAATGGCATTACGTTATAACTAAATAAGCCAAATGGAGTGATAAATGAAGAAATTTCCTTTGCCGTTTCTGTTAATTTAATTTGGTAATAACCCTTCAACAAATCTATTTGGGTTAAGTAGGTCGAATTACTTACTTGGTCAATGATATCTTGTATTCTTGGTAGAGGATACGAATCTTTAATTGTTAAATTATTAATTTTCCTGTAATCGGTACAAAGACGAAATTTACCATTTTTCTTTCCTACTAGGAGACATGGGGAAGCCCATGGTGACGCACTGGGTTCTGCCAATCCTTCTCTTATCAAATAGTTCACTTCTTCTTTCATGATACCCAATTTCTTCTGTGATGTTCGATAGAAAGCTTGTTTAATGGGTGCAGCACCTGGTTGTAGTTTGATGTCATGATCTAGCATGGTGCATCTGCCTGATTTATCTGAAGTTATACTAGGAAATTCATGGAATAAAGCTACTAAAGATTTACAGCTTTGAGAATCCTGCCAAGATGCAGTTATTGGATCATCTGAAAATTGATCCATAGGACAATCTATGTATGATATGGAACTAGTAATCATTACCGTTTTACTTTCAGCTGTTGAGGGAGACAAATAGGCCTTTAAGAGGCTTATGTGGACTAATTGAGTGGACTTACGCTTATCTGGAGTGGCGATTATATAGTTGGTTGGCGAGATACGTTGAGTGATGGTATAAGGTCCCTGGTATTTCTCTCGTAGGGGAGAGCCTGCAATCGGATGGTATAGCAGCACTGCATCTCCTACTTTGAAACTTCTGGTTTTAGCCTTTTTATCATAGTTAATCTTCATCTTCTCTTGAGCTGTTATCAAGTTAGTTTTGGCAATGGAGTGAAGATCTGAAAGTTTCCTGTTGAGTTCTGAAATATATTGGGAAAGAGGTACCTCATTATCTCCCAACTTCAGGATGCGTTCTTTGACTGAACTGAGGATAGTTCGTGGCCGTCGACCGAAGAGTAGTTCAAAGGTGACCTACCAGTAGACTGGTTTCGAACTCCTCGTATGATGTACATGATCAGTTCCAAATCGCAATCCCACTCGTTACCTGAACTATGGATGCATTTCCGGAGAAGATTTTTAATGGTCTGGTGAGTGCATTCTAATGCTCCATTGGTCTGTGGATGGTAAGCTGAGGATGAGACTTGGGTTATATGGTAATCTTTCATAGCTGTTTTAAAAGCATGACTCATGAAATTGGTTCCTTGATCACATTGTAGTTCAGTTGGAAATCCTACAACAGTAAATTTGGACACTAGTGACTTTAGAATGTTCTTGGCTGAAATGTTTCTTAAAGGTACTGCAAATGGATAACGGGTAGATGGGCATAAGGCCGTAAGCAAGTATTCATGTCCCCTTTTTGTCTTAGGCAAAGGGCCTACACAATCTACTATGATCTTACTGAAAGGTTCTTTAGGCACAAGTATAGGTTTTAATGGTGCAACTGGTACTTTCACATTAGGACTACTTACTTTTTGACATGTTGTACATGTTTTTACGAACTCTTTAATGTCATTCTTCATGTTTGGCCAATAAAAGTCTTGACTGATGCGTTCATATGTTTTAGTGATACCAAGATGAGAGTCAGCAGATTGAGACAGTTCTAGGATCAGAGGTCTTATATCCTTAGGAACAACTACCTGGAATAGATCCTTCCAGGTTTCTAGATGACTGTTCTTCCTTGACCTGAATTTTCTCATTAGTACATTATTATTAATATAAAAATAAGAACACTTGTTGGTATCCTTTGGTTTCACTTGGTTGAAACACTGCTGTAGAGTGACATCTTTCCTTTGTTGATAGCTAAAGGAATCGGGTTGGATCTTATATGTACTCATCAACTCGTTCGTTAAAATCCATAGGTTCAGAGACTGGCAACGGGTTTGATGATGATTCAGTAGGGGTGTCCTTTTTACTGCTTCGTGTCACTGCTAAGCATTCCTCCTGTATAACATCACCTGCAGATACTGCTATTATGTTTGTTAAGACAACAGAGTTAGCTATGTCATTACCCAGGATTACGTCTACATTCTTGCATGGTAACAGTTCTGGATTTACAGCTACTTCAGTAGTTCCAGAGAAATAAAGACAATGAAGGTTTACATTAATGAGAGGCAACATAGACTTACTGGTTAGGTCATTAACTGCAACATACCTGTGAGTTTCACCTTTAGGTCGTATTACTTTAGGAGAGACGATCGTTTGAGAGGATCCAGTGTCTCTGAGTATGGTTACAGGTTTACCATTTATTTTGCCTGAGCAAGTGAAGGGTGCAAACGCTTGGGACTCGTGTGATGCACAATGGAAGGTCTTTTTCTTCTCCACCTTAGGTTTTGGTTCCTGTTTGGGCAGATTCATTTGCTTAGGAGAGAATTGAGGGGGATTAGGTTTTCTCTTCAAGTATGAAGCTGCACAATGTGGATCAGGACATTCTGAAATATGATGTCCTTCTTGTTTGCAGTATGTACAAGTTTCCTTAGGTCTAGTTTCTCTATATGGGGTTTTACCTACTTTATGAATAAGAGCATAGTCATCTGCCTTTAAAGCGGCTTTCTTAGGGTCAGATTCATTCTGTTCTCTTAGATACACATTAATGCGACCTGGTATTTTCCTTAAGAACTCCTCCATTACTATTAAATCTTTCAACTGCTCAAAAGTTTTGACATCTACTTTGTCTACCCACTTCTGAAACTGTTTAATCTTTCCAATCATAAATTCTAAAAAGGTCTGCTGAACTTGCTTCTGACTATTACGAAATATTTGCCTATATTCTTCCGCAGTAATAGAATAAGCATCAAGGATTGCCTGTTTAATTATGAAATAATCATGTTCCTCTAACATATTGGCACATAGAGATAATGCTTTACCTTTAAATGAGTTCCGGATGATCCAATACCATTTGTCCTGAGGCCAATTGAGATTCTTGGCTGTGTCTTCGAACACAGAAAAGTAGTTATCAGGTTCCCGTTCTTCAATTGTGGGAAGCAATTTCTGCACCTTGCCCACATCAAAGGGTTCGGGAATTAGCTTACCTTCTTCCTTTTCTTTCAGTCTTATAAATGCCAGATCCCGTTCTGTTAATGTGGCCGCTTCTCTCTCAATCTGCAGCCTTACACGGAGAGCTTTGTTTTTCTGTTCACTTTCTTTTTCTTGTTGCTCCAAAGCAGTTGCAGCAGCTTCCACAGCACTTTCCACCTTGATACGTTCTAGGGAAGCAGCGGCAGCAGCCGTGCGCTCAGCAGCAGCGGCTTTCCTCTCTTCTAACTCAGCGGCGGCAGTTGCGGCTCGTTCAGCAGCAGCGGCTTTCCTTTCTTCTACCTCAGCGGCGGCAGTTGTGGCTTGTTCAGCAGCAGCGGCTCTTTCTCGTCTGTGGCAACTTTCTCTCGTTCTACCAGAGTTGCGGCAGTTGCGGCTCTTTCAGCAGCAGCGGCTTTCCTCTCTTCTACTCCAGCGGCGGCAGTTGCGGCTCGCATCTTCATCTTTTCTAACTCCAGCTGCAGACTTAGTTTATTCAAGTCACCATTTGGATTGGTAACGGTTGAGCTCGAACGTCAGCCAATTCTTCTTCTGGAACAATATCTTCATCTACAAGGAAGTTCAAAATATGACTGAGAATTACACATTTTACAGCAGTAGCAGGAACTTGTACATCATTATGGCGAGCTAGATTCTTTAGGTCAGTTTTTGTGGCAACTGTGAGAGATTCCACATGATCCCGTGGTGATACAATACATTGTTGCAAGTTGAGAGGCATTTTGAATGTCGCCCGTGGCGCAAGGTAAGTACAAACTAAAATAAATTTCCAAATTTTATAAGAATAAGTATAAGATCATACGATCGCAAAGTAATCTTTCGATCACAAAAATACAAAATAGCATCACAAAATTACAAAATTATATGATTAAATCACATTACACAAAAATAGCTTAAATACAAAATTGAGTCTCGCGAAACTTACGATACTATAAAACTTTTATTCACCGTTAACAACTGAACAATGTTTTTTTTTTTTTACGCTCGAGATCTTGAACACGCGGCTAACTACTTCATAATTACTCAAACGACATGCTTAACATCACAAACTTTTACAACAATTTTACCGAAACAGTAAACAAGCCTTTAAAATGCAAAGGTATTTTTTACTTTAAACATACCTAATTAGCACGTTCTAGTTTACATTTCCTTTTAATTTATACCAGCTTAATACGATAACTTTACAATGTTACCTTTTAATTTATATAAATACTATATTATTCTCGTTATGATAAAGTATCTAGTTAATAGTCAACACCTAGTTTAAAGTAATTGATTATCAGAATAATGCGCAAACTGGACAAAATACGTAGTATGCGCTTTATAGACATAACAGGAGTAATTTAACACAAGTATTTAAATATTCATTTACAGACACGTAAATGTTATTTGTACACCAAAATAGTACTTTTAACACCAAACAATATATAAGTTAATTTCCTGACTAGAGATAACGATTAGAATTACGAAAATCTCCGAAATTGGAAACTGGCTAATTTTACTTACGAAATTTATATAACAAAATAAATCACTTTATAATGAAATAGAGATGGAGGAAATTTTACTTATAATGAAACTTAATTTAATAAATCACATATAATGAAATTTGACTTATTTCCTAAATATCACTTTTGAATGGCGATTTTAAGGAATGGCAAAATCTTAGGGCTTCAGACTTTTTTTTTATGAGAAATCTCTGGGATACGAGATTTGAGTAGGCGAAACTTTAAAAGCTACCTACTGGGGGCATCTTCAATTAATAAGGGTGGTTTAGAAGCTGGACAATCAGCATACCCAAGTCTTAACTATATTAAGCGTGACTTGTTCCTCTTACAACCTAATGACTACCCAGCCATATATTATACATAAATGTCTAATGAGAGGGAGACGAGACATCTACCTTACCTTGGAATTATTACTGTCGTCCTTTATCCTTGGTACGCCACAACACAACACTCGATACTGTTCATAATCACTGGAACTGTTCTTTCACGATTCAATCACTTGATATAAATTTGATGAATCATATCGCACATCAGATCCCGGACAGGCCCCCAACTATTATGTGACGAACCACTGTGCAAACAATTACCACTTTACAATGGGCGGTAGTTCTCTTCACACAATAAAATAGAAGTCGTATGGGTAGACTTACAATTTCACTTGTTTCTTATTACAAGTGTATAAGATTGTCGATTATGATCAAATGTATCTTCTTAAAGCTGGTTGCAGACAATCGAAGCACCAATAGCAGGATAATAGGAGGACAGGAACAATAAACTATGTTACAAACAAAACTATAATCTTACGTTAAATAAAATAATGAAAAAGCACTTCAAAACAACAATAATAAACGATGCAAAGTGAATGGGTGAGTAAGGTAGATGAATCTCGTGGTGAGAACAATATATTCTAACAAAATCAATAAATTTGGGGTTACCTTATAACATGTAAGGTAAGAAAACAGGGATGATTTACAGCAGGAAGGAGATTGTAAACAAAAGATAATAAGAAGAATGGAATGAAGATGGCGTTGAAATAAGGTGATGTATTTACAAAGAAAATGGAAAAATAAACATTAGACAAATCAGATATGTTAGCATATGTACAACATATGGGGATATCACAATATATTCCAAAATAATTGTTATTTATGAATTTTGATCATTCGAAATAATCGTTTTTATCTTTGTATTTTAATCGTTCATATCAATGTTCAAAATATTTACATTTCTTCCAGTGTGAAAGAACTTCTATAATTTTTACTATTATCAAATAAATAAAGTTGTAATTTATAAATATATATTTTCTTCATATACATCTACATATGTTAATTTTTTTGTTTTATCATATTATTTGAAACTATAAGGTGAAGGAGGAGTGGATGCTGTAGATGGAAATTTTCTCATGGGAATAATTTTCCACAGGGGAACAGGTGGATGTGAAGAGCACTGTAGAAATATTACTCCTTTTTATTATAAAAATTCTATATATTTAAAAATTTATTACTAGATAATTTTAATTAAAAAAATAATTATCATTAATTTTGTATTAATATATCATATGTATTTCAGTGTTTTAGCATGATTAAATTTTTGTATACAAATTTTTCTGTATCAGTGTTCCTCTCTGTGGCTATCAGTGGCAGCTGTGCTCCCGTGAAAGGACCAACCAACTCTCCTCTCACCAAGAATTACAGTCGCCAAACTGTCAAGAGGAAATCTTCAGCTTAGCAGATTTTGCAGCTCAAAGTCCAGTCTTCTGACAGGTACAAATATTTAGTTAAGCAAATTTTTTCAGCTCAAAGTTCAGTCTCCTAGTTGGTTGAAATTTTCAGCTAAGCAAATTTTGCAGCTTAGAGTCCACTTTCCAGACTGGCTAAATTTTGGCTTAGCATAGTTTCACAGTTGTAAGTCCAGACATCTGGCTGATTGAAATATTCAGCATTGCCTTCATTGTTGACTCTCAATGAGTATCTACTGCCCTTCTTTCATCTGTTAGACTTTCTATAGAGTTCTAATATAATTTTAGTATTTTTTTTTTAATATCTATGAATGGTAAAGAGTTCATTAGGCCTACACTTACCGGTAGTTTTCCAATTTGTTATGCCTAATTCCAGGAGGTCTTGTAGTAGCTTTGTATAGTCTTTATCAACCTTGTTTGTCCGAGCACCCCTGTAAAGGGCTACTGAAATTTTGATTTCTTCTTCCCTCCGCTCTTATCTTGCAGTTTTAGGTACCCTTTTATACTAAGTCGCAGTTAACTTTGTTTCACTTCCCCTTGTAATCGTACCACTTTTGTTTGACTTTCTCTTGTAATCATACTTTGCACTTACCTCATACGCTGTTCAACTTAATGCCAAAAGCTGACCTAGCATAGCGCAAGGAATCACAATCATTCTTTGTTCATTAAGTAAACTCTATCTCATATATACTAACATGTAACCCATATTGCATTTTTCTACACTAACCCTTCTCTTTTCTTCCTGCCTTTTTTCCCAGGGTGTGAAAAATTTTCTTTACTATTCTTCTTCACAGTTTATAGGCAGACATTGTTATTGTTCGTGACGTCACGGCAGGAAAAAATGTCAGTGATGATTCTTTCTTAAGCGAGTGCTTTGAGATAAATACTTTTGTATTCATTATTCTACCTTAAGGTAGCTTAAATTTCTCTCTTACAACTCAAGTCTGCAAGTCTAGCAGGTATGGTTGTCCATACATGTAAGCCCAACTTGCTAATTACCGTTTAGTTTCATTAATTGTTTTGTATGCCAGATGTTTAGAGTTAGGATTATCTTTGTCCCCTGGAGTTGCAAGATTTTTCTTGCATCCTAAATGAACGCATTGCTTAAAACTCACAAGTCACAAGTGTTTCAAGCCTGTACTAAATTAGAGATGGCACCTAAAGACCCGGGCCTATGCATTGAGATGCACTTTTCTGGGGGGAGGCAAGCCGGACGCAGGCGACATGAACTCGACCTCAAAAAGTTACAGGAACTGCCAAGACATCGTCAATTGGCTAAAAGTCAAACTAATGCTCTAACCTCTCCCCCCACTAGCCTGTCCCCTTGTACAATAACTGACCCAGATTCCACAAAGGACAAGGCCCAGCAGATACATTGAGCGTTATTAAGGAAAAGCATCAAATTTGCAGGAACCTCTGATCCAGACAGGGGCAAGTAGAAAGGGACCATTGACTCTGCTAAATAAGTGTAGTAGGCCTAGTGAGGTAAAACTGAACCCCGCCATTCTCAGGATACGAGCGCCTAAGATATAAAAATTCTTGTGAGTTCAATCAAAGGCCATTCCCACTTTAGATAAGCTTCTATTTGTCTCAAAAGTTAAGTTTAGGTAACACTCCGGCATTACATTTTCGGGCTGCGTGCATGGAAATTAATGTACCTTTTAGTTTTTGGTGTGTTGGTAAACATTTAAGGTCACTGACCACTTGTTGGGACCTCACAGCAGCCTACCGCATAAGTTGTTTTTCATAAGATTCTGATTTTGTTTATTCTGTTTGTGGGTTAATCCCATATGTTCATTCAGATTATCAATTGCAATGTCTTGTGTTGTAAATTGTGGTTAATATTTCACTTCTTTTTTTACCATGTGAATAAATCGTTATTGGGTTGATATGATTCTCTATTACTGTAATAAATTATTTGGAGTAGATTACAAACATTGGTATCTTTATTAACCTTTCATATGAATTCTACCAATTTGTAGTATATTACGGGTTAGAGCACCCGAGATGTTGAAAGTAACCAACTGTAGATATAGGAAAGTTGGTATCAGCGAGTGTACACTCTTTAACTTAGTGCTTTGAAGGTGAAGATCCCCATTTAACTTTACTTTATACACCTCTATACAATGCCATTGTCTCAATAATTACTTAACGTAATTTCCCTGTCCAGCATCTCACTGTCGTTCCTGGGACGGAGCCAAAACAGAACCTAAGAGTGTAGATGACCTTAGACCTAACAGAGCTAGAGTAGGCCATCAAATTACTTTTAAATCACGGGTGGAGTTTTTAGGCCTCTGGACAGAGTACAGTTCTTAGAGTGATGGTTAGTGAACTATGTCAGGAAAGTTATTAACAGGGTGTTTGTGCTCTGAGTGATAGTGCTCCTTATCCTCCTCTGTTGATCTTCTAAGAACTGACGTAGGGAGACTTTCCTGGTAGAACAAGTTCCCACTCAACACGTTTCTCCACACTGGTAACAAATTTTAATCCTACCCTACTTGGTCCTAACCAATATAGATGTTGGATGATTGCTTCCTTCTTGGCATTGAGCTTGAACATAGAAATGTGTTGCGACGTTCCTCTTATTTACTGCATACCTACTGCTGCTGCATGGAGTCTATATCTACCTGTCTATTCTGCTGTTGCTTCTCCCTGCATGGTTTCTGTCTCAACTGTAGTCCCCGAATGTTGTATATGGTATTAGCTATCAAAGTCGAATAATCCCCTCAACATACCTGGAATAATGATACAGTAGTTTATTAGTTAAGAATATTCCTATCCCAGCAACTTCACCAACTTGTCATCTGGTTAGATATGCTATAATCAGAGACTTCTTAATGAAATACATTTAATGCTTAAAGCTTACATTACAATTCTACTCTCTGACTTGTGACTCTCGAATGTGAATAGGTGAACAAAACTCCTACACGTACATACAAAAATAACAAATGAGCATCACGCTATACAAGATTGAATGCTATTGAAATGCAAAAGTAAGAAGAATCACATCCTAACTTTAGGGCAATTCATTAATGATTAAATCCTTCATAACATACGCTACTACACTTATGAACTACGTTAAAACATGCTCTATTGGTGTAATACTGTGAAATTTTACTCCTAATACCCATAGTGCATATAGTATTAGGCCAACAGTACAATATACATAACATTATCATTACTATAATTGTTTTTATGGTTTAGGCCATGTATTTTTTGATGTGACCATTTTGGAGTTATTGTAGTTTTTTCATCTTTGATTGAGCCACTGTGCTGTTGGATATTCGAGTGGAGGTTTTCGTAGTGTATTAAAGCAAACACTACGAAAACCTCTACTCGAATATCCAACAGCACAACGGCTCAATCAAAGATGATAAACATACAATAATTCCAAAATGGACACACAAGATAAATACATAGCCTAAACTTATCAAGCCTTTGTAGAGGTTTAATCTTATGTTTTTATCAAATGGTTTGAATCGTTTTAATGCTAATTTTCTGTGTTTTGCTAATCAGGGTTTTTGTTTGATATGGCAGCTTATGCCTGTTCTTTTGATGGAGAGACAAAGAATTTTATCTTCATTATTTTATGGCATATTTATGTTATTTATTGTTATTGGTGCTGGTTTATTTTTTTTTTTCACTGAAAAGAGTTGGAGACTTTTGTTGTTTGTTTTTAGTTTCCAATTGTTTTACTTTAATCATTTACTCTTATGATCTCTCTGTCTTTATTTTTAAAAATTTTCTGGAATTTGTAAGATGTATTATTACTTGTGTTATGTCATATGCATATGCATAGTTTATGGCATATTTGTGGTTGGTCGGTATATCTGCTATATAAATTATAGAACGTGCCCCCCTGAGGTACCGCCCTCTTTATATACATATCGTATCTCCCAGTTTCCAATCTCTGCTTCATATTCCGACATTTCTGTCTTTTAAAAAGCTCTAGAGAATTTTTTCCATTATTATTGGTAATACCAAATAGGAATACTTTATATTTGAGGCTGTCTTGCCATACTTTGTCAATTGCCTTAGAGATATATAAGTAAATTACATTGTATTGGTGTCTTTTATTTAGTTGGTTCATGGCTATTTTTTGGTAAATATCCATGAGGGAAGTTTCAGTGCTTTTCCATTTCCTGAAACTGTGTAGGTGTTTGTACAAAGTGTTATTTTCTAGGAATCTCCTTAGTCTTGTGTTTGTGATCTTTCAAACCCTTTTCTCAGCAGGCTATCAAATTGATGCCTCAGCCTACGAAAGTCATCCATTCATGATACGGTTTCGTATGCTGATTTTTTCGTATCCTGAGTCGCGTTTTACATCTAAATAGCCTAATCCGTTCCAAGCCTTACGAAAAGACACCTTTTCTTTCATAAACACGCTAAACTGCAGCCATTTCTATCATTCAATAATTAACCCAACCGTTAAAAACAGCCTAATCCATTCCAGAAACCACCATGAGATTATTCAATAATGTAGTTATAGCCTAGTTATCCCCTGCAAGCCCTAAGAAAATGGTCCGTTTTCTTTACTACTGTATAAAAGTTACGGTACTGTATGTAAAGCATTTGGATCAGTGATGGTGTATTGTTACCTGTACACCTAAATTAAGGGTTCACACCCTGAAAAAAGGTACAGTTAATTAACAAAAAAGTTGAAACTTATCTTTTGATTGAGACGATGTTCGATAGCGAAGTCGCGGCAGAAAACGTAACAAGTGACAGACTATATACAATAATTTACACACTTAACACATTAACACTTAAAATTTACGAAATAAAAAAATAGCAGAAATAATTGACGCTTAAAATTACGTATGGAAGACTATAAAATGAAAGAAAAAACTACTTTAACACTTAACGGTAACATAAAACTTAAAATTGAGTTTTTTTTATGCTTTTTTTAACTTTATGTTTTCACATTTTATAAATTTCTTCTACTTCTTCCTCACTTTTTTTTGGTTTCTTTTCTTTACTTTCACGTTCTACTTCATCACTTCCTGTTTTCTGTTTCTTTTCTTCACTTTCACCTTCGTCTTTGCCTACTAATACTGCTGGCCTCTTTAATAAGAAACTATCCATGGAAGCTTGTTTCTGCCTACTTTTCAACACATTTCTAAAATGCGTTAGGCAAACGTCATTGCAGTGTTGAAGCGCACGGTTGGTATAAACTTTTTCTGGATGTTCCTTTTCGACGTAGTCTGCCATTTTAAGGAAAAAGGCAAGAATTTCCTTAATGTCTGCCGTTTTCAAAGGTCTAACATACTCCTCATCACCGCTAGCGAACTGCTCTTGAACAACACTCATTTCCATCGTCTCCAACTCCTTCGGCGCTAACTTCCAGCCCCATGTTCGTACCAAGATGTACGATGTCAGCCACCTTAGACTGCTGAATGGGTTCAGGATCGTCAACTATCTCGGCTTCGCCTCCAGGCTCCCCGAACCCCTCGAAGTCTCGTGCAGAGACAACATCAGGCCACAGCTTCCTCCAAGAGGAGTTCAGGGTACGCCTCGAAACTTCCTGCCAAGCGAGATCGATGAGTCTGAGGCATATCACAATATTAAAATGATCTTTCCAGAATTCACACAGAGTGAGGTTTGTACTTTCTGACACTTGGAAACATCTCTGGAAGAGATGCTTCGTGTACAATTTTTTGAAATTAGAAATAACTTGCTGGTGCATGGGCTGGAGAAGAGGGGTGGTGTTAGGCGGTAGATACAGGACCTTTGTGAAGAAATACTTGGCCAGAAGATATTCCTCGAGGCCAGGAGGGTGAGCTGGAGCATTGCCCCACACCAGCAGACATTTCATAGGGAGGCGCTTTTCTTCCAAATATTTTCGGACAGTCGGACCGAAGTAGACATTCACCCAATCAATTAAAAGTTGCCTCGTTACCCAGGCTTTAGCATTCGCCCTCAACATCACAGGAAGGTTCTCCTTGATGACTTTGTGGGCTTTGAAGGCTCGGGGATTTTCCTAATGGTACACCAGCAGGGGCTTTATCTTACAGTCCCCACTGGCGTTAGTGCAAAAAGGAAGGGTAAGCCTGTACTTCATAGGCTTATGTCCGGGTAGACTCTTCTCCTCCGCCGTGATGAACGTCCGATGAGGCATTTTCTTCCAGAAAAGCCCAGTTTCGTCGCAATTGAAAACTTGCTGCAAACTGTAGCCTTCCTGCAGAGTCAACTCGTCAAACGTTTTAACAAAGGCTGCGGCGGCCGTTGTGTCCGAGCTGGCTGCCTCCCCATACCGTACCACTGAATGAATACCAGTTCTTCTCTTGAATTTCTCGAAACCCCCCCCCCCCCCGAGAAGCCTTGAACTCTGGGGGTTCCTGCTGTGATGTTCCTTCTCCTGCCCCTTCTTCGGCCTGAGAACGCACGAGATCACCGAAAATGGAGGAATCCTTCTGGCAAATTGTAGTCTCAGTGGTGGTGTCTCCTGAGATCTCTTTGTCTTTGATCCAAACAAGAAGCAGCCACTCCATCTCGTTATGCACGTGGGTTCTCTTGTTGGAGAAAATAGTGACGCCCTTAGAAGGTGTCGCTGCATCGATGGCCGCCTTCTGCTTCAGGATGGAGCCTATCGTAGACGGATTCCGGCCATACTCCTTGGGGATCACACTTAAACGCATGCGAGACTCGTACTTTTTCATGATTTCGAGTTTCATCTCCATCGAGAGCATCGTCTTCTTTTTCTTTCCTTCGGCAACATTCTTGGGACCCATGGCTACAGTATTAAACTCAACAATACACTACGTACGTTATATACTATATATTAAACACTAATACAGTACAGTACACAGTAAAGAATGTTTTATAATGATAACACGTGGTGTACAAATGTATTTAACACTACGTCTAACAAGTGAAAGCACAAAAAGTCAATGTTAACGATACCGCAGTCGGAACGAAAAGAGAGTGAGAGAGATGAACGCCTGTGCGTAAGCAAGGTGGGATAGTTGCCGACCAATAGGAAAGCAGGATCTTATGGCGGCAGCTAGCATCTGAGTAGAGAGATAACCAATGGGTGAGTGGGAGGCTGTAAGTGAGTTTACCCAAGTTCAAAGTCTGGCGGCGCGCTCATTTTAAAATTACTCTCAGTGATGAGTTGGGATCTCGTAAGTTCTCGTATCCTGAAAATTTTTTCGTATACTGGGGCATAAAATCTTCGTATGGCTTATCGTACCCTGAATTTTTCGTAAGAAGTATCTTTCGTATCCAGAGGAATCACTGCACTTCCAGCGGAGCGATTGGTCATCTGTTTGCTGGCAGTTTAGGGTCTTAGCTATTTATCATACCAGTTAATTATATTCATTAGTACAAGGTAGACTTTGTAACCAGACTAGAGAGCTTGGAATGTTCCCTTCTAAAGTTTTACTCGTAAAATTAATGTCCTCAACCCGATATTATTGTGTAACCTTGATAGGAGTGACACAGGCCAAAAATGAAAAACAGGTAAGCTACGAATATGGCAGTCTAAGGGCGACAAATAGGAGGTTAGGTTAGGATAGTGGTGATCTTATGTGAGGGTTTTGTAGAACGATGGCCAGGACTCACGAAAGAATAGAAAATGGAAAGGAAATTTTCGTGCCTATGCAATTCTCTTCAGTATTATTTCCAAAATATCAATCATTTGTATTCCCAATACTGAATAATACTAATTGCAAATTAACTTACACTGAAATATACATGCAATTTAGGATTTTAGCATAAAACAAAAATCATATACAATTGAATCCTCAACTGAGGATATCCTTCGACTAAATTCTTGATTATATCTTTAAACTGGATCGTACAGGGGTACTCTTCCTTTCCCCATATTCCCCACTTCCCTATTATTATTATGGCTTATGGCTTATATCTTTCAACGCAATACCCGTGTCTTGCTATAGGAAAGGCAAGCTATATCGAACTGAATTTATCATATCTTTCAAACTTGATCAAATCACCACTGGAAGCTATATCATTGTTTGAAAAAATGGTTTCAGAATAATGTTTTGCTTAAAAGTTTAACCAATCTTATGTTGCAGAAATTTGTTTTACATAATTTACATTACAAAACTTTCTAAACTTGGAGCCTTTGTATATCAGTGGCCAGTTCCTCGAGCAAGCTTAAAATATGGACACTAACTTAACTCAACCACCCCCTTAACCTAACCTACGAGCCATGTCCTTACCAACTTACCTAATAAAGGGCTGAGGCCCCTTGCAAACCCCTTACACTGTTGCATTTTTTGTCAGCCGTCTGCATTCATACAGGCGGGCGCAAATTGTACATACACTCCCAAAACATTTATGTAGTAAACAATGCAGCATAAGACACTACTATTCTGTCAAGCAAACCATGTGATGCGAAGCGTATCATAAGCAGGCCTACGCTTTTAGTTGCAATGGAAGTTGTTTTCTGCATTGGAATTACTTGCAAACCCTAAAAAAAAAAGCGCCAAAATCAAATTCTAATTGTGTTTAGTGAAGATCTAGATATTAGGATGTAGATGGACTTTCTGAGAGGTAAACTCTTAGGGTTTGAGTGCAAAGCTGAACAAATTAATGATAAATTTTAGGTTTTTATGTAGAATGTTGGATGTTTTCTACGAATTGTGTGACAGGTTGGTGTTAAGGACATACACAGTTAAATAATTTTACGGTTTAATTAGTGTGAAATGATAGGATAGTCACGTATATAAGGTGTATATTTTCCTTCGTTTTTTTCAATATCAGTAACAAAATTGATTTGTAGGAAAACTTTCCTGTTTAAGAAAGAAATATTTACTTGAACTTCTCATTGTATATTGTAGACATAGTAGTAAAAGTGAATCACCTTCTTGAGTTACACATTGATCTGTAATATCTATTCAAAGCTTGCACTTATGCAAGTGTCAACTGACTGTTGCAAAACTTGACAACTTACAGACAGACCTCCCATAACCTGTACGCACGAAATTGCAGAAAAATAATTCTTTGGTTATCTATGTCAGTGACTTGAGAAACTTAGCTGACAACAATCTTGTAGAAACTGCTGGAATCCCCCCTTATCTTTTCATTGGAGATATCATATCTTTCAATCACAGATTCATTGATTGATAAAGACCTCTTTTAAACAAACAAATAATGAAATGTTTCAAAATATGAGTAAGTTTTACTTTTAGCTTACTTTCATACTGAAAAATATTTTTACGATATTCCTTAATATCATTAAAATATATATTTCAATGAAAACCTTTTGGTCATATATTCTTGTTTAAAGAACCAATTGCATTGTCCAAAAACATTTATATCATCAAGTTTGAAGGACCCATCTACATGTGAAAGGTAGAGAGTAATTTGTAACTCTTCCCTTTAAAGATAAATTTGGCAATTGGAGAGTCTTCCCTATAATAGAGGAATTTTTCCATTAGGAAGTACTACTTGTTAGCCTGCTAGTCCAAAATTCCATAGATATATGAAGTTATGTGAAAAAGGAGAAAAAAAACTCTGCTAATGCTGTGTGAGTTGTGACCATCATAAATTTGTCACATTTATCATACATTATAGATCAGGATGCTAAAAGACCATTGCAATAGACCTCGAGTCAGACATATTTTGATTGCCTTTTGATTTTACAAAGTAGCATTTCTTCTATTGGGTTATTTGCCCCTCTGCATACTTTTACTCCTTCATTTATTTGCATATGTCTTTTATGTTTATGTAATCTCGGGACAGCATACTCGGTATATTTGAAGGAGTAAGTCTAAATAAATTAAGAGTAATAGTGTGTTAGCAAGTGACTTCGTATTGAATATATATGCTTTGATGGTAAAGATCCTACCCTTTACTTTTTCTTTACAACAATACATCACTGCTACTTCTATTGCCTTTGTCCTTGTTAACTTAAATGACTGTCCAGCATCCTACTGGGTCCCTGGAATAAAGCCGAAACAGAGCATAGGAGTGTATATGACCTAAGACTGACAAAGCTAAGGTAGACCAACAATTGATTATTTAGTCACGTGTTGAGTTTTTAGGTCTCTGGACTGAGAAGACTTTATTATCAGAGTGAATGTTCGAGAACTATATCATCAAAGTTATCAATAAGGTATTTGTGCCTTGAGAGATAGTGCTGATCTGTGCATACTTGAGTTTTGGGACTTTCCTGGAACAACAAGTTCCCACTAAACAGTTAAATAAAAAAAATCCTTTCTCCAAATGAGTTGTCTTTCAAAACCAGAAAATTTACCTTTGACTTATGAAGTATTAATGCAAATCAGCTTCATTAAGCATAAAGTACTTCTCTATGTCACTTAAATTCACTCATATAAGCCACTTTGTCGAATATGTAAATCCCAGACTTGAATTGGGAAGAGATTTCAAGTTATTATGATCTTTTTGTATGGATCACAAAATTAAGTAAAGAACCGAGTAGCCAGGTTAATGTTCTTTACAACTTGTCGTAGGTATTCCATCTGGTCTCAAATCCATTCACCTGCGTGTTGTAGCGGGTTCCATTCCTAACCAGAAAGTTCAAAGCTGCTTAAACTAGGGTTTTTGTGCTGTTCAAACGTATGTGTTTACTGCTTATCGAGAGCACTGGTGTACTTTTCCTGTCAACTAATTATGTCATTTTAACATTTTATTAGTATTATTTTGTACTTGAGTTTACCTCCCTTTTTGTCGTTAGCCTTCCTTAATTTTCTAATTAACTTTCCCCGTATGCTCATCACGTGTTCTTGTCCAGCAAAGTGAATTGGCGCACGGTTATTTAAAGTTTTCATATAAGTAGCAAAAAAGTTTAATTTCACCAAGTCCATTTCATTCCACGTATTTTTTCCGATATGGTCGATGTTGTTTATAACCCAAACTAAACGGTTTTTATTTCAGTTTCCTGTATGTAACTTACTGCATGTTATTTCATTAATTGATTATGTAGTTTTGTTTGTAACTTTATCCTTTAACACGTACAACCTTGACAAGATTCAACTTCATCCCCTGCGTCGGGGAACCTGGTTCGTTCTCTGTTTAAGAAATTTTTTTTTTTTTACTTTGCTATCTGTGCGAGGAAATTTAGCACGTCCTTTGAATAAGGAAACTTTGTTTATCCTCAACGAGAAGCAGGGCCGTTTCTAGTTCATTAGGCGCCCCAGGCAAGAACTCATTATGTCGCCCCCCTTCCCTCCAGGCTGGAAATAATAACATAAAAAATTTCGAACACAACTAGCATCTCAAGTTCCTCAATAAACAACATACTTTGTTAATAAATCATCTTCATGTATATGTATACACAACAAGGAAAAGTATAGACTCGAAAGTATACAAACTATTTTTGTAAATTTTGATAGAATAACTCCATTAGACATTTTTATTGAAAATCCTACCTAAGATAAATTGAAAAAGGTAATCTTACCAATTTAAAACCATAGAACTCAATGCATACATGTTGAGGGCTATGCTAAAACTATTATATACAAGTTTTCTTCAGTGATTTTTCATATTTAAAACCTGACACTTCTTGACTTTCTTGCAGCAAAATCATCTATAGTATCATCATACGAAATCTGTTTGGATATTTCTCTATTAATACTAACTATTGCCAGCCTATAAAGGCACTCCTGTGACATAGTTGACCTTAAATATGTTTTAATGAGCTTAAGTTTACAGAAGCTTCTCTCTGCAGATGCCATAGTCACAGGTGTAGTGACAGCAATTCTTAATGCCACCCACATATTTGGATAGATCTCTTTCAGGCCTTTCTCCAGAAAAAGAAGGTCTAATGTTGTCATATTTTGTTTTGGCCATTGTTTTGGAAATGACTGCATCTCTACAATCAGTTCATCATAATTTAAATCAGAATGATCCCCAGATGTGAGTGTATTACACAAACCTTTTACCTTCTCTTCTAGTTCACTAGATGTCAGGTCAGAGAAGTTTATGAGAACATTGAATCTCTTTGCAACATCATTCATCATTACAGCTCTCTCTCTCTCTCTCTCTCTCTCTCTCTCTCTCTCTCTCTCTCTCTCTCTCTCTCTCTCTCTCTCTCTCTCTCTCTCTCTCAGAGATTTAATGGTCATATCCACAACTACATGGAAAAATGAAAACTCCATTTTTTTCAAGGTTCATCAGGGGCCTCATAGGAAAATTGCCTTTTAGTAGTCCTGAGACTTTTCTGCTTTAGAGCAGCTTCCACATTCATCTCTTTGGCAGATGTCTGGGCATCAGCAAACCCAGTGTCTCTGTAGCTAACAAGGGAGGTTTCAACCTTCTTCCATTATTCATTTATTTTCGCATTTACACTTGTATTTATTCATTTGAATTATTCACGTAAAAATAATACTTTTCTCATTTATTTATATATTATTTTGGAAGGCAATTTGGCGCCCCCAAGAAAATGGCGCCACAGGCGACTGCCAGTGTCGCCTGTGCCTAGAAACGGCCCTAACGAGAGGTAATGTTTGTCCTCCGTGTGAGTAGATTTTTGTGTTGCCTCTGCATGAGGTAATATACAGATCTTTGACTAATAACAAGTGTAATTTCTTTGGTTCTTTTCATAAGATTTTCTGTTTGTTTTCACCTTTTATCGAGGAGATTTTGTTTTATCTACACAAGAGGAAATTCTTATATTTTTTCAGCCTCTCTACAAGTGAACTTTAACAGCTATGTTGTCACCTCATTCACCCATCTATTTTTTAATTATTTGGTGGTTGCCTTAGTGCACCCGCAACTGTGAAACCATCAAAACAACAATGTCTGCCTAAACACGTAATTCTAACTTTTGACTTAAATCTTTTGTCTTACAAGAACCCATGCTTTTAACAATGTTTTGTTCTCTTTGTAAGTAGTAGTGTCCCTAATTTATCGCGCTGTGCATAAATAATTAATTTTAGTAAAGTTTTTTTCAAGTGACCGAGTATCATCTGCTTTGCTGTACTAGGATCGTTTAAATTTTAAAGTAATTCTATTATTTACATTTTATTTTTTCATATAGCTATTTTTCTCATATCATAAATGACTAAAAATTCAATTACCTTGCTTGTAAATTTGTAAAATTTCATATTCACGTTACTCAGTTTTGCTAAGGAACTTCGAAAATTCAGATTTACCCTTTTTTTTCTTGATTTAATCAGTTCATTACACATGGCCAATCCAAGATGTAGGACTTTACTCGTACCACAAACAACCCTTCACCGCCAAAGGTTAACCCGCTCAGCTCCGAGGAGATTAATGCTCGGCTTAAGGAACAGGAGTTAAAATTCACATATGCTTGTGAGGATGCAGACTTAGCATTTCATACTCTCGCTTCAGTTGACTTTCCTAGCGTGGGTCTGGAAACCATGGGACGTTTTAAAGCTCTCATTGTTAACGTGAGAGATGAACTTTGCAGTTATAAAAACTTTTGGAGATAACATCACGACAATCCTATTGTTAAAGTGAATAATCCCACACTTACTGCCTGTTCAAGGAAAAGTTAAATTGCTTCTATTAGCCTAATGACTCATCCAGACCTAGCCGTTAAACCGAATCAGTTTTGTTCGTCTTTCTCTTCGACACCTCCAGTGAGGCACCCCTTAGATGATAACCAAAATGTCTTGGCAGTCAAGCACGGAGTTCATAATTTTGCACCAGTTGCTCGACCTGTTTGATCGTCACATTTCAATATTATGCTTCCAGCTCTGCACAAAATTAGTATATTTGCGTCAGTCCTTTCTGCTCTGTCCTCATTTTTAAACATTGGGATAGTGTTTGATATACCTCAAACCCCTTTGCCTATACCACCTTTAATAGTGCGTTCAGGAGGAAATATCATTCGTGAACTTAACATGGACCCCCTAGTCATAGCAACAATACTGCCCAACCTAACCGTGTGTGATAGGGTCAGCAACGGCCTGTACCGGTAGGCTCATCCATCAAAGCCATACCATCTCACGGACTAGTGCTCACGTTGCCTGAATGTTCTATCCTTAAGCTCGTAACTTCCGCTCTGACCCATGTTGACGCTAAAACATCCAAGTCAGATGTGGTAACTTAAAGACTTAGCAGTCAAAAAGAACAAACCACGCAAGGTTAACCTTAGGACTTTTTCAGTCAGAAAGGAACTCTTTGCCCTGACAGTAGATTTAGCAATGTTCACACACATAAAACTAGCGCCAGAGCTTAGAGCTTTTTTACAAATCACCTTGTCGGAGGATCACATTATTACGAACTTGATTTATTATTATCATTCAGTTATATTTGGGGCCATATTAATCATTTATTAATTTTTCCAAGTCGTACAGCATTATTTTCGCCGTCAATCCCTTGCTTTCTTGGGGCTGTCCGCTATGGTGTTTTGATATACTAAATTCTAGAAATCAGATATCTTCTTATTGCTTCTAAGTATGCAGAAACATGTCGTAGACTCTCTTCAAAAGTTTCAGCCAAATAATTTTATAAATAATGAAGATATAGCGGTCATTAAATGATGACGTCATCCATACTGTGCTGTCTCCAGGACTGAGTTAGGCAGAAACGTTTTTTGTGTGGTTTTTTCATATATGTATACATACATACATATATATATATATATATATATATATATATATATATATATATATATATATATATATATATATATATATATATATATATATTGATATTTTCACATATATTTTAAAATCTTTTATGTCTTTCAGAAATGGAAGACATTTGAAGAGGGTAGGTGTACGAAAACTAAGAGCTACGAGAACAGGAGACAGAGTTTCTAAAGCCAAATAAAAGTTATAATGAATGCGTTTGTTTACCTGCAGTTCATATGTACATTGTCTTTTCACAACGTCCTCGGGAACTTTATAGCAAGGCCAATATTACCTTAGGTCATAGAAAGAACAAAAAGGAAGCAGAGAGCAATAAAAAAGAAGCAAGAAGAGAAAGAAACATGAATAAGAGTACAAAGCTGAAACATGCTAACTAAAACTCTGGCAACAATGAGAGGCTGCTGGCAACTAGTGACACCATTACGTGGAGTGTAAAAATGAAGTTAGGTTTTAAATACATCATTTATGGTACGTTTATCTAGGATAAAACAATAAAAGTACAAAGTAAGGTTATCATAATAATGATTTCTTTATTTCTATTAAGAAAAGAAGCTAGAATTTGTTGCATATCCTTGGGAGCTCATAACTCAAAAACTTACTTATTCACATTTTCGTCACATATTTTTGTTCGGTTTTAGGAATGTATCATTGAAAAGAGGAATAAAAATCACATAATCTTTTTGTACCCGACTTTGGATTTTCCTTTTTCTGTTTTTCCATGAATATTTTACCTATAGATGAAGAAAATCAAGAAAAAAATTCATTAGAAACGACGAAAAAGTAAAGTAAAAAAAAATGGGTCATAGAGAATGATTTAATTTATGAAGAAGTTTTAATGGTATTATTTTCAAAACAATTGGTGTCTTATTGGAGGAAAAAACTAATGTCTTGAAATTTTTATATGATAAAGGTATCATATATGTCTAAAACATATATAGAAATTGTGTATTCCAGGCGTGGCGGCCGGTCCCCTTAACCTCAAAGCGTATATTTAATTTTTGCCTTGACAATTTCTCACATCGTTGCTACAATCTTTCTGATATCCTCCGGCTCATGCTGAAACATAGTAAAACTTTGCTAAAATGTACTATCATGGCCTCACTTTCTAAGTTTCTCCTCAAGATGACATCCAAGACTCTCACGGTCAGAATTACAATGGCCCCATGGACGTAACTTGTCCCTCTTTGTTATTCAAACTAGTGTCAGATAATTATTCACATCCTAACACCGGAAAGGAAGTAACTTTTCTCTTTTTGTCACTCGACAAATACAAAGCTTTCATCGTGGCAGTCAATTTATTTCGCAAAAACATTTCTTATTGTTAAACGGTGGGGGTCAGACCGGGACGGGTATTCGCCCTCATAATTTTTAATATGTAATTGGTCGGACTTGTTGCTGAACTTGACTTTTATTGACTCACGTTGGGTGGGAAAAATTGTGTACTTTACTTTTAATCATCTGATTACTCTTGCATCATAAGTTTAAGGTTAACACTGCTCATTTACTTATCATAAAACTCCCATGAAGGATTGCCAGCGCGTTCAGTTATCCCCACGTTTACATTCATACAAAACTTTAACTTGATTGATATCAATTAACGCTAACAGTGTTTAGTTAACTTTAAACAGACGTTTATGTGAAGAACGACTTCACTCACTTGTTCACCCAGTAGGGTTATCTCGTACGTACTAACAAGTAGTTGAATCCCTTTTGCCGGGACTATGCCTTCTCTCTTAACTTTATCCCATTATTACACGGGTGTGAAAAAAAAATATTCTTCACTCTTCTTCCTTATGTATTTTGGTCTCTGTTATGTATTATTGTAATAATGTACTATATTATTTCAAGTGTTGCAGGTATTGTGCAACATTGCATCATATTGCATGAATAAGACATGTTATGCTTTGTACATAAGGGTAATGATTTGTTTTGGTATTAGGATTCAAACATTTGTTGGTTACCTCAAAGATAGGATGTGATTCTTTATGGTTTTGTACTGGAGTAGGATTTAAGTCTTTTCAGAGCGATGCTCTTTTGTTTAGCAATGTTTTGGTTTTGTCAGATTGGTTATGACGCTCCACACACACTTGGGAGTCAGCTGTTATAGAACAATGATGTCATAAGTTGCATTAAACTTATATTTCAAGAATACCAACGTCTTATTACCCATACAGACAAATTGACGACAAGAGATGGGATCAGCTGAGAAATAATTACTAACAATTGTTCATCTATGTTCCATGTAATTATTATGGTTAATAGAACTTCCTACCAAAGTACCATATAACAAATTGACGACAAGAGATGGGATCAGCTGAGAAATAATTACTAACAATTGTTCATCTATGTTCTAGGTAATTATTTTGGTTAATAGAACTTCCTACCAAAGTACCATATAACAAATTGGCGACGATCAGGAGGACGACGGACACAAGACGTGAGAAACATTGGACCTTTTGTACAAGGACGGCCAGCACAAGAGAAGGTCCGTTTTTACATTAGGGGACAAGAGTAAAATCGCCCAATGAAGATTGTACAAGCAGCAGAACAGGAATTTCATCAAACAAACCAAACAATCAAGGGTGAAATTTAAAGTTGGGTAGGCTAAAAAACAGGTAGGAAGTAAACTTGTGACTGCAGAACAGTAGCTTAACTTAATCTAGGTATTAAGGTAAGCAATCAAAATGCCTTTCAATATAGAACACCCAGAAAGTTTCAGCATCACTGCTGAGCTCAATTCTGTTGCAACACGATGGCAACAGTGGTGTGAGGAATTTAAGATTTATCTAGAAGCATTAAGGAACATGAAAGATGCCCAAAAGAAGGCATTATTACTTCATACAGCAGGTAGGGAAGTTCGGGAAGTGTTTAAGACTTTGCAGCCTACAGATGACACAAGTGAAGCTGCAATTAAGGCTCTTACCACATATTTTGCTCCTCAGGTCAATAAATTTTTTGAAAGATACCAGTTTTCAGCGCAGGCTTATCAGAAAGAAAATGAAAGTTTAGATGCATTTGTGACTAGACTAAAGAATTTAGCCGTTTCATGTGAATTTCTAGAGTTAGAAAATGTTATCATAGATCAAGTAATTGCACATTGCACATCAGAAGAGGTAAGAAAGAAATTATTGCAAGACAAAGATTTAACATTAAAAAAGGTATTGATAACAGGCAGAGCTTTAGAAACATCAAATTTCGTCAGTACATGGCACTGGGAATGGATCAGGGATCGTCTCCTCGTTTAGACGACAGAAGTCTACGCAGATACGCCATGTTCGATCTTTTTTCGGTACAACTATTAATGGAAAATTATAATGGCTGTTTGATTTCCTAATGACTCCTTTTTCTAGCATTTTACCTACTTCATCATTTATTTCATTCTAGAATTTCATAGGAAGTGTGTACGAGGGTACATAGATAATTTTCTGCTTGTCCTTTAACCTTATTTGATGCTCGATCACATCGGTTTTTCCTAAGGATCCATCCGTAGTGGAAAAAAATCAAGATATATAGTTAAAAGTCGAAAAATTTTCTGCTGAATTCCTTTGTCTTAAATGTCTTTATTGATTTTATTTTTAAGAAATTGCAAAAGGGATTCATCCGCAACTGATTGAGCGTGATTGATTTCAGCAACGGTAAGAATACAATGTTTATAAACTTCTACATCCAAGATATGTTGATTTTTGTGAATTACTAAAATGGTATTTAAATGATTACAGACTTCAATATTACATTGTTGATGTGAGCCTACTGTATAGATAGCTTGTGTGACAGACAATCCGTTAGTTTTCAAAGTGTCGGAAAGGATTAATATTTCAGATCCCGGTAATGTTTTCTTTATTTGCACTATTAAATTCAAAGGTACGTTTGGCTTGATAGATTGCGTGCAAGATGATATTACAGGTGAACGAGAATTCGGCTGGGTCGCGTACATTATTTCTTTATTAGTGAGACAAGTTATTGGTTCTTCAACATACGTTACGGTTACATTTGTCGTCTCCTTTTTATCCAAAACTGATTTTAAGGTATTAGAAGACTTATAGAATTTTCCTTTGATATACACGCCGTGCTTGGCAGGGGCTAAGATAATGTTTTGATTTCCCATAGATGGGTATCCTATAATTACAGCTGGATACATATCAATGTTTTGTACAACAACAAATGTATCGGCAAACGTGCGCTTACCAACCTTGAACTGAACATGAGTTATGCCTATTACATTTAATTCATTATTTCCTATACCCGAGAGTCTCACTCCGGATTTTTCTATCGGAAAGTTGGAAAACAACAAATGATGTGTTCTCAAATCCATGATATTACGTGGACTACCAGAGTCAAAAAATAACGTAAGGGATTTGTGTTCTAAATTTACAGCATATAATAATGGTCGCAACTCATTTTGGCTTATTATTGTATAAATTCATTGCAAATCTACGGGAGCATGCACTGAATTACTTAATTCGGCCCTGTGTTTCATAGAAAAATCTATTGCCTCACAATGATCTGATAAATCATTAAATTGATTATTCAATAATACTGATGTTGACATGAATGACCTTGACCCAACATCATTCTCTTCCCCACTGGAGTTAATATGTGGTATTTGCTTTGCTCTGCACATTCTGAAAATTAGTCTGACCTTGCGAGGTCTGGTTTGACGACACAGGCTCAGCGTTATTCGAAGAAGTATTTGTTTTTTTCGGATTCTGAACTACATTGACGTTTGGCTGTTTCTTCTTATTATTAAAATGAGGATTTTTCTTTTTATTTCCATATGGAACTGACTGTGGAATTGACTGTGTATTTCTAGGATTCTGTTTTGTCTTACGCGAGTAGCACTGACTATATGAATGAGTCGAACTATTATGTATCGAACAGAATTTCGTTCTGCAGTCTGCGATCTTGTGACCTTGACGTTTGCAATTATAACACGTCATTCCCGCAACTTGACTATTATTAACTACATTTACTTGTTGTGGCTTTCTTTCATTTTTTTAAAAAACTTGAGTTAACACGGGATCAAGGTCAGGACACTTAGACATGTGTTTCTTTATCTGTTTATACACATCCAATTCCGTACTTGCAGGCGTTAACTTTTTATCAAAACACCGCACTAAAGCTTCAGGCAACATAAGTGTCATGAAAGTTGAATACATTAATCGTAAAAAATCTTTCACGGAGATGTTATCTCTAGTAACCCAAGTGGAATTACTAAAATATCTTGATATTCATTAAGCCTATCAGCTAGGAGAGCTACTCTCTCAATAACATTAAGACGAGTCATATTGGCTTAATTAAGTGTATTTCTTAACGTTAATACTACATTCAAGGCTTCTTCACTCCCATAGACCGCACGTAACCTAACTTTGAAATCATCACAGGTAACTGCATCCCCCTTGGAAAAACCTATAAAACTTTCAGCTTCTTGTAATTGTACAAAAGGGTCTACGATTTGTTTGGCATTTAAATGGGCATCGACGGATGAAATCTATGACTCCACATTTTGAGGCAAGAACCCATTAACCCGACCCTGAAAAGGAAGGATATCTGACCTGGCATTTACAAGCGTCACAATCGGGAGAGGGTTTATCTGTCCAGCGCCACTAGGTAAAGGGATGGGGCTCACAGGGAGCGTCATGATTACGGTATTTCTTTTTCTATCTCTTCGACTCCTTGAAATTCTATCAAAATATCTATATGAATACAGACGTCCACTGCGTAAACGCATAAGCACTCAAAAATAAAGATTATAACAAAATTCCCCAAAACAATGCTACTAATCCCAAGACATTTCCCGAGAATCTCTGAAAGAAAACGGAACTCAAAGATATTTCCCGAGAATTTCTGAAAGAAAACGGAATTAGCACAAAAAGAGAAAAAATTTTAGATGAGAATTCGGAGTTGAATACAGTTTCCTTTAACGAAAGGAATATAGAAGATTAGCAAACCACTCACCCCAGTAATAATCGACTAACGACTAGTGATAACTACACTTCACCGCTCAATACTGAAATGAATAAGAAAATTGTACTTAGCTTTATATGGTTTGTGTGATGTCGTCATATCCTCTCTCTCTCTTGATGTTTGGGTGGTTGTTTTCAGTCCGATTTCCTCTCTCTTTCTTAATGTTTGGGTGAATGTATTCGGTCCGATTTCTGTTGAATGTAGTGCTTCCTGGATATGTTTTGTTAGTATTGAACGTCAGTCCTTGGGTTTCCTAGGATGTTGATTGAATATACAGTTCATCAGTTTGTATGTATAACATTCATTAAATGTTTCCTTCTTCGATGGACAATGATACTTAGTCAAAATTGTAGATTCATTACTGTTGATTTCCTGAAGATCTTTCTCTGGTTTTAAAATTTTATTGTTGATTTCTTGAAGAGCTTTCTCTAATTCTTAGAGTTTTATTCGTTGATACTAGAAGATCTTTCTCTGATTCTTAGAGTTTTATCGCTGCCACCATTTATTAGTGTGCTACTGTTGTTAACACACATTGAGTATGTGTTGTTGGGATGTTGAGTCTTGAAGTAAAGTCAATTCAGTTAACTTTAAAATGGTTTATTTCTTAAAAAACAACAGTGTTAACATCTCCATCACACGATTATAGCTGGTTTGGTCGGATGACCATTCCAGGTGAAGTATTGATAAGAATTGGCTAGAATATCAATATCACAGACATCGTATAGTTAGTTATCTCAGCATTTAAACACATAATGTAAACTCTACATTAGTCTAGGAAGACACCTGCATCCGGTGGCGACACAGCTCTTTCACACGGTATGTATTTGTGTTTATGTTTCATAAAAATGTTACATTGCTGAGACCTGCAAATCGCATCCCGTTATGATCTTGTCTGACTACAGCAAATCTCAAGCTAGCTTCTACTGCCACAATGACGTAATACGTCATTGTGGCAGTACGGACAGCTCCGTGGCTTCTACCGGCAGGTAACGGACGAAAAATTACAGGTAACAACTTACCTGGGTATCCCATACGCCACGCCACCCATAGGAGCCAACCGCTTCAGCCCAACGCGGGCGCTATCGCAATGGGTGGGCGTTCATGAAGCCACCCACTTCGGTCCTTCATGTCCGCAGAAATTCCCAGATCTGTCTAATGAGACAGAGGCCCTCACTAGGATGACGAAGGACAGGTACGACCGTCTGAGAAAGTACCAGCCAGCGTTGAAGAGACAGAGTGAGGATTGTCTCTACCTGAATATCTACGTCCCTCCCAAAGGTCAGATTCACTCATTTATGTTTATTTATTTCATACATTCATCAATTTACTCAATGTATTTGTTGATCAAATATTTAACCTTCTACATAATCCATGGGATATCATTTATTCATTTTTTATCATCTTAATGGTAACCCCATTTTAAAGACTGGATCACTATTCCTCTGATAACTAGAATAGAATCATCCTCACTGACAGGCATTTCTTCCCTCTCTGAGTGTAGATACCATAACGTGGTGATAGGGTTTGTTAAATGCCATACTCAGTAAAGATGTACTAACCAGGGCCAAAATACTGGGTTGGTTTGCTGTAAGTGATAAGGATAACCTCTCCCCTACCACTAATCTTCACTGGCCATCGTGGTGATGAAATGGTCAAATCACAGATATGAATGAGGACATGTCTGAGGACGCTGTCCTGTAATGGCCTAGAAACAGTTGCATTTGTTGTTGCTGTTGTTGTTGTGTCATCTCCATGGAACTTTGAATATAAAGAATGTTAGAGAGAAGAAGAAGGATCATAGTGTTATCCTATTGAATCCTGTCTTTGGAGTGAGTTATTAATTTTGAATTTATAGCAGAATTGTAGTTTGAGATGAAGATTATTCTGATGGATTGTTATTGCTTTTACTCTCTCTCTCTCTCTCTCTCTCTCTCTCTCTCTCTCTCTCTCTCTCTCTCTCTCTCTCTCTCTCTCTCTCTCTCATACACATACAAGCACACATATACTAGCGTACATACATACTTAAAACATTGAAGTGATTATGAAGAACTATGATATGATACTAGACCCAAGACAATGTATATTATTGCCATCAGGTTTTAGTAAAATAAACACACAATTTTAGGAATTTATCCTGACTGAAAGTTAGCTAAATCTATTAAAACTCTACAAATCCTCATATGTTCACTAACATAATACTCCATAGAACATAAACAGGATTCTATGAAATTATAAACATCGTAACTTTGGCGGCCACGTAGAGTCATTCATTCATAAAAAAGACGATGCCTGTAAATGAACTGAACGTAAATAAAGAGCCATACTATACCTATTTCCCCATTATCTGAAGACTATAGACATTTTGTATCTATAGGAAAGGAAAAATAAATTTCAGTTCCTTATCCCTCCTTATATATATACATATATATATATATATATATATATATATATATATATATATATATATATATATATATATATATATATATATATATATATATATATATATATATATATATATATATTTATATATATATATATATATATATATATATATATATATATATATATATATATATATATATATATATATATATATTTATATATATATATATATATATATATATATATATATATATATATATATATACATATATATATATATATATATATATATATATATATATATATATATATATATATATATATATATATATATTTATATATACATATATATATGATTATATATATATATATATATATATATATATATATATATATATATATATATATATATATATATATATATATATATATATATATATATATATATATATATATATATATATATATGTATGTATATGAGAACAGGGTTATCTCTCCAGACCCGATATACAAAGAAAACTAAAGAAATTCAAATGACGTGAATGAACAATATACATCGCCCCTACTATTGAAGATCATAACACCATATCTGAAAAGATATCTATATATAATAGAAAAATATCTTAGATAATTCACCTCAGAGACAGCCCGTATTTTAAAAATATGAAGCTTTAATAGTATATGATAAAATTCGAAAGGCTTTTTTGATAACGACATTTATGGATGTTCAGAACATTTATTATTTAAAGTTTTCATGAATGAGAGATGCTGAATGGTTGTCATTGTGACAATGTTTACATCGCGTAAATCATCTTAGAAAACAATATTGGTAATTTTACTTAATTTATTTTTTTTAATGAAAGTTATAGATGCAGAAGATAATCTATAGATAGATGATGTTGTTTATGGAAAATTTAATTCTCTTTCAGAAGATGAAATTTACCGTAGATGAAAAGTTTGTTTATAAAAATAATACCTGACATAATGTTATAAGTAAAAAAAAAGCTTGTGATAGTGTGCACCGGCCAAATTTGTGGAGAGTCATGTGTTATTATGGAATGCCTCTTAAATATGTAAATTTAATTAAGTCTCTTCATGAGCATAGCAAGTTCAAAGTTAATGCTGGTGGAGTCTTATCAAATGAATTTCCAGTGAAGAGCATAGTACTCCAAATGAATATGTTCTTACCCATGTTTTTTTTCCCCCTCATGGATTTTGTAATGCGTAGGAGATGGTGGAGAAGGATTGGATTAGATTGGTGATAGGAATTTAGCAAAATTAGAGTCTGATGATGATGCTGTCCTTGTTAGCAGAACACCACAGGATTTGCTTTGCTTGCTTACCAAAATACAGACATGATGAGAACGTAATATACAAGATGAAATATCATTGGAAGAAGAAATTATTAATGAGGTAGAATCATTTATATATTTAGGAACTGAGATCCTCAATGCAGGTTCTTTAGAATTAAAGTTTAGTGAAAGATGGCAAAAGCAAATCAGACAATGACTAGATTAAGTAAAATTTGGAAATCAAATCGCCTGAAATTACATATAAGAATCAGACTATATAACAGTTTACTGAGATCGGTGTTACTCTATGGACATGAGTCATGGTATAATAATGAAATAATCTCCAATAGATTTAATATATTTGAGAACAAAGCCCTCAGAAGAATGTTGGGAGTTAAATGGTAGGACAGGATTAGAAATGAAACAATAAGAGAGATTACTCTAGTGCTGTATGTGGAGGAGATATGATGAAGGGCAGATGGAGATGGTTTGGGCATGCTTCTCGCACTCCCCAAGAGAGATTAGTTCACCAAATGTTCAGCTGGTCTTCATAAGGCACTAGACGAATGGAAAGACCCAGGCCTACATGACTGAGGACTAGGAGGCGTGAAGTACGATATGATGAATGGAGAAGTATTGAATTAAAAGCTCTGGACAGAGATGACTGCCGAAATCTAACAGAGGCCCTTTGTGTCGTAAGGCGTATGAGGAAATGATGATAATGGGGATAATATATATATATATATATATATATATATATATATATATATATATATATATATATATATATATATATATATATATATATATATATATATATATATATATATATACATATGATTAATATTCGCACATTTAAACGTGTCTCTTTCATATTTCAAACAAGCCATATATATTAATACATTAAAGTCTGGATTCTCTTAACGACCTCGGGATCAGAGCTTCGGGCGGAACTGACCAAAGACTATATTATCGGACCAGCGGGGATTTGAACCTTCGTCAAGGATATCTGTATGCATGTGACCATACCACTCAGTGGTATGGTCACTGGCATACAGATATCCTGGACGAGGGTTCAAATCCCAGCCGGTCCGATATTATAGTCTTTGGGCGGTTCCGCCTGGGGCTCTGATCCTGAGGTCGTTAAGAGAATCCAGACTTTAATGTATTAATATATATGGCTTATTAGAGATATATACATATATATACAGATATATATATATATATATATATATATATATATATATATATATATATATATATATATATATATATATATATATATATATATATATATATATATATATATATATATATATATATATACACAGTGGAACCTCTACATACGAATGCATCTACATCCGAATTTTCCAACACCCAAAGTAAAATTCGAGCAATTTTTCGACTCTACACCCAAATTTTATTTCGACATACGAAGTAAGCAATTTTCGTCGTACTAGTTGTATCCAAATTTTTCGACACGTGAAGTAAAATTCGAATACGTTCCTACTCTACACCCGAATTTTTTTCGACACCCGAAGTAAACAATACCCGTAAGCGTACGCTTAGATGGTACTCATAACGTCGAATGTATTTTTTATTTCCGCAGATAGAAGGCAGCAATTCGACCTCGGAGGGACCCTCAATTAGCCTGGCTTCGGTCATTTCTCTGTTCTCGTCGGCTTCGTGTGTTTTTGCCCAGTGCGTTGTGCTATTAACTGTATTTTAATTGTGATTTTTTACGTTTATCCTTTTACGGTATTTTACGTAAATTATGGGTCCTAAAGGGCTTACTTTCGCGAGTGGTAGTGGTAGTGGTGAGAAAGGGAAGAAGGAATTGCTTTCTTTAGAAGTAGAGCAAGAAAAAATTGAAAAGCATGAGCGTGGCGTCCGCGTGAGTGAACTTGCAAATGAATATGGCCGAAACATGTCGACGATTAAAGCAGTGAAACCTTCTAAGGGGATCACCATCATTTCAAAACGTTGTAGCTCTGTCATAGGAGAGATGGAATGACTTCTGCTAATCTGGATCAAGGACAGAGAGATTGTTGGTGACACCATCACCGAAACTATCATCTGCGAAAAGGCGCACGCCATCTTCACTGACTTGAAGGAGGAGACCTCTGGGGGTGATGTTGGGGAGAGTTCAACCGGACGTTCCTCAGACGATTTCAAGGCATCTTGTGGCTAGTTTGGAAAATTTAAGAAACCGTCCGGGATTCATTCAGTTGTTCGCCACGGAGAGGTTGCTAGTGCGGACACAAAGGCTGCAGCTGACTTTGTGAAGAGCTTTGAAAGGATCGTGCAGGAAGAAGGCTATGTAGAGCAGCAGGTGTTCAATTGTGATGAAACCGGGCTGTTTTGGAAGAAGATGCCCAGTAAAACCTACATCACCGCCGATGAGAAGAAATTGCCTGGGCATAAGCCAATGAAGAATCGGTTGACTCTTGCCCTATGTGCCAATGCTAGCGGGGACTTTAAAGTCAAGTCCTTCAGAAAACCCTAGGGCCTTTAAGGCACAGAATGTGGATAAGGACCAGCTTCATGTTTTCTGGCGATCCAACTCAAAGGCCTGGGTCACTAGGCAGTTCTTTGTCCAATGGGTTAATCAATTTTAAAGTGCCTGCTATGCCTTGACAATGCACCCGCTCACCCCCCCCCCCCCCACCGCCCCCAGGACTGGAAGATGATATCTACAAAGAATTAAAGTTCATAAAGGTGCTGTATATTCCACCGAATACCACCTCTCTCCTCCAACCCATGGACCAGCAAGTAATCACAAACTTTAAGAAGCTCTACACCAAGCACCTATTCAAGCAGTGCTTTAATGTCACGCAAAGCACAAACTTATATTTGCGTGAATTTTGGAAAAGCCACTTTAACATCGTGCACTCCTTGAAGATCATAGATCAGGCTTGGGTGAGATTAACTCTACAAACCCTCAATTCTGCCTGGAAGAAGCTGTGGCCTGATGCAGTTTCTCCCAGAGATTTCGAAGGTTTTGACCCCGAACCTGATCCCGTGGTGGGTGGAGCGGAAGACGTAGAGGAAATCGTCTCCCTTGGCAAGTCCATGGGTCTGGAGGTCGACGCAGATGACATCACGGAACTCGTTGTCGAACATCACGACGAACTTACTACAGAGGAGCTCAAGGAACTCCATGCTATGTCTGAGCACATGAGTGATGACGAGGAAGGGATCGAGGAGGTAGAACATGTGTTAGGTTCGGCACAAATAAAAGAGGTGTTAGGAAAATATCAAGACGTGGTCGACTTCATTGACAAATAACATCCAAAAAAATTTAAGGTTTGTCGTGTAGTTGTGCAGTTTGATGATGTTTGCCTAACTCATTTTAGAGACATTCTGAAAAGCCGTACCAAGCCACTTTCTATCGATAGCTTCTTTAAAAAAACAACAAAGCAAACTCGTGATGAAGAGAAAGGAAGTGGTTCAAAGAAAACAGCAAAGAGTGAAGAGAAAAAAATTCAATCAACTTTAAGTGTAGAGAGTGAAAGTGATTAAAATTAATCCTCAAAAAGAAAAAAAAGAAAATGTAAAGAAAAATATAAAATATAAAAATAAAAGAAAATAAATGAGCTAAGTTAGGTTAAAGTTCACTTAGTGTAAGTTAGAATAAGTTATGATAGTGTACGTTTATCGTAGTCACCCTCTCAACTTCCTCGCCGCCCGTTCGTCTCCTCTCTGCGTAGCTAGACCAACACCTGCACTGGACTTTCTAAGGTAAAGTGATGCTGAAAACCTGTTTCTTATTTATTATTTCTTTATGATTATTCTTTTTTACATGTCTATTATCTAATCTAGAGTACATTATTGTCATGTGTAATTATGTGTAGTAATTTATTAAGGAGTTATCATACTCTTTTGGGCTGAACCAGGGAATAATCCTATTTCAATGTATTCTTATGGGAAAATTCGTTTCTACATCCGAACATTTTCTACATCCGTAGTCGGTTGTGGAACGGATTAAATTCGTATGTAGAGGTACCACTGTATATATATATATATATATATATATATATATATATATATATATATATATATATATATATATATATATATATATATATATATATATACATACATATATATATATATATATATATATATATATATATATATATATATATATATATATATATATATATATATATATATATATATATATATATATATATATATGTAGCTATTTTCCGTTGTTTCAGGATAAATAAGGCTATTGGAGTAACGTGAATTGAAATAAAACTACTTATTTAGATTATAAAAGTTAATATTGACAGTATTATTGGATGTAAATAGGGCATGCAATGTATGCTGGCTTAGTTTCAAGTTATTATTAGATTCAGAAATGTCGAAAATGACTATAGAAGAGATATGTGTCAGTGTGGAGGGCTCTGCAAATATGTTTATAAATGCCCATTCGCTGAACGCTAAATCTTCAAGTAATTCATTTTTAATAACAATCAAATAATTCTAATGCTAGTTTGATGTTTGTTCAAGTTTTAATCAGACATTGATTTTCCAAAAGGAAAAAATAAACTTATGTAATCATTTTTATCAGTGCATACATCTGTTACAGCAAACATTTCCTTAAAGCTGAAGTTTATTCATGGAAATCGAGTCTGTCATAGACTCCTCACCTTGATACCACAACTTTAAATTAAATAGAATTTTCATGTTAAATGAAAGTCATACATGAAAAGACACCAGATCACAATGTGTATCAGCTGCTATTAGGAGATACAGATCTCTGCATATAGATAGCCTCTCTAAATTTCCTGGTTGGAATTATAAGGATTAAATTCTCACATCGATGATGACAGTAATAGAATGATTAGTTCGTTTAGGGTAAAATCAAGTTTAAAAGAAATAAGAGAATAAGTGTATAATTCAATATTATATAT
>NC_090758.1:68205390-68207890 GCF_036898095.1 Palaemon carinicauda | reverse complement strand
GCCAGTTTCAAACGGCTCTAAATTGAATTAAATAAGGAGTTTTGTCTGGACATGACAAAACGTTCTGTTTGAGCTCCAATTTATTCTTCCCTAACCTACGCCAAATAAGGATGTTAACGGCGATAATTATCATCATCGTAACGCTGATTGCTGCTAGTAACACATAGAAACGACTGTCTGCATAAGTCGGTGTCGGGTGGTCCATCTCGGTTGATTTCATCAACCGCTTTGCCACACGTGCATTGAATGGGAGAGGTAAAGATGGAATTGTAGTCGACCACGTGAAGTTCGCGAAGTAGGCCCGTTCTCTGATTATAGTCTTGATTCCACGGACTCTGTAATTCGGAGACGTACCGATACAACCATCTGCTGCAACGAAGATTTGAGAATAGGACGTGGATCCGTCCGAGCATGATACATTGAAGCCGGCCTTGTCATATCGTATCCAAGAGCCATTGTTTAGTCTGCAATTGAACTTATTATCGTCAATGGGATAAAGCTTTTTCAGACAATTTTCATGTGTATGGGAGAGAGCACCGCCTAGCACTATACCTAACTCGCATGAATCCATTGAGTTTTTATGGAATTCAAAGGAGTCAGCTATACCTATTTTTTTATTCATTGCGTCTGAACAGCGAGTTAATTGATTCAAGTCTTTAATGACCGTATATGTTTCCTTGTCTGGGGAAATCAATACGTGTCCTGTCAAACTGGATATTACTGGATTGGAGTGATTCGTCATGAAAGTCGGAAATGGATATATCCTTTAAGATTGCCAGGCATCGGAAGAATCAAAGGGAATTGTAATCATAATCCTGTGATTTTCAACTCTTACTGTGATTAGGCTGTAATAAAATTCTAACCTACGTTCATCTAACAAAGGAACATAACCTAATTTCTCCAGTCCGTTCTCCTCAATTAACGTTAAGTCTCTTATTGGCAACAAATGCGGTGACAGTACACCTTTAGTCGCTAACGTGATAGCTTCTACAAAGTCTTTTGATTTCTCAATGAAATGTGCAATTCTATTATGTATATGATCTATTTTTGAATCATGATACGTTAACGTTGCCAACAAATCTTGTACTTCCATAATTTGACTGATATTACTAGAATGTTCGTTTACCAAAATCATAATTTGATTGATTGAAGCTAACTGATTCCTTAGTTTTGACATAATCAATTAATTTTCATGAGTCAAAAACTCAATTTTCTTATTTTGATTACTAATCTTAAGACGATTGGAAATTTCTAAGCCTAAACTTGCAATAGAACCAAAGATGTTTAGTGCAGCAAAAATCAACGGGTTACGTTTTTCAAGGATATCGTGTCTTACTGTCCACATCAAAAGGTCATGAGCCAAAGATTCTGCCGCGTAAGTCTTATTTTGCAAGTCGTCGGATAGCATCTCTGCAACTTTTAGTGTCGATGCATGCGAACTCTCTGCATTAAAAGGAAAGTGTCTTCTATGCATTTCATTTAATGAAACAGCAAACCTTGAAATGGCGCTCTTTAAGCTAGTGATGTCATTCTCTGGGAGAAAAATTGCTTCCATACGTACTTCAACAACTACGTTACTTGATGTAATAAAAACGTCTTCTTGTCTTTCTACTATAGTGCCATATTTAAAATCTATACTTTTAGTTTTAGAGCTCATTCCATACGAAAAAAATGTCTGAGCGAACAATTTCACTCCTAACAATAAAAAATTCATCTTGGAAAACTGTAACGAGAAAAATATATGTAATTACTCCTGAATTTAGAAGAAAAAACTTTTAACATATAAGGTTCACAAAAATAAAAAAAATGAAAGTTTTTCCCCTCACTTCTTTCCCTCTTATTTTAATTTCTTATGTGAGCCAATGGTACAATTCTCTCATCAGTGGGTTGGGATACGTTTTGAACTCTAAACCTATTGGCTGTTAATGTCTCCAAAATGTTAAATGGGCCTTCAAACTTAGGTGTTAGTTTATAATTGAGTCCTTTACGTACATTTACCTGTATGTATACATTATCACCCATGGTATATGTTTTAGTTGGCTTCGCTATTTTATCATGATTCCTTTTCATTATGATTAGTGATACTTCTAAATTCTTTCGAAGGATATCAAAACGACTTTTGCTTGCATTTGTACATTCTTTTAAAGGATTTGATAAATTAGTTGTAGGCGTTAATACATGGAAAGGCGTTCTAACTGGGGTACCATACAATGCCTCGTGCGGTGACATTTTAATTGATATAGGATATGAATGATTCAGAGTACTCAGTAACGCAGGTATTGCAATATCCCAGTTGGGGTCTGATCCCCCTAGTGTTACTCTTAATATGTTTAAAACCTTCCTATTCGGTCTTTCCACTAGCCCATTCGACTCTGGGTGATATATCATAGTATTTATTTTCTTTATGCTAAGGAATTCACACAATGAGGTAAGAAAGTGATTATTAAATTCTCCACCCGAGTCTGAGGTTATCATGTGTGGAATTCCATGTTTATAAATG
>NC_090758.1:68142512-68204890 GCF_036898095.1 Palaemon carinicauda | reverse complement strand
TCTTCAGGTAGGAGGGAGACTTTATGCGTTCCGGAGTCGCTGGAGGTTCAGTCCTTGGGCCTTCAGCATAATTTCCAAGGGCCTGGGGGGGAGTTGGATAGAAGGGCCTCCTCCACCGAACAAATTCCATCAACCCTCGACACCGGACCTACTTCTGTTTACCCAAGATCTTCTTCGCAAGAACGCGATCAAGGAAACGAAACATCTGAAGTTTCAAGGTCGCTTATTCAGCGTCCCGAAGAAAGACTCCGACAGCCGGAGGGTCATCCTCGATCCGTCCCGACTAAACTTGTCCATTCAATGCGACAGGTTTCACATGCTTACCGTCTCGCAGGTGCGAACCTTGCTTCCCCGTGGGGCCGTCACCACCTCCATCGATCTTACCGATGCTTACTATCACGTTTCAATAGCGAGACACTTCCGTCCATTCCTAGGATTCAGACTGGACGACAAGGCTTACACGTTCAAAGTGATGCCTTTCGGGCACAACATCGCGCCCAGAATTTTCACGAAACTGGCGGAATCAGTCATTCAGGAACCCCGATCCCACGGAATCCAAGTCGTCGCATACCTGGACGATTGGCTAATCTGGTCAGACAACGTCGAAGATTGTCTCAAGGCAACAAACAAGGTAATCTATTATCTTCAGTTTCTAGGATTCAAAATAAACTTCAGAAAGTCCCGCCTGACACCAGAGACCAGATTTCAGTGGCTGGGATTGCAGTGGGACCTACGTTCTCACACTCTATGTCTCCCCAGGTCCAAGAGGATAGAGATTGCGAAAAATACCAAACGCTTTCTCGGGGAAAAGATAACTTCCAGAAGGAACCAGGAAAAGATTCTAGGATCCCTACAATTCACTTCAGTGACAGACCTCCTTCTGAAAGCGAAACTGAAAGACATCAACCGGGTTTGGCGCTCCAGAGCGAACAACAAATGTCGAGACAAGAAGACATGCCTTCCTCCCATTCTTCGGAAAAGGCTTCTCCCATGGACAACCGCCAAGAGCCTATCGAAGTCGGTTCCGTTGCAGTAACCCCCTCCAAGGATAGTCATCCACACGGACGCCTCCCTATCAGGTTGAGGAGGCTATTCCCAACACAGGAAGGTTTAGGGCCTTTGGTCCACAATGTTCCAACAATTCCACATAAACGTCCTGGAGGCCATGGCGGTCTTACTAACTTTGAAACGTCTTTCCCCGGCCAAGAAACAACATCTAAGGATAGTTCTCGACAACGAAGTCATAGTCCGTTGTCTAAACAGAGGGGGCTCCAAGTCAGGTCCCATCAATCATGTGATGGTAGCAATCTTCTCCCTGGCGGCCTCAAACCAATGGCACCTATCAGCCGTCCATCTGGCTTGAGTTCGGAACGTTGTGGCAGACGCACTCTCCAAGACGACACCGTTAGAGTCAGAATGGTCACTAGATCGCAAATCCTTTCAGGGGATCCTCTCCCAAGTGCCGGATCTCCAGGTAGATCTCTTCGCGACGGAGTCCAACCACAAACTGAAATGTTATGTGGCCCCCAACCTGGACCCTTGGGCTTACGCCACGGATGCCATGTCTCTGGACTGGAGCACCTGGGAAAGGATTTACCTTTTCCCACCGGTGAACCTACTGATGAAGGTGCTGGACAAACTTCGAACCTTCAAAGGTCAAGTAGCCCTGGTGGCCCACAATTGGCCCAAGAGCAATTGGCTCCCTCTTTTACTGGAGATGAATCTCCACCCTCACCAGATACCCAACCCGACTTTGACCCAGATAGTACAAACGTGCACTGTGTTCGCTTCCTCAAACATTCGGAACACCCTAACTTTATGGACTTCATGAAGTTTGCGGCACACAAAGGGGCTAACATAGACCCCCAGAATAGTTTATTCTTAGAATCAGACAAGAAAGACTCCACTCTTCGTCAATATGACTCAGCGGTCAAAAAACTAGCAAATTTCTTGAAGGACTCTAATACTGTCTTTATTACACTAAACCTAACAGTAACCTTTTTTAGAACCTTGTTTGAGTCGGGCTTAGCAGCTAACACTATTACTACCATCAAGTCTGCCTTGAAGAAGATTTTCCTAGTCGGCTTTAATATAGATCTAACAGATTCATTGCTAGCTTCGATCCCAAGAGCCTGTGCCAGACTGAAACCATCCCCTCATCCTAGCTCGATTTCCTGGTTTCTCAATGATGTTCTTAAAATAGCGTCAGAAACCATCAACGATTCATGTGGATATATCCCTCTACTCAGAAAAACTCTCTTTCTCGTGAGTTTAGCATCTGGCGCCAGGATTTCGGAATTAGCTGCCTTATCAAGAGATCCAGGCCACAATGAGTTTCTTCCGTCAGGAGAGGTCCTCCTCTCCCCAGACAAGGTCTTCTTGGCCAAAAATGAAGACCCTCAGAATAGATGGTCTTCCTGGAAAATTATCCCTCTCCTTCAGGATCCCTCCCTATGCCCGGTTACCACTCTAAAGTCCTTTCTATCAAGGACTTCCTATAAGACCTCGGGGCCCTTGTTCATCAGAGAGCGGGGAGGGACTATAACTTTGAAAGGGATCAGACAACAGATCTTGTATTTTATCAAACAGGCTAATGCAGAGTCCTTTCCTCACGTCCACGACATTCGGGCGGTAGCGACCTCAATAAATTTTTTTTCCATCACATGAACTTTACAGATCTCTCTAAATATACCGGATGGAAATCCCCCTCAGTGTTCAAGCGGCACTATCTTAAACATCTAGAGGCCCCTCAACTCGCTACCGTAGCCGCAGGGAGCGTGGTATCCCCCGGACAAATTCCTTCCTAACTAATTCCTGAATCCAATATCTTCCACCTTCTTCCTCTTACCTGCCTCACTTACAGTTCCTACCTGAGTTCGTAACATTGTTTATCTTTATTATTATTGATCAATTTACTTTTACCATACGAACTGTATTTCTTTAATGTCCAGGTTTATATAGTATGTTCTAGTGTTTGACCTTAGTTGGTGTTATTTCAAGTTTACTATTCATTTGTGTTCCCTTACTGGGATTTTATATCTTTTCATTTTGATGTTATTAGAGATGTCCGTCTTCTACTATAACTCTTGATTAAACCACTAATTGTTATGTTGATTTTAATTCGTTCCCTTATAGTTAATGAAGTTTGGGTTCGTTTCTCTGGTACTATTTCACTGGCCGGCACAGGTTGAGCCCAGAAAAGGGATTTTGACGAAGGAAAAATCTATTTCTGGGCGAGAGACCTGTGCCGCCCAGTGAACCCACCCTAGTTGCTCCCCCCCTGATCAGACCCCAAACTTAAGGGTGCTGTAAGGAGTGATGAGCCAGCGTGGGTAGAGTTAGTAGTACTGATCTGCGCGGCAGGGGAGGTTGAACCGCACCTCACTATTGAGGGATTTCGAAGAGGAGAAGTCTAAATGGTACGAGACCTCTGGTATTTCGCCCCAGTTTATACCGACACCATTAGGTGAGCGAGCTAGTTCAACCTAGCATTCCTATACATTTTTTCTCTGGTAATATTAGCAGTTATATTCCTTAGAAATGGTGCAATAGGAGCATTTCACTGGGCGGCACAGGTCTCTCGCCCAGAAATAGATTTTTCCTTCGTCAAAATCCCTTTTTTGGGCTCAGGTCGTGTCGTCCTGGTGGAAGTTTACCAGAGCATTAATGTATCCGTGGATTTCCCAGTTGTGCCTTAAACCTCAGGACAATATTCCCTTGGTTATCTAGACCTAAGAGACCTATGACCTTACCGTTACAAAGTAGACTCTGAAAAAGTCTCAAAGTTGGCATATTTCATATAACCAACCTAGCAATCAAGAGGACATACAGGTCTCACTGTAAAACAAACACAGGTTCATGTCAGCTACTATAGCATCTGAGGTATATCAGTCCAGCTGTATACCGCAACAGATAAGTTTGTATCTTGTATTGAAACAAGTTACTTCTAGCTAGAAAGGTTTGTTTACATATACGAACAAAGTTACTATCTTTGATCGATGTAATTATGCAGAAAAATAAGGAATGAAAGGAATGCTCACACATAACTTTATTAAAATGTTTAGGGCGAAATAAGACGCCCAAAACAATTAATCATTTATTGTCAAACAATAAATAAAAATTCAGCATACATTTATAATAATATAAAAATGCAAGTGATATAGAACTTACTAACATAGACAATACAGAATAAATCAGAAATACTTGTTTTACCTGAAAACTAATTTATTGGGTAGCTCATTCTTGGGGAGAAACATTGTGTCGGGAAAGAGATTTAGCTCTCCCGTTTCAGCGAACTGGATATGGCATTCTTCCCGAGACAGGGCCACTATCTCACTAACTGTAGCCTCTGAGGCTAGAGCAAACAAGAATATAACTTTCTGAGTAAAATCTTTCAAAGGGCAATTATCGTTGTCCAAACTTGAAGCAAAATGTAGTACCTTATCCAAAGATCATGAGATGGGCCTTGGAGGTGCTGCAGGCCTGAGCCTAGCACAGGCCTTAGGGATTTTGTTAAAAATTTCATTAGACAAGTCTACTTGGAAAGCATAAAGCAAGGGTCTAGTCAAGGCAGATTTACACAAAGTTATCGTGTTGGCTGCTAAACCTTGTTCATAAAGGTGAATAAAGAAAGACATGCAGAAATCCATCGAGATTTCCTTTGGGTTTCATGCCTTGACAAAGGCCACCTACTTCTTCCAAGAGGACTTGTATTGCCTTCTGGTAGATTTTGACTTATATTCCTCTAAGAAGTCTATACTTTCGTTCGAGATCCAAAACCTTTTCTTTACTGCTATGGAGAGAAAATCATGAGATGGAGGTCTTGGGTTTTCTGTAATGAAGCGATGACAGTCGACTTCTGTACTTGTTGAGACAGAACTGGGTCTGGCAGGGGAATCAGCCTCGGCTATAATTCCAATATTAAAGGGAACCAGTTGCTGCGGGGCCACTTGGGAGCCATAGGTAAATCTTGGTCCATTTGTTCCAGTCGAGGGGCAAGGCGTCCACTGCTTCCGCTAGAGGGTCCTCGTACTGGGCCACGTATCAAGGAAGTTTCTTGTTGTCCCTCGTCGCGAAGATGTTGATCTGCAGCTCCGGGACTTGATGTAAGATGAAGGAGAATGATCTCGCGTGTAGGGACCATTCTGACTCTATCGGAGTTATCCTGGATAGAGCGTCCGCTGTCACATTTCGGAACCCTTGAAGGTGAACTGCCAACATCACTTGGTTGAGTTGAGGTGATCTCGAGCCTTGACGATTCAAACATCTCATTACCACCTCGCTGTCCAGAATCAGTCTTATGTGGACTGAAGGGCAAGGGGATAATTTCTTTAGTGTGAGGAAGATTGCAATGGCCTCCAAAATGTTGATATGGAAGGTCTTGACTAGAGAGGACCAAGTTCCTTGAACTCTCCGTTGATGAGAGTGACCTCCCCATTCTTCCAATGATGCATCCGTGTAGTTGATGACTGAGGGTGGAGGCGGTTGCAGAGGTGTTGACCTCTTGAAGTTTTTGGCCTCCGACCATGGCTTGAGAAGTGATCGTAGCCGAATCGGTATTGGTCGTCTTAGATCTCTTCGAGCGTTTGATGCGTATCTTCGCCAGACTCCTGATGCATCTTTTAGCTGTGATTTTAGCACTGGGTCTCTCACTGATGCAAACTGAAGGGAGCCCAGCACTCTCTCCTGTTGGCATCTTGAAATCCTGTTTGATTATAGAAGTCTCTTGACAGATCCCGCTATCTCTCTCCTTTTCTTTAATGGAATGGAGAGGAGATGTGACTGTAAGTCCCAATGTATGTCTAGCCACTGGAATTTCTGAGCCGGAGATAGTCGAGACTTTTTGGTGTTGATCTTGAATCCTAGATGTTCCAGGAACTGGATCACTTTCTTGGATGCTTGCATGCATTTAAATTGGATGCTGCCCACACCAGACTATCATACCACCTGGACACCTTGTAGGCGTAGTTGTTGAACGACTGCTTTTGCAAGCTTGGTGAAGATCCTTGGGGCTATGTTTAGTCCGAAGAGCATGGCTCTGAAAGCGTACTTTCTTTTTTGTAGCCTGAATCCTAGGTAGGAGGAGAGTTGGCGATTGATCGGAATGTGCCAATAGGCATCTGCCATGTCTATGGAGACTGTGTATGCCCTTTTGGGCAACAGGGCTCTTATGTGTTGAAGGGTCAGCATCTTGAACTTGTCGTTCTCGATAAACTTCTTAAGTGGCGACAAATCCAGAATGACTCTTAGCTTGTCTGAGTCCTTCTTGAGAACACAAAACAGCCTTCCTTGGAATTTGATGGACTTTGCTCTCTTTATCACCCATTTGCTCAAGAGCTCTCGGGTATATTCTTCCAGAACGGGAGTGGAGTGTTGGAAGAATTGAGGAAATGATGGTGGAGCTGTCTTTCAGCTCCAAACTAGTCCGTTCTTGATTAGGCTGTGGGCCCAGAGAACGAAGGTCCAACGATCCCGGAAGAATCAAAGACTTCTTCCTACCGGAAGCATCTCATTTCTTCTGGTTTCTGGAAGGCAAGCCTCCTTGACCGCGTGCGCCCCTACCCCCTCTTCCTCTTGAGGGACATTAGAGGAATCTCTACCTGTCCCCTACCTTTAGGGCGAAAGATTGTGGTCTGCCTCTCATAGGCAGGAGTAAAGGCTGGTGACTGAGTCACCACCTACTGGGGTACCATTTGGTAGGAGGGTTAGGGCTGTGCCACTATCTGTGGTACCGCGGTCATGGGAAGTTGTTGTTATCTAGCAGGGCGAGATGACACTCTTGGCCTCTTTGTCTTCCTCTTCGGTTGGGGACCCTCATCCGGGGAAGACTTCCTCTTAGCCGACATGCCCCACTTCTGGAGAAGATTTCTACTCTCTGTGGCAGTCTTGTTGACTATTTCTTTGACCAATTCGTTTGGGAATAGGTCTTTCCCCTAGATATGGGAAGATATCAACTTCCTGGGTTCGTATTTGACCGCAGCAGAGGCAAATATGAACTCTCTAATTGCCCTTCTCGTCCTAACAAAACTATAGAAGTCTTTAGTTACGGTTGCCAAGTGTGTTTTGGCTATGACCATGAACAAATCCGGGGATCTCTGTTCACTGGCCATTGCCTCTAGGGTCACACAGAAGGACAGAGAGGCAGCTAGCCTCTTTTTTGTATCCTGTACCCTACGCAGGAGAAACTCAGACAACTTTGGGATGTTTTCGCTGAACTGACGTCCAGCGATATCAGCCTCCAATTTCCCGACTGATAAGGTAAGCTGAATATCCTTCCAGTCCTTGTGATCGGTTGGCAAAGCTAGGGAAAGGGGCCTACACTCCTCCAGTGTAGGGCAAGGTTTCCCAGCTTCCACTTCCTTAATCACCACCTTAAACCCTTTTTCTGCAAAGGGGAAGGCCATAGTTGCTGGAGCAAGAAAAGAAGGATGTTTCTTGCTCAGGGCCGGCACCTTAGAATTGGTGAAGCCCCTGTCCTTCAAACTGCTGGCTAGCAAAGCCTGAGCCTGCGTATGGTCAAGCACTATGACCTCCTTAGGCTCTGTCTCCTCCTTGGATACAGATTCCGCCCTTGGACGAACGAAGCAGTCTGGATAGGACTCAAAGCTGGTCCAGAACTCAATGTCCTCGATAAGGACAGCTCCCAGCTTCTCTGAAATAAAGATCTTACCGTTGTTAATTGGCATCTACTCGGGATGCCTCCACGGGTTTACCTCGGAACACGAGGGAAGATCCTTTACGTTGAGTCTCCTATGAGACATAAGGGTCGCTGCAAGCTGAAAAATCTCCTTCCTTAGCTTAGCTTCCCTTTGTTCGCTCTTCTTCTCGAACATCTCCATCATAGTTTTGATGGCAGACAGGGTGTCGTTTGACTTTTTGGGTTGAGGAGCTGAGGACATAGAGGGCACCGGATCTGGGGCAGGAACTGACGAAACAGAGACTGTTTTGACTTCATCCTCTTCCGTCTCTGGAGCCAACGTTGACTCCTCGTCTCGACCTTCTACCAGAAGGTCCTTTTCAGTGTCCTCTGACACCTCTGACATCCTCTCATCAGCTAGATGGATGTCCTTCATCACATCCGAGACATCCGTATCCACGGCTATCTGGATGCAAGGGATCTCAGGATGAGTCTGAGGAATAACAGCAGCCGCAGATGCTTTGGTAAATAGACAGGCCCTCATATGCTCACTAGGAAAGTAAGGCCCTGTGGCATTCTTTTGGAAGCCCCGGAGCCATTTGCGGAGCTTGTCCTGAGCTGCATCCCTTGACTCTGTTGTCTTCGGATTTTCGAAAGCCTCATACACCAGGTCTTTGCATACAGTACATACCTTGGGGTCCAGTATTTGAGAGGTCCCTTGGTGATGGAGCAGCGGGAGTGTGTCCTACACTCCAGGTGGCCACAGAAGTCCCTTCTACGCACGTTGCAGAAGACGCTGTTGCACTTCACATGGTCCTCCTAGAAAGAGAGGAAAATACAATGAGTATAACTTAGTCTATCTCACTTGGTAAGCTAATAAATATTATAATATTTTCCATTTTATTTTATTACATATAGCTTAGGTAAGCTAGAAATGAAATAGGAAAGACACATACGTGTGTTTCCCGCCCAGCCAATTGCTATGACCTCCCTCAATATTAGCCCTAGGGTTATCCTCCTCAGGAGACCCGGTGGAAGAGTCTAGCCTATAAGGATAGAAGAGTGTAACCAACACCCACTTCCAAAAGGATTAATAATGAAGGTCATTAGTAACTGATCATCTATCAGTATAGAGAATGGGAATTCCTTTCCCAATCTTATAAGGTCTCAACAATAGACTGCGCCTGGACACACAGAGTATGTTGGAAATTTTAACTACTGTATAATTTCATACCATAGTTTTCTGTCTGCAGTATGCTCTATACTACAGAGGTACTTGCTACTGTATATACATATACCATAGTTGCTGCCGATATGTAGCCGGCAAGGCTAGTTCCTAAGGCACAATTCAACTGACACAATATTGATAATTTTTATGGCTGGCGGCCCATCGGATTACTGGCGGCTTGCCGGACGCCGGCGGGTCACCGGCTGTCGGCACACTATCCCACACAGCATTCAATGTGACAGGGTAGTGGCCGGTATACGAGACTCGGCCGGCTCTTGCCAGCTAAGTCAGATGTGACAGTGAATCAACGGCTGTCAGACCACAAGTCTAGCCTGCATCTTGCCGGCAAGGTTAGTGGCCAGCAGCCGCCAGTTAGGTTAGTACCTGGCGGCACTAGCCAATAGTGAGTAAGAAAGCAAGGAGTGAAGGGTGATATAAGAGCACTGTCTCACTCCTTTCCTCCGGAATGAGGGTTCTAATGGAAGGGGAGACTATAAGGTAATCAAGCTTCCACCAATCCACCTCCGTGCCGGTACCTGCCGGTCATAGGATGTGAATGACAGCCCAAGGGAGGACTGAAGAACACTCTAAAGCAAATGGGTCTTCTGCCGTCAGCTAGACCTGTCGATACAGCTATCCCGGAGCTCCGTGTCCGATAGGGAAGCTATACAACTAGACCATACAAGCAGAAGCCCAAGCCGACCCTACAGCCTGCCGGCAATCGGCGAGATTGTAGGACAACGGCCACAGGGATGTGATGGCTAGGCCATCACTAAAGGACAGAATGGGGAGGGGAAAGGGTCCTGTATAAGGTGTGAGAGGAGCCGGCAGCATGTCGGCCCTACCACACCTTGAGGAAGCTCTGTTTCAGTATTGGCGCCATCCTAGGCGGACGGAAAAATCAATCCTCAGCCTAGGGTCTGCCAATACAGTAAGGGGGCCGGTAATCATCTAGCCGCTACCCTTAATCATGAAAAAACAGAGTTCCAATGCCGGTGCCATCCTAGGCAGAAGAATAAACTCTATTCTCCAGCCTAGGGTCTGCGAGCACAGGACTAGTCGACTAAACCAAAGGGAGAAGGGGGATCACATGACCCCTTCAAGTGCAGTCTACGGAGGCAAAGCTTCCTATGCCAACCAACAAGGCCTGACATGGGAGCACATTGACCCTGTCAACCAGTTGCCGGCATACGACAAGTACTCTGAGGTTCTGACCCAAAGCCAAAGCTCACCATCAGTAGCTAGGTGAAGGGGCAGAAAACCCTAGCCTAGTCTTGCCTGAATGACAATTCGAGACAAGACCAACTAGGATTGTAGCCATAGGCTACACTCAGAGGGAAGGAGGGATTACCCTATATATGAGGGTAACCAGGAATTTTGTATGAAAGTATACTAAAGCCCTTAGGCTACCAGCCTAGCGACAGTAAGATCGAATACCTAACTCATCGAAGAGGAAATTTTATATGCAATCCATATATCTTACATGTATAAATTGCTTATTATCTTTGTTTAGAATTAATAGCACCAGGAACACTTATTATATCATGCAAGAGAGTAAACTATAATGCCAAGGCTAGGAAGCCTAACGTAAACCAGATCGGCTACCTAATTCGCCGAAACTAAGGTGAATACTATTGGCATAATATAATTAATTCCTAGCAATGAAGACTAAATAGCTAATATATTTATTTAAGCTATTATACCAGGAAAGTCTTTCTGGCTTACTAAATAAGTCATGCGTTACGGACGACAGCGCCGATGACACCTCCGGTCTAGACAATTGCTCTGCCAAAAAATTAGTTTAATTTGATTCAATATTTTACTTTACACCCAGAGCTAAATTTATACAGCATAAGAATCAAATACTAAACTTTCCAGAGGCAGAAGAGGCTAGAGATTGCATAATAAATCCAAAATACGAGAGAGCACTACAGAAAAAGGAATAAAGATGGCGCCATCTGAATATTCAAACAGTAACGTAGGAAGGGAACTCTATAACAGCTCCTCTTTTACTTAGCCACTTTTCCCCCTCGAAGCGTAAACGCTATGCGGGGTGCATATTGCTATGTGGCGTGTCTAGAATACGTCCCCTGATATTATGCGATATCCTCAAATGAAACTTTAAGGATATTCGCACCAGGAGTTAGAATTCTGGAGACCTTAAATTAAACTCCCTGGGAATATCACTGTAGTTGAGTATACCCTAGGAAGCTGATTAAAAGAACCTTCCATCAGGACTACATGGCCTAAGTCCAAAAATAATATTTAATGGGAATATAAAATGAAGTGATTTTATAAGATATCGGATAATAAAACGAGTAATACTGGGGTCAAACGTAATATGTATACGAGGGTATTACTTAAATGGGATGGTAATAGTTGTACTGGTTCAAGTCATATACTTGAATAGTTAAATTTGACGGCTAGAGAAGAAGAAATCCTATTGGTGGAGGTGGAGTCTATGCGCAGGAGGGAGCGAGATTATGCGCAGAAGGTTGAAACCTGCTATGTACAAACAAACGAACGAAAGCTACGACAAGCGAACCGTAGAATGACAATAAATAAATGAAAAACACTGCTAATGTTAGCATGTTACCCTAACATTGGAGTAGCTCAATATTACCGTATTTTTTCATGAGACATAGCCTTTGCAACGGCGCCTCCAAAGTTTTTCCTCTTATGCTGTTTTGTCTTTCCCTCCGTTTATTATATATACTAGAAAGTAATGTATAGAGAAGAAAAGGCTATTTTTACCATTATATACCGTTTCCCGGGTATGTTTTCCACACCCAAAACCCCAAGTTCCCGCTGGGGGTCGCCCATTATCGTAGGATATAGATATATATATTTCTGAAACTATTAATTTGCGACGGCAACGAGTGTCATATTCGAAGAGAGCGGAATTTTTTTCTATAGAAAAACGTAGTTTTATTCTTAGGTTACATTGCCCTGTAATACAGTACAATGTTACCCAAAATATCTGAATTATAATATCTTATCACACAGTCGGTGCTTTGTTTGTCCCTTGTGATTAGAAGCAAGGTACCACCTGGAGATGTTGATGTAGGTATATTTTTTCCTGATGTAGGTAATGTTTAGGCTCCTGATATTGCACAGTTTCTTTGCACCTTCTTCTGTATATTTTATATTTACTAATCTCCAGTTATTTCTCTTTAGCAAAAGATACATATTTATATATCAGGGACAAGTAAGTTTATTCGGCTCTAACTTTTTTTTTCTTTTTTCAATAGGTAAGTAAAGGAGAACCTCCATCAAAAACTCTGTAATATAAAGGAAAGCTCTTAATAATAGTTATATATATTGTAAAACGCGTAATAATTCGATTCAGTATGTTCATCAAACATCAGTGGCACCTTTACCTGGAAAATGATTCCTTGTCCTATTGAGAAGAATTACGGAACTCTCCTGTTTTTATCATTTATGAGTACAAAATGTATAAACATGTTTTTAATTATGAATAATTATATATTTCACTTAATTATGAAGCTAATATGGAATTGCTCTAATTTGAAAAAAAAAGTTTAACAATCTTATGATACAGTATGTGTGTGTACAGGTTGCCTTAGCATTCCGTGGTATGATACAGAGAATAATTCTAGATATGCTCTGTATTTTATGTTACATTCATAAACCTGAGTATTTTTTTATATGAAAATACAATTTAAAAGGAGAAAGGCTCATATGTCTACCTCCTCTAGGCATTGTAAAAATTTGAAAACTGTTTATGGGAATTATCCGTAAATAAAGACGAGATCGTTATATAATTTTGGATTTATACAATTTCATGATAAGTTATTGGTATTACTTGTGGAGAATATTTTTTTATGTGTTAAGTTGGAACTTGTTGCTCCAGGAAAGTCTCCCTACGTCAGATACTCAAAGATCAACAAGAGAGGATAAGGATCACTTACACTCAGGGCACAAACAAACTGCTAATAACTTTACTGACGTAGTTCACTAACCATCACTCTTAAATGCAAAAGAGGGAAATTTTACTCTGCTCAGAGGCCGGAGAACTCCACACGTGAAATAAAAGTAATTTAATTGCCTACTCTAGCTTTGTCAGGTCTAAGGTCATCTACTCTACACTCTCAGGCTCTGTTTCGACTCGTCCCTGAGACCATAGTGAGATGTTTGACAGTAATATTATGTAAAGTAATCATTGAGATGAACCAAAAAAATGGGATTAGTGATGTAAAGTGAAGTTTAAAGTTTAAAGCTATGGATCTTTATCTTTGAAGCAGATAGATTAATACGAAGTCCCTCGCTAGCACACTTGACTTACCTAGGATTACTCCTTTCAAAATATCGGGTATATTGTCCCGAGATTAAATAATCATGATAGACAATCAAATAAATGAGGGAGTAGAAATATGACAAGGTTTATTCAACCTAATCTTGATTTATTATACAATTTACATCAAAAGAAACGGACATCTTTACACGCACAAAATGTAAGAAAGGAAAGACAAATTAAATAGAATCGTGGTCTTCTGCAATAATTAATAATTGACATTGGGTTGGACACGTAGCCCATGTGACCCAGAGACTGAGCTAGTCTCGAAAGCAAAAAAATATATGGAAAAAACTGTACACACAATCCCACCGCACACAGTCCAAAATACGTGATAGCCAGTTAAACCTAGTCAAGTTAAAAGTTAATCTAAACTAGAAATCGCAGAAAAACTAATTGGCCACATATTGGTACCTGCACTCCTTTGAATACCGCCTTTGTCCTCAAATGCCTGTTGACAGTGGTTGCACACTTTGCACTCTTGACTGGCTCACCCCAAGAATCCTCACTTTTGGCAAATATGGTTTACCAGGTTTGCGTCATTCCGTCTCTACAACCGGCAGGACTCCTGTGTGATTCGAGTTTTGGTTAGGGGGGATGGCTGAGCCAGAGGTGCACGGATCCACTGACAAGCAGGTCAGTCGGTCATTACTGTTTCCGAACGAATGGGGGGAAAAAGGGTCGTGAGGTCTCACCTGGCTTCACCTTTCAAGACAGGTGAGAGTCCTGTTGTGCAGGGTAACCCAGTACAGGTGCCATATCGGGACTTTAGAACAAGGTAATATATCATGTTAAGTAGTGCTTAGGAGGCAGGATTTTGTAAAAAATACTTAGAGAAATCTTGTTGCTCTAAGGGAGTTTATATATAAAATAATCCTACCTATTCTGGCTTGCTAGAAAATAATGAGATAATGTGAGAAATAAGCAATGGGATGATGTGATGGCCATATATCTAAAAATTAAAAGACCTAAATTGGCACCAAAAAATAAAATCTGCATTAAAGTCAGCTGCATTAAAAATGATATTCTGATCTAGTTTAATATTTTTTCTCGACCCATGTAGTTTGAGGAAAGAACCACTTTACGCCCGCTAAGGCTTTTATTGTGCGTATCTATGTTGTGATGTCACCAGCAGGGCGTACGCTATTGTCAACAAGTTTAGTTAGTTTTTAAGGTAGTTCTCCCTATATTTCGGTAAGGAAAACCTATTGTAGGAGAGGTCGTTTAAGGAGTAGCTACAGTATTAGTAGAGCCAAAAATATGAATGAAAGAAGAGTAGTGAAAAAAATTCATCACACCCTGGGGATAAAAGGGAGACCAAAAGTAGAGAGGGGTTATTTCCGGCAAATGTGATTCAACTACTTGTTAGTATGCGTGAGGTAAATTTACTGGATGAATGAAGAGTGAAGTCGTTCTTCACATTAACATCCGTTTGAAGTTAACAAAACGCTGTTAGCATTAATTAATATCAATCGAGCTAAAGTTAGGCATGAATGTGAATTTTGGGAAAACTGAACCCGCAGGGAATGCCTCATGGAAGCGTTATGATAAGTAAATGAACAGTGTTAACTTTAAACGTACAATGCAATGTTAATCAAATGATTAAAAGTACTCAATTCTTCCAAACCAAGGGGTAAGGATAGAGCAAACAAAACGTGAGCCAATAACAGTCAAGTTCAGCAACAAGTCCGGCCAATGACAAACTCAAAATTATGGGCGTGAATCCCAATCCCGATCTGACATCCAACGTTTTACATGAAAAGGTTTTACATATAAAGTGACTGGCATAATAAAGGCTTCATATTCGTCGAGTGACAAAGGACAAAAGTTACTTCCTTCTCGCCGTTAAAATATGAGAAATTACCTGACACTAGTCGGATTGATAAATTGAGAGAAACTAGGTCCAAGGAGGATCATGGCAATTCTGACGGCGAGAGTCTCGGATATCGTTTTGAAGGACAACGTTTGCAAGGGGAGCAATTAAAGTGAAAATTTATATTCAGAATGAACTGAAGGATGTCGGGGGGATTGTAGCAACAACGTAACAAATTATCTAGTCAAAAATGAAATTTACGCTTTGAAGTTAAAGCAAGGGATTGGCCTGGAAAATGCTGCTGTACGACTTGGCAAAAATAATAAAGGCTTAAAGTTGCCCTATATATAACTGAATGAAAATGCTGAATGACGTTCAATGTACCGCAATACTCAAGCAAGGAGAATCGTAAACAAGCTCTAAGCTCCGGTGCTAGATCTACATATGTGACCTTCGCTAAATCTGCCGTCAGTGCAAAAGGTTCCTTTTTTACTGCTAAAGTCTTAAGGCTGCTATCACGCGGCTTGTTCTGAGAGCAGGTTTCAAATTCTGACGTGAATGTTTTATCATCGACGACGGTTGAAGTGGAAGTTACGGGCTTAAGGATAGGAGGATCAGGCAATGTGTGCACTGGTCCGTGGGATGGTACGGGTTTAATGAATGAATCTACCGGTGGAGACCTCTATTGACCTTCACGCACACGGTCAGGGTGGGTAGTATTTGCGCTACCGCTAGGGGGGGTCCATGTTGGGACTGTGAATGGTTTCTCCTCTGGGATGCATTGTCACCGGCGGTAAAGACAAAGGGGGTTGAGGGCAATCAAACACTGGCTTGAGGTTTGGAAATGAAGAGGGAGCAAGAGAGACTGACACAAAACTAATCTTGTGCCGTGTTGGTAGCATAGTATTGAAAGTTGCAGTTTTTACGAGTTGGAGAATTGATACAAAAAAATTAGCATTGCGCTTAACTGCCAAGACATTAGAAGTAACACTTAGGGGACCGTTAATGGCATTCACAAAGGGACGTGCCACTGAAGGTATCGCCCTTGATGAAGAACAAGACTGATTAGCTTTAATTATTAAATTAGGATGAGCCATGAAGCTATTAATAGAAATTTATATTTTACTTGAGTAGGCAGCAAACAAGGGATACATTGATTTAACAATGGGATGGTCGTAATGACATCTCCAAAAATTCTTGTAATTACAAAATTCATCTCTTACATTACCAATTAGGGTTTTAAATATCCCACGGCTTCATGACCCATGCTAGGAAAATCTACTGAACCGAGAGCACGAAGTGCTAGGTCTGCGTGCGAACAAACAAAGTTGAATGTTAACTCCTCTTCATTAAGCCTAACGTTAATCTCCTATGGGCTGAGCGTATCTGCCTTAGGCTGTGGAGGATTGTTTACATTAAAAGTGAGGTCCACCATCTTGGATTGACCCCGTTTGATGAACGGATATGGTCAAGATAACCAAAGGGTAACTGAATTTTCACAGGGACGTGATTATGAAACTTTACAAATTTACAAGAGCTATAGATTAATATTGAAAGCTACTCATTATGGGAGAAAATTGTTTGATTGCAAAAACAAACGTAAATCACGAAATTACTTTAAAATTCAAACTGACCGGGCCCAACAAAGCAGACGATGCTCGGTCATGGGACGTTAGAAAATATACTTTTTAATTATATGTACGCACGTGGCGATAAATGACTGAATTAAATTGCTTGAAATCAAAACATGTTAGAAAGCACAAGGGCTTATGAACGCAAAAAAAAGTAAGTTGAAAGTTAATATAACAGGTCGAGACTGACACTGTTGTTGTGACGATTTCATAGTTGCAGGCGCAATGAGGCGACCAGTGAACTACTGAAAATGTAGATAGGCGCACTAGGCAGCGACTTAGCTGTTAAAGTGCACTCTCTTTGAGGCTAAACAGAAAAAAAAAAATTTCCCTCACAAGGAGGTAAAACAGAAATATCCTTGCTAAAGGACAAAACAAAAATATCCTTGCTAAAGGACAAAAAGTAAAATATCCTCGCTGGATGACAAAAACAAAAATATCCTCGCTAAAGGATAAAAACAAAAATTTCCTCGCTAAAGGAAATTAAATGGAACTACACGCAGTAAGTTATGTACAATAGACAATAATTATGCACGCTTTAGTTTGTATTGTGAACAAGAATTACGCATCCATTAGTTTGGGTTGTAAACAAGAAATACTCACCCTTTAGTTTGTGTTGTGAACAAAAATTATGCACCCTTTAGTTTGGGTTGTAAACAAGAATTATGCACCATTCAGTTTGGGTTGTAAAAAAGAATTACGCACCCTTTAGTTTGGATTGTAAACAAGAATTATGCGCCCTTTAGTTTGAGTTGTAAACAAGATCCACCATCTCGGAACAAGTACATGGAATGAAATGGACATGGTGGATTTAAGTTTCTACGTCACTTGTAAGAAAACTTAAAATTTTGTTGCGCCAATTTGCTCTGTAGGACAAAGACATGTGCTAGGTGTACGGGGAACTTTAGTTAGAAAAATTAAGGTTAGTTAGGGAAGGTAAAAGACACTAAGGAAGGTAGACCAAGGTACAAAATATTACAAATTAGTTGTTAAATTAGCGAAATCAGTTCACAGAATAAGTTCACTGTTGCTCTTGCTGAGCAGTAAACACGGACGTCTGAACAACACAAATCTTAGTTCAAGCAGTTTAAAACTTTCTAGCTATAAGTGAAACCCACCACAACGTGTGGGTGAATGGATTCAAGACAAAGCAAAGTTCCTTACTATAAACTTTAGAGAAAATTCAAGCAACAAATTAACCTGGTTATGCAGTTCTTTCCTTCAACACGTGGTCAATACAAAAAGATCCTAATGACTACAAATCTCTCTTCCCAATTGAAGTCTGGGCTTTACACTTTCGACAAACTGGTTGGTGCATGTGGGTAAGTGATATGGCAATTTACTCTATGCTTAATCAAGCTGATTAATTACGTTAATGCTTCACAAGTCAAAGGTAAAAGATCCGGTTCGAAGGACCACTCTAGTGGAGAATTTTTTAAGTGTTGAGTGGGAACTTAATGCACTAGGAAAGTCTCCCTACGTCAGTTACTCAAAGATCAACAGGGGAGGATAAGGAGCATTTACACTCAGGGCACAAACACCCTGCTAATAACTTTACCGACTAAGTTCACTAACTATCACTCTTGATTGCAAAAGAGGGATATTTTACTCTGTCCAGAGGCCGGAGAACTCCACACGTGAAATAAAAGTAATTTAAAGGACTACTCTAGCTTTGTCAGGTCTAAGGTCATCTATACTCTCAGGCTCTGTTTCAACTCTGTCCCAGGGACCCTAGTGAGATGCTGGACAGGAATATTATGTTAAGTAATCCTTGCGACGAACCTAAAAATGGGAGCAATGATGTGAAGTAAAGTATAAAGTTTAAAGATATGGATCTTTACCTTTGAAGCAGATAGATTAATACTAAGTACCTCACTAGCACACTTGACTTACCTAGGCTTACTCCTCAAAAAACATCGAGTATATTGTTCCAAGATTAAATAATCATAAAAGACAGTCAGATAAATGAGGGAGTAGAAATATGACAAGGTTTATTTAACCTAATCTTGATTCATTTTACAAATTTACATTAAAAGAAACAGACCTCTTAACATAAAATGTAAGAAAAGAAATGCAAATTAAATTAAATATATGATTAATTAGACTCCTGTTCTTCTGCAATAATTAAGAATTGAAATTGGGTTGGACACGTGGCCCATGGGACCCAGAGACTGTGCTAGTCTCGAAAGCAAAAAAATATATGGAAAAAAAACTGTGCGCACAATCCCACCGCACGCAGTCCAAAATATGTAATAGCCAGTTAAAACTAGTCAAGTTGAAGTTAATCTAATCTAAAGAATGGGGGAAAAACTTAGTGGCCACATATTGGTACCTGCACTCCTTCGAACACTGCCTTTGTCCTCAAATAGCTGTTGACCGTGGTTGCACACTTTGCACTCTTGACTGGCTCACCCCAAGAATCCTCACTTTTGGCAAATATGGTTTACCATGCTCGCATTCTTCCATCTCTCCAACCGGCCGGAATCCTGTGTGATTAGAGTTTTTGGAGGGGGGGTGTTGAGCTAAATGTGCACGGATCCACTGACAAGCAGGTCAGTTGGTCACTACTGCTTCCGAACGAATAGGGGAAGAAAGGGTTGTGAGGGATCACCTGGCTTCACCTTTCAAGACAGGTGAGAGTCATGATGCGCAGGGTAACCCATTGGAGGTACCATATTGGGACTTTAGGACAAGGTAATAGGAGGCAGGATTTTGTACAAAATACTTAGAGAAATCTTGCTACTCTAAGGGAGTTTATATATACAATAATCCTACCTATTCTGGCTTGCTAAAAGATAATGAGTTAATGTGAGTAATAGGCAATGGGCTGTTGCGATGAGCAGACATCTTGAAATTAACAGACCTTAATTAGTACCGAGAAATAAAAGCTCCATTAAAGTCATCTGCATTATAAATATATTCTATTAGAGTTTAATATTTTATCTTGACCCATGTAGTTTGAGGAAAGAACCACTTTACGCCCGCTAAGGCTTTTATTAAGCGTATTTACGCTGTGACGTCACGAGCATGGCTTACGCTTTTGTCAACTAGTTCAGTTAGTTTTTAAAATAGTTTTCGTGATATTTTGGTAGAGAAAACTTAATATAGCAGAGAACGTTTAAGTTGCTACAGTATTAGTAGAGCCAAAAATACGAATGAAAGAATAGTGAAGAAAATTTGGTAGTATTGTACTGTATTACATGGCAATGTAATATAGGAAAAAAAACTACTTTTTTCTATGGAAAAAAATTCCGCTCTCTTTGAAAATGACACTTGTTCCCGTCGTAAATGAATAGTTTCAGAAATATATATATATATATATATATATATATATATATATATATATATATATATATATATATATATATATATATATATATATATATATATATATATATATATATATATATATATATGTATATATCCTATGATAATGGGTAACCCCTAGTAGGAACTCGCGGTTTTGGGTGTGCAAAACATACTGGGGAAATGGTATATAATGGTAAAACAAGCCTTTTCTTCTCTATACATTATCTTCTTGTATATATAATAAACAGAGGAAAAACAAAACAGTATAAGAGGATAAAGTTTGGAGGCGCCGTTGCAAAGGCTATGTCTCATGAAAAAATATAGGGTAATATCGAGCTGCGCAATCTAACTTTGGTAATCTTTGCGTAACATGCTAACATTAGCAGTGTTTTACATTTATTTTTTGTCATTCTACTTGTCGGTTGTAGTCGCTCTCGTTTGTTCGTTTGTACAAAGCAGGTTTCGACCTTCTGCGCAACAACCCCTCCTCCCTGCGCATAGATTCCTCCTCCATCAATAGGATTTTTTCTTCTCTAGCCGTCAAATTTAACTATTCGACTTCACACGCTTTATTCAAGTATATGACTTGATCCAGTACAACTAAACCATCCCTTATATGTAATACCCTCGTATACATATTACATTTTACCCCAGTATTACTCGTTTTTCATCCGTAACCTTATAAAATCACCTCATTTCATATTCCCATTAAATATTATTTATCATACTCTTGATTTTATCTTTTTATATTACTTTTATACAGTTTGGTATTAACTTATCACGTGCAGATTTCACATAAATACATACTCTGGAAAAGTTTCCCATTCTGGTTCATTCTTGTTTACTCTCTAGACTCCGTTGCTTCTCCGTTAACCAATCACCAACCCATATGCATGGAAAGTTTGCAACGGGGGTTAATATTTCCTTACCCCCACCTTCCCACAAACCGTTTTCCATGGAAACCTTTGTCCAAGCCTGGTCTTTTAACCCTGGAACGGTACGGTGGGTCGTCCGCGACCCCGAGCGTAAAAAAAAAACAGGTTTTTCTCACGTGACTCACCCCCGTGACTGAATTTGTGGGTGATCGACCTGCAGTAGGTGTCTCACCTACACGCTCTAGTAGTGTCCAGATGTGCATTGCTGTAGCTGTACTCCTTCCCCGATTTCTGAGACGCGTCGGGGTCGAGCGCGACCGAGTTTACCCTTCTAAGGTAATTTGCATAATTATCAAAGTTATTACGTATTATGAAATTGTCGTAGAATGGTGCAACTTGTATAGGTTATCAGTTGTGGAAAGTCTTGGTGGATTGTTTGGCTACCATGTGCATGATTTTTTTTTTAGTTAAAATGTCGTTCATCACCACGAGGACCATTTTACCGCGAGTGCCCCTTTTTCATTTTTTTTTTCATTTTTTTGCCAAGTCATTTTTCCGTAAGATATTGCCAAATAGTGTCGTAAAACTTTTGCTTTTTTAGTGTTGGAAAGTGTGTCTAGATGATCTGGCTACCCATGCGTGACTTTGTTTTTGTCAGATACGACGTAGTTATTGGTATATGGGGTATTTAACTGCGGATGCCAATTTCTGTTTTTTTTCAATATTTGTAAAAATTTACTACGTAGTAAGGAATTGCTGTATATCATTGATTTTTTTTTCATGTTTATGTGTTAGTAAGTGTGCCTTGATGGTTGGGCTACCACGTGCATGTCTTTTTTTTTATCTGAGATGCCGTATATTAGAATGTTGGGCATTTTTCCGCGAGTGCTCCTTTTTATCTGCTTTGCATTTTTTTGCTTAGTCATGTTACCGTAAGGAATTGGCAAGTAGTGTCACAAAACTTATATTTTTATAGTGTTGGAAAGTGTTTCAGGATGATCTGGCTACCCATGCCTATCTTTTTTTTAGCCAGATATAGCGTATATATAGGTATGTGTTCGATTATCCTGTGATTGCCATTTTTTCGTTTTTTCCCATTTCTTTCAAAATTACTACGTACTAAGGAACTATCACAGAGTAATGATTCATTTAGATGTTTATTTGTCGGAAAATGTGCCTTGATGGTTTGCCTAGCACGTGGCTGAAATTTTTTTTTCTGAAATGCGTATAATAAAATGGCCATTTTTCCACGAGTGCCCCTTTTAATTTGTTTTCCATTTTTTTACTTAGTCATGTCACCGTAAGGAATTGGCAAGAAGTGTCGCAAAACTTATATTTTTATAGTGTTGGAAAGTGTTTCTAGATGATCTGGCTACCCATGCCTATTTTTTTTTTTTAGCCAGATAAGGCGTATATATAGGTATGTGTTCGATTTTCCTGTGATTGCCATTTTTTCGTTTTTTCCCATTTCTTTCAAAATTACTACGTACTAAGGAACTATCACAGAGTAATGATTCATTTATATGTTTATTTGTCAGAAAATGTGCCTCGATGGTTTGCCTAGCACGTGGCTGAAATTTTTTTTTTTCTGAAATGCCGTATATTATAATGGCCATTTTTCCGCGAGTGCCCCTTTTTATTTGTTTGACATTTTTTTGCTTAGTCATGTTACTGTAAGGAATTGGCAAGTAGTGTCGCAAAACTTATAATTTTATAGTGTTGGAAAGTGTTTCTAGATGATCTGGCTACCCATGCCTATCTTTTTTTTTTAGCCAAATATGGCGTATATATAGGTATGTGTTCGATTATCCTGTGATTGCAATTTTTTCGTTTTTTCCCATTTCTTTCAAAATTACTACGTACTAAGGAACTATCACAGAGTAATGATTCATTTAGATGTTTATTTGTCGGAAAATGTGCCTTGATGGTTTGCCTAGCACGTGGCTGAATTTTTTTTTTCTGAAATGCCGTATATTAGAATGTTGGGCATTTTTCCGCGAGTGCCCCTTTTTACTTGTTTTGCATATTTTTGCTTAGTCATGTTACCGTAAGGAATTGGCAAGTAGTGTCACAAAACTTATATTTTTATAGTGTTGGAAAGTGTTTCTAGATGATCTGGCTACCCATGCCTATCTTTTTTTAGCCAGATATGGCGTATATATAGGTATGTGTTCGATTTTCCTGTGATTGCCATTTTTTCGTTTTTTCCCAATTCTTTCAAAATTACTACGTACTAAGGAACTATCACAGAGTAATGATTCATTTAGATGTTTATTTGTCGGAAAATGTGCCTTGATGGTTTGCCTAGTACGTGGCTGCAATTTTTTTTTCTTCTGAAATGCCGTATATTAGAATGTTGGGCATTTTTCCGCGAGTGCCCCTTTTTATTTGTTTTGCATTTTTTTGCTTAGTCATGTTACCGTAAGGAATTGGCAAGTAGTGTCGCCAAACTTGTATTTTTATAGTGTTGGAAAGTGTTTCTAGATGATCTGGCTACCCATGCCTATCTTTATTTTTAGCCAGATATGGCGTATATATAGGTATGTGTTCGATTTTCCTGCGATTGCCACTTTTTCGTTTTTTCACATTTCTTTCAAAATTATTACGTACTAAGGAACTATCACAGAGTAATGATTCATCTAGATGTTTATTTGTCGGAAAATTTTGTTTACTTCTTTTTTGATTGAATATCATCAAATTTTTTTAGCTAAAATATTGTATTGTTTTACATTTTTTTTTTTCGATTTTCTTTCCCTTCAAAAAATTGTTTTGGGGTCAGAAGTTTAATTTTATAGTCGTAAAATAGTCGACAATTATCCAGCAACCCACCATACAATTTTTATGCATATCCAAGAATAATTAGATTAGTAAATAACACCTTGAAATTGACATACCCTTCCTACATTTCAAGTGGCAGATTAGGGAGTCTGAGTCAGTGTGGTTGGCGGACATTTTGTGGACATATCCGAAGCGTAAGTTGCCCTATCTATATATATTCTTGTTCCCTATAGAATTTGTGATATTTTGGTATATTTTTACCTGCATAAATATCATATTATATATTAAATATATGTATTTTTTTACGAAATTTCTAAGTACTCAAAAAATTACCTTTAGATATGGCCCCTGATATAAATGTAATTTACAAAATAATGGAGATTTTTTTACATATTTCTATTTTAGGATAACATATGTTTATTCCCTAAAAAAATTAGCCACTTCCTATTTCTTTTGGGTACCCAAAAAAATTCATGGAATTTGGACAAATTTTTTTGGCCAAAAAAAGTTACCCTTTTTTCTCATTTCAGATCTTCACCTCCATGGGTCTGACTTCATCCAAAATACATCAAGATGTGTCCTAAACATTCAAGAATCAATTCCTAAAAGGATTTGTGTATATATGTATAAACTTTTTTTTATGAATTTTTATGTAAGGTCTTTTTTTTTTACCTAATTTTTTAAAATATTTATAATAAATAGTTTTTCTGCAGATGAGTAGTATTTATCTTTACAGTTGTTTTAAGCATTCATTGAAGTTTTTTTTGGCAAAAGAAAAAAAGGAGGTTACTGCAAAAACTGATTTTTCAAGAATTTTTTTTGGCCTCGGGGTCGCGCGCGTCCGAGTATACCCTTAAAGGGGTGTCCGAGGAGCGTACCTATCCAGGGTTAACGACTGCATTAATCCAAACATGAAAGTATTTCGGTGAATTCCAATGTTGATAACTTTCTTAAATGTCATAATGAAATACCCCAACGTTTACAGTGTTCCAAGTGCAGTACTAAACTAAGACAAAGTACTTAAGACGTCACACCCTCACAGTCACAACACCCTGGTGACCCACAAGTTTCATCATGAAACTGAGTCATTAGGTTCTTTAATTTTATATATTTGCAGGTAGAACCTTGGATAGGGGTTGTGACCTAGGGAGGTTTGTGACCTGGGAAGGGGGCCGGGGGTTTGCGCCGTGCTAGGGTTTGTGAACTGGAAAGGTGGTCCGGTGGCTTGCCCCCGGCTAGGGGGTTGTGACTTGGGAACTTCCAGGTTAGGTTAGGTGGGTTTGTTAGGTTCCGTACACTTCTGTACCTTCTTGTATATTGTGTAAAGGGTATACAGTATAGAAAAATGCTAAAAAATACACATGCTAATATTATCGTAGAATTGCTAACGTTAGCAATGGCAGTGTAACATTAGTAACTTTGCGTAAAATTGCTAATGTAAGCGTTCGCAGTACATACGTTCCTGACGAGTGAAGTGACACGGAAATTGAAAAAGTCATTATATTTAAACATTTTAACAGAAAATATATAACAAGAGACCTTATATTTAAACATTTTAGCAGAAAATTTATGTTTTCCTGTAGAAAATAACGTGATTTAACCGGCTTTCACCTTCATTTCAGTCATAATAACAGCAACCAGTTCGGCTACTTAAAGTTAGTCGAACTGGTTGTTCTGTTTGTTTGCGGTTGAAATGAGGGTCAAATTCGGTCAAATCCTGTTATTTACTACAGGAAAAAATATATTTTCTGTTCGAAATGAGAATCTGTAATACAGTAAAACTCTACCGAAAATTTTTCACATTTTTAGTCAGTTGATTTTATTTAAATTAAATTGGAATTGGACAAAAATATTTCTTTTATGAATAAAAATAGAATAAAATAACATCACATTCTTCTAGATTTTTTTCCGAAAAATACTACGGTGAATTAAATTATAATGTTTTCTGAATAATTCTATTTGAAATATTGGTCAGACAAATTCTCTTTATCTTTGTTTTTTTATATATATCAATGGTATTCATTCTTTTAAATTTTACGATTATACAAAATCTCAAATAACTGAATAATCTAAAATAATCTAACTAAATTAATAAAATTTTATCTCACTTTCTAACGATGTCTTGGGAGTTGAAATATCTATGTAAGTACAGTAATGGGGAAATATAGTTTTGAATTTCAATTACTATGAATCCCAGTTATCAGCTCTCAAAGTTTTGCAACAAGGATATGAGGGAATAGGCTATACCACAATATCACCTTTAAATACAATTTTCATTGTCAATGATGAATAGAATCTATTTTCAATTACTTAAAAAGTAAAAAAGTTTTTCTAATCTTGGTGGGGGTATCAGTAGGTGTCACCTCCCGCTTTGTTGCTTAATACAGTTTTAGATAAGATTCTTCTTTTGCTTTTAGGTATGATAAGGATACCACTACAGTTCACTACCTCTATAAATATCAAGAAAAAAGTGATTATAACATGAGTGAGAGGCTCAAAAGTTCTTTTATTAGTGGTGTCAGGCATTCACTGAGAGAGTGAGAGTGTGGTGAGCTGCCAAACACGCTATTTATAGTGTGATATTTTTTGTTTCTTTTTATAAAAATTCAATAATTATCAAAGTGTACCGTGAGTTGAAAAATATGGTGTCACGTTACTGCTATAACCTGTATAGTACCATATACTTCCAGCACAGAAAAAACCGCTATGACTCAGTTAATTATAACAGAATTAGTACAAAATTCTCTCACGAGATTCATAGTTGTGGTGAGGTTCTCTGCCAAAGAAAGATTCACGATTTTTCATATCCCAAATTATAACTATGAAAACTAAAGCAGGATGATCCAATAAAGTTTATAGCATAAACTAGTCAATTAAGAGTAGGGTGAAACATATCTCACCATTCCTGCTAATGAAACATATTCCTTTTCCATTTTATTGAAAATAAATGCCAGCACGTTTTGTATATACATATTATGGCAAGCTCTGTAATTTTAATAAGATCAGCTGATTTAAGAAGTGATGTGCAAAGAGCCTTCAGTTATTAATCAATAAATGTAGCTTTTGAAAACGTTTTATTATATATTATATATACAGTATACATAAAAGGTCACTAGTGTTAGCACAGTCACCTGACTGTAAACAGTGAAAGGTAGGATATGATAGGGTGATAAGCTGATGCCTCAGCTATAGACTTTGGAGTAGCAGACTTGTCATGCAAACCTACTCTCATAAGGTGTATTGTTTGCATCTTGGGAACATTGTTGATATACAAATACAGTCAGCTCTCACTTTTCGTAGGTTCATTCTTTGCGATTTCGTTTGTTTGTTACATATATAACTGTATAACCTATTAAATAGGCAATAAGCTGGGTACTCCTTTACACCTAGCAAAATTCTCATAATTAACTAGTCCACACAGTACAACATCCCTTCTCATTCTCTTTGCCCTCAGTTTTGCATTATCTATCATTATATAAGCATCGCCTGCTTTGATCCTCTTTCGACAGAATTATATTTTGATGTAAGAAAGTGATATATATATATATATATATATATATATATATATATATATATATATATATATATATATATATATATATATATATATATATATATATATATATATATATATATATATATATATATATATATATATATATATATATATATATATATATATATATATATATATATTGGCGTGCTACTGTTATAACCACACATTGAGTATGAGTTGTTTTCAGATGTATGAAAATGGATTAACAGAATACATCTTAATAGTTTTTAAGTCTTTATTCTATAAAAACAACAGAGTTAAACATCTCCATCACTGGAGGAAGCTGGGTTGGTCCAGATGACCAATTCTGGTGAAGTTTAGATATGAACTGAATAAATTATCGATATCACAGATATCGTATGCTTGGTTTACTTTAGCCACGTGACGAAATCGGAAGACACCTGCATCCGGTGACGTCACAAACTTTCACACGATGAGACAATGTGTTGACGTTTAAGAAGAATGTCAAATTGCTGAGACTTGCATTGTATGTCCGGTTTACGATTTGAATGACTACAGCAAATCCCAGGGTTAGCTCTTCCAACCAACATGACATATTACGTCATTTGTTTTAAACATGTAATATTAACTATTCTAATCATTACATAAGCTCGGCCAGCTATCTCAATTTTTTTAAAAAAATTTAACAACAAGCCGAAACATGGTTATTAGGTGTGACTGGACATACGTATTATTCTTTGTTTAACTTTAGCCATAATCAACTGAGGACGAATGTCCAAATAGGCACATTAAAAAATAATAACAATAATGCATACAAAAAAGATATTACCGAAGCAAAAAGAAAAATGTATGATAAAACCAAGATCATATATATGGTACATTGCTAGCAAATGATTACATGGTACCAAAAAACAAAATAAATTCTGACTTACATATGATTCGGTAACTTGATAAAGAATAATTGTTACCTTTGTCAGAAACAAAATACTCAATTTTTAGTGCACAAACACGAATTCCTGGTACGTACACGTACCACGGCTTCGTACATATATATATATATATATATATATATATATATATATATATATATATATATATATATATATATATATATATATATATATATTTATATATAGGGCTGATATATTCTATTAGATGCCCATAGATTCTGTTATATATATATATTTTTTTTTTTCTCTCTTTTCTTTTTTAACATTCCGGCTTATATATTTTTATTAGATGCCGAGAGAAAAAATGATTTATATCCTTTTTTATTTTATTTATTTTTTAAATGTTGTTTTAAATGTATTTTTAACAATGCAAATGTAGAGAATTTCTTTAATTACATATTACTAGCGTACTAATCAGCTTTTCATACAAACATCTTCCCGACAAATTACTCCCTTAGCGAATGAGGTGGCCACTCAAACAGCTTTGAACTGGATTAAATAGGGGGTATTGTCGGGGCTATGCAACTCATTCCTTTTTAGCTGCTTGCTGTGCCGTAACCTACGGCAAACAAGGATGTTCACGGCGATAAATATCACCACCGTGAAACACAAACCAGCCAGTAGTATGGGGTGAAGAATTTCTTTATAAGTCGGTGACAAGTGGTCCTTTTCGGTAAGTTTCATCAACCGCTTTGCCACATGTCCGTTGTATGGGAGAGGAAGTGCTGGCATTGTAGAGGTCCACGTGAAGTTCGCGAAGTAGGCTCGTTCTCTGATGATTGTCCGTAGACCAGTCACCATGGAATTCGGGGAAGTCCCGACACAACCATCTGCTGCGACGAATATATTGGTGAAGGATGTGGATCCGTCCGGGCATGATACATTGAAGCCGTCCTTGTCGTATCGTATCCACGAGCCATTATTCAGTCTGCAATTGAACTCATTATTGTCAAAGGGATAAAGCTTATCCAGACAATTTTCACTTGTATGGGAGAGAGCACCGTCTAGCACTATACCTAACTCGCATGAATCCATTAAGTTTTTACGGAATTCAAATGAGTCAGCTGTACATATTTTTCTATCCATTGCGTCTGAACAGTGAGTTAATTGATTTAAGTCTTTAATGACCGTATATGTTTCCTTGTCTGGGGAAATCAATACGTGTCTTGTCAAACTGGATATTACTGGATTTGAGTGATTCGTCATGAAAGTCGGAAATGGTGATATCCTGTAAGATTGCCAGGCATCAGAAGAATCAAAGGGAATTGTAATCCTAATCTTGTTATTATCTACGTTTACTGTAATTAGGCTGTAATAAAATTCTAACCTATGTTCGTCTAACAAAGGAACATAGCCTAGTTTATCCCTTCCGTTCTTCAGAATTAATTTTAAGTAACTTATAGGCAACAAATGGGGCGACAATACACCTTTAGTTGCTAACGTGATAGCTTCTACATAATCCTTGGATTTCTCAATGAAATGTGTAATTCTGTTATGTATGTGATCTATCTTTGAATCATAATACGTTAATGTTGCCAACAAATCCTGTACTTCCATAATTTGAACGATATTATCTGAATGTTCATTTAATAAATCCATAATTTTATTGATTGAAGCTAACTGATTCCTTAGTTCTGACATAATCAATTCATCTTTATGAGTCAAGAACTTAATTTTCTTATTTTGATTACTAATTTTAAGACGATTGGAAATTCCTAAACCTAAACTTGCAACAGACCCAAAGATGCTTAATGCAGCATAAATGAACGGATTCCGTCTTTCTTTATGTTCGTGTCCTACAGTCCACATCAAAAGGTCATAAGCCAAAGATCCTGTCTCGCCAGTCTTATTTTTCAAGTCATCAGATAGCATCTCTGCAACTTTTAATGTTGATCCAAGCAAACTCTTAGTAGTCAAATGAAAATGTCTTCTATGCAACTCATCCAATGATGCAGAAAACCTTGAAATGGCGGTTCTTAAGCTAATGACATCATTCTCTTGAAGAAAAATTGCTTGCATATTCACTTCTACAATTACGTTAGTTGACGTAATAAAAATGTCTTCTTGTCTTTCAACTATATTGCCATATTTAAAATATATATTTTTAGTCTTAGAACTCATCTCATACGAGAAAAATGTCTGAGCGAACAATATCACTCCCAACAACAAAAAATTCATCTTGGAAACCTGTAACGAGAAAAAAATATATGTAATTACTCCTGTATTAAAAAGAAAACTTTTAATCACATAAAATAAAATTTTCCCTCACTTCTTTTCCTCTCTTTTCTTTTTAATTTCTTATGTGAGCCAACTGTATAAATAGCTTGTGTGACAGACAATCCGTTAGTTTTCAAAGTATCGGAAAGGATTAATATTTCAGATCCCGGTAGTGTTTTCTTTATTTGCACTATTAAATTCGAAGGTATGTTTGGTTCGATAGATTGCGTGCAAGATGATATTGCGGGTGAACGAGAATTCTGCTGGGTCGCGTATATTATTTCTTTATTAGTGAGGCAAGTTATTGGTTCCTCAACGTACGTTACGGTTACATTTGTCGTCTCCTTTTTATCCAAAACTGACTTTAAGGTATTAGAAGACTTATAGAATTTCCCTTTGATATACACGCCGTGCTTGGCAGGAGCTAAGATAATGTTTTGATTTCCCATAGATGGGTATCCTATAATTACAGCTGGATACATATTAATGTTTTTTTACAACAACAAATGTATCGGCAAACGTGCGATTACCGACTCTGAACTGAATATGAGTTATGCCTATGACGTTTAATTCATTATTTCCTATACCTAAAAGTCTAATTCCTGATTTTTCAATCGGAAAGTTCGAAAACAACAAATGATGTGTCTTCAAATCCATAATATTACGGGGACTACCAGAGTCAAAAAATAACGTAAACGATTTGTGTTCTAAATTTACAGCATATAAGGTTGGCCGTAACTCATTTTGGCTTATTATTGTATAAATTCGTTGCAAATCTACGGGAGCATGCACTGTTTTACTTAATTCGGCCGTGTGTTTCATAGGAAAATCTATTGTCTCACAATTATCTGATAAAACATTAAATTGATTATTCAATACTATTGATGTTGACATAAATGACCTTGACCCAACATCACTCTCTTCCCCTCTAGAGTTAACTATGTGGTATTTGCTTTGCTCTGCACATTCTGAAAATTAGACTGACCTTGCGAGGTCTGGTTTGACGGCCCAGGCTCAGCGATATTTGAAGAAGTGTTTGTTTGTTTCGGACTCTGAACTGCATTGACATTTTGTTGTTTCTTCTTATTGTTAAATTGAGGATTTTTCTTTTTATTTCCATATGGAACTGACTGTGGAATTGACTGTGTATTTCTAGGATATTGTTGTGTCTTACGCGCGTAACATTGACTATAAGAATGCGTTGCTGTGTTGTGAATTGAGCAAAATTTCGTTCTACAGTCTGCGCTTATGTGACCTTGACGTTTGCAGTTGTAACACGTCACTCCCGCTACTGGACTGTTAATTACGTTCACTGTTTGTGGTTTTGTTTCATTCTTAGCAAAAACTTGAGTTAACACGGGATCGAGATCTGGACACTTTGACATGTGTTTCTTTATCTGTTTATAGACATCCAATTCCGTACTTGCAGGCATTAACTTATTATCAAAGCACCGCACTAAAGCTTCAGGCAACATAAGTGTCATGCAAGTTAAATACATTAATCGTAAAAAATCTTTCACGGAGATGTTATCGTTAGTAACCCAAGTGGAATTACCTAAAATGTCCTGATATTCGTTAAGCCTATCAGCTATGAGAGCTGCTCTCTCAATAACATTAAGCCGATTCATAGTGGCTTGATTAAGTGTATTTCGTAACGTTAACACTACATCCAAGGCTTCCTCACCCCCATAGATCGCGCGTAACCTAACTTTGAAATCATCCCAAGTAACTGCTTCCTGAAATGAAACACCTCTTAAATACGCACTCGCAGCCCCCTTAGAAAAATCTATAAAACTTTTAGCTTCTTGTAATTGTACAAAAGGATCTACGATTTGTTTGGCATTTAAATGGGCATCAACGGATGAAATCCATGACTCCACATTTTGTGGCAAGAACCCGTTGACCCGACCTTGAAAAGGAAGGATTGCTGACCTGGCATTTACAAGCGTCACAATTGGAGGAGGATTAGCCTGGCCTACACCACTAGGTCCAGGGGTAGGGCTGACAGGAGGAGCCATGACTGCTGTATTTTTTTTTTCTATCTCTTTGACCCCTTTCAATTCTATCAAAATATCTATATGAGTACAGACGCCCACTGCGTAAACGCATATGTATAATAAAATTCCCCCAACAATGTTACTAATCCCAAAACATTTCCCCAAGAGTTTCTGAAAGAAAAAGGAATTAGCACAAAGAAAGAAAAATTCTAAATGAGAATTCGGAGTTTCTTATAACAAAGTTTAGGAATTCACTCACCCCAGTAATAATCGACTAACGACTTGTGATAACTACACTTCACTGCCCAAACTGGAATGAATACAAAATATCTGTACTTAGCTTATATATGAAGTCGACACGTCCTCTCTCTCTCTCTCTCTCTCTCTCTCTCTTGATGTTTTGTTAGCGATGTCTCGTTCTAGTTTCTTGTTGAATGTAGTTCTTCCTGGATATGTCTTGCAATTGTTGAACGCCAGTCCTTGGGTTTCCTAGGATGTTGATTGAAGATTCAGGTTGTATGCTAACATATGTTGATGTTAGCTTTTCCGTTGGACTTAGTCAAAATTGTAGATTCTTATAGATAATGTTGAGTTCTTGAAGATCTTTCTCAGGTTTTACAGCTTTTATTTTGAAGTCTTGAAGATCTTTCTCTGGTTTTACAGCTTTTATGTTGAAGTCTTGAAGATATTACTCTGGTTTTACAGCTATTATTTTGAAGTCTTGAAGATTTTCCTCTAATTCTTAGAGTTTAACCGCTGTCTTAGAGTTTAATCGCTGCCACCATTTATTGGCGTGCTACTGTTATAAGCACACATTGAGTATGAGTTGTTTTCAGATGTATGAAAATGGATTAACTGAATACATCTTAATAGTTTTTAAGTCTTTATTCTATAAAAACAACAGAGTTAAACATCTCCATCACTGGAGGAAGCTGGGTTGGTCCAGATGACCAATTCTGGTGAAGTTTAGATATGAACTGAATAAATTATCGATATCACAGATATCGTATGCTTGGTTTACTTTAGCCACGTGACGAAATCGGAAGACACCTGCATCCGGTGACGTCACAAACTTTCACACGATGAGACAATGTGTTGACGTTTAAGAAGAATGTCAAATTGCTGAGACTTGCATTGTATGTCCGGTTTACGATTTGAATGACTACAGCAAATCCCAGGGTTAGCTCTTCCAACCAACATGACATATTACATCATTTGTTTTAAACATGTAATATTAACTATTCTAATCATTACATGAATATATATATATATATATATATATATATATATATATATATATATATATATATATATATATATATATATATATATATATATATATATATATATATATATATATAGTAAGTACTCCTATACAGTGTACATATACACCAGGTTAGTAATGTATATATTTGATTTCTTAAAATACAGGTAGTCCTAACCAGACAAGAGTGCCTGGAGACGTACCTTTCAAAAATACATGGAAGATCGAATATCATCACTTACCAAGTTATTGGCATAAACCCTAATTCTTTTGACTGATGAGTTTGAAATTGTGATTATTTGTATGCAATTAACAATCTAACGTCTGTTTTTAGAAAAAGTATTATTTTATTTCACAGTATTTAGGCGCTTTCTTAAAGAACTAAAACTGTCATCATTCTTTGGTGAATCTAAAATTAAGGAAAACTGTTTGACTAGAAAGAGGAAAAGTGGAGAAACTTTTCTCATGGTGTGAAAAATAGTATACCTTTGTACACATCTGCTCTAGCTTAACTTAGTTGCTTTCCGGCATTGATACTAAAATGATATTAAAAAAAAAAATGTCACCTAGATAGATTTATCAACTTATCAAATTAAACGTCTTTTTCCTTAACGGTCAAAATTTTATTTCAAGGTCACGAATTTCTGAAGTAACTGAAGTGGGATATTCTAATAATTTCATTTCAACAAAAGAAATTAGTAATTTTATGTCAATATTCATGTGTAGTGCACAATGAGAGTCAGCAACACAATAGTGCTCAAAGCCAGGCACAGAACGGTGAATTAAAAACCAAGTGACGTGAAGAAGACGTGCATTGCTCGTGTAAAGCAGTTGATCCTGCTGTCCATGTCTTCAAGTTGTACTTTTAAATAATAATCAGGCTAAACTCCTAGAATTTTACTTTTGCCAAAAATGGTTTCATGATGTATAGTGTGAAAGAAGTCTTAGCAACACTGAATATTATAAAAATTAAAGACACTGTCGATCAAGTTTGCCTAGCGTTGTACTTTACTTGGCTAAGTCGGTCCTACCACCAATGATTTGTGACTTTCATTTGGAAGAATGACTTAAACAAATAGTTATTTGAATGAGAATTTTGTGAGAAATTAATAATATGTCTCCTTTTAATGTTAATTTTAAATAAATTCCATTATTATTTGTTCCCCAAAACTCGAAATGGTGATGAAAAGGTTGACTAGTTCAGTGGACATGTAAATCAACTACCCCTGCTATTCAGGATAGGATGGTTCCTGATCCCTAATTACTCAATCCACAAAATAAGCTTTTATAGATCGGTGCAAAGGATCTAAGCTTATTTTCATTATTGTAATATAGCTTATTGAGAGGTGCTATGTAAATTCCACCCACGAAAATTCCACCCACGAACATTCCTCCCACCAAATTCCACCCACGAAAATTTCACCCACGTCAAGTTCCACCCACGGAAATTCCACCCACAAAGAATTTCTACTTCTTATCTTTCATGTATGTTTAATCATAAAAGTGAGGTTGAAATGACTATAATACGTGTGGGAAAGGTAACACAGACAATTTTTAAAACATTAAATAATATTTATTGATTGTATCCATTGAAAGTGAGTTTGAAATTACTATTATTCATATGGGAAAGGAAACACAATTTTTAAAACATAAAATAATAGTTATTGATTGTATCCATTGAAAGTGAGGTTGAAATTACTCTTATACATATGGTAAAGGAAACAGACAATTTTTAATACATAAAATAATATTTATTGATTGTATCCATTACGTATTGCAACCTATGCAAAATTAAAATTCAAACAAAAGAATTTAAATTTATTTAACCATGCAAGTTATGTGCTATACCTTTTAGAAATTCTAATATGCATGATGGCTCATAATTTTCTACAAGATTTATAAGTCTCTCATTTATAGACTTATATTTCTTTCTTTTCTGAACCTCGTCTCCTTTTAGTTTGGGTTAGAGCTTACTCTTTTTGGAGTGATGAGCAAAGTGTCCATAAATTTGGATGGATACTTGTTAACGACGTTCTTAGAGCACTATTAAAACCTTCCACATGATTGTTTGTCCTCGGTACGTTATTTAGAGTACGCTCATGTACATTCCACATTTCGATAGGGAAAAGAGGTTCAACTCTCCGTCTCCGTTCACCTCTTCCACGTTGGACACCTTAAGGCCATTCTAAATATACCAAAAGTAAAAAATGCTGGAGTAAATATACCAACAGGAAAAGGCTTCTGTAAATATGCCAAAAAGGGAATACACTTCTTATTATACACTTCTTTAATATAAACAAACAACTGTTTCAAGAATAGCCTGAAGGATAGTGATTGTTTAACGAAGATAGTTCTTTAAAATAAACAAACTGTTTCAATACTAGTCTGTAGGATGGTGATTGTTTAACGAAGATAGTTGTTTAAAATAATCACCCACAATATATATATATATATATATATATATATATATATATATATATATATATATATATATATATATATATATATATATATATATATATATATATATACACAATGTGTGTGTGTATATATATATATATATATATATATATATATATATATATATATATATATATATATATATATATATATATATATATATATATATATATATATATATATATATAAATATAGTAAAAAAAGTTGTTAACATTTAAACCTTCAGTTATTGATATGAAATAAACAAAGTTTCATTTAGTGTAATGATTAAATAAATGAAAGAAAATAAAAAATATAGAAAATATGGGTGGAACTTTCGTGGGTGGAATTTTACATGGGTGAAATTTTCGTGGGTGGAATTTGGTGGGTGGAATTTTCTTGGGTGGAATTTTCGTGGGTGGAATTTTCGGACCACGTATTTTACATGTACCATAAATAGGTTAATGATGAAATTCTTAATCTTTACTTTTGTCCCATTCTATCTTGAAATCGGCTAGGATAATACCTTGCTATCATCAGTCCTGGCAAGCTTTTGTGGTGTTTAGACTTTTCAAACTCTTTTTTCAAGGACATTGCCTTACCTATAAATGCAACCAGATCCTTGCTGGGATTTTGCAACGTACCTTTTATTTATGTCTACTTTCATCAGTTGTCCTAATTTGGGTCATAGAAATAAATGTTCAGTTGTATCTTCTTCCTCTCTGCACAGGTAACACTAAGTATCTGTATTTTTGCTTCTGAAGTTTGCTTTTACATTGAGCATATTTACCCTTTCCTCCATTACAAGGGATGGCTCATCCAGATCCATTTCTCTGATATACAATAAGGCTGTGTCCATTTCTTTCTGTAAACCACAATGTATTTTTTCAACTTCCATCCCATACTTACTAGATTTCTTTTATGGTGTTACTCCAGCACTTTCCATAAAGGTTTTTCAACTGATCCTCAATTATCTCTCAGGCTAGTCTTTTGTATTATCTGAGTGTATGATGTTATGGAAGAGCATTATTTTCTTTATATTCTATTCTTCAAGCCACTGGTCACATTCCTGTTTCTGCAATGATGCCCCAATAAGGAGTACTTGCATGATGTTCATGCATGTTCCTTATTATCCTATATTGAAAGTCCTCCAGATATTTCATATCTTTATCTCTCATTTCACTCCCGTTCTTATAATTCCATATTTTCGTTTTGCTTTGGTAAGATAGACGACCCTCTGGCTCTTTTTTTTTTTACTGATACTCTAGATTCAGAACAGAATGGAAGAGTTTTAACAATGGTTGTACTGTTACCATTTTCAAAAGTTTATTTTGATAATGAAAAAACATACATTTCTATTACAGTGACACAAACACTCACACTAAGCTTGCCCCGGATTATATATCTGGATGTAAGCTATAACAGGAATACTGTTTCACACTGCGAATGTTCTTACAACCGCAGCCCATAGCCCTACAAACGTATGAAGAGTATCTCAAGTGTTTGCAGTAATATATGCTTAAGTCAATACAATGAAATCATTTTACAAAATTATAGGTTTGTAGAAATTTTTACATGTTATTTCAAATCAATATATTTTTATGAAAGTTAATACAAAAAGATTTCATTTTGAATGTTATTTTTTATCATGAAATATTTATATCTCAGAATTTTAAAACTGCCAGATGATGAGAATCAGAGAATCAAAATTAAATGGATCTATTTGCTTTTGGAACCAGAATATATATATATATATATATATATATATATATATATATATATATATATATATATATATATATATATATATATATATTTAAATATATATATATATATATATATATATATATATATATATATATATATATATATATATATATACTGAGAGAGAGAGAGAGAGAGAGAGAGAGAGAGAGAGAGAGAGAGAGAGAGAGAGAGAGAGAGAGAGAGATTCTTACTAAACTAATATTTCAAGGCTGAAGGATATTCATTAGTTACTTGATTCTCCACACACTGTTTTTAACGAGTGATTTGAAGGATATGGTGATTTTAATGTATACTGTTTCTGTAATTTCAAGGTTGGGAACCATAAACACTTTTTAAGGATGTCATGAAAGCTATAATTCAATTTACAATGTAATGAGACTACCGGGTGTACATTGCCTAGTACTTATCCTAAGTTTATTTACTTTACTATCTAAACTATAATCTATCTTTCAGGTCTAATCTTCAATTTTTCTGTATCTAATTCATATTTACCAGTTAACGCCTAATCTCCTTTATTTTTCTATTCTTCTTTCCTTAACTCCTGCGCCTCTTGATAGGAGAAAAATAAAGCTGTGGTTGGTCAAGTCATCCATTATCAACTTGTTGTCCTCTTTAATTACATTGATAAACGAAACTCTGAAATATTATCGATTGAATTCTAAAAAAAAAATCAAATCACTTTTTATCAGATTGATTAGGACTTGTAATATTATCCTTTTAGTGCGGGATAGTTAAACCCTTGATATTGAAGAGAGTAACCTAGATAAGGTACATAAGGGAGTGCAAGTTTATTCTTGAGCTTCTTAGGTGAAGATCCTCTTCTTGATTTCCTTACAATAGTTAGTTAGTTAGCTCTTTATTGACAATAATCATTACATTTTTATACTGATGCAAATATACTTTTCATTTTTTTATTTCTTACATTCGGTAAATCAAATGAGTGGTAAAGATCCTAAATTAACTAATGATTGTCCATTATAATCTTTAACTTTTCATCGGGTCTAATGAACTTTAAATGTAGACCTAATCTAAGATCAAACAAAAATTACATTGCAACATATGAAAATAAAAATATTCAGTGTTAACACTTATGCAGAGTTATAATGAGTAATAGCTGAATATATATTTACATAGCTCCCGTTCATCATTATAGCTCATGTAATCCTCAAAGGAATTAAAGTTAATCCCTGCAAAATTTTCCCTAACTAACATACGAGACCAAAGGGCAGTTCAAGATGACATGGATCTCATCCTGCACAGATCCACAGGGGCAAAGGCGTTCCTCTCGGGGAATTCTTGACCATCGTACAATCTCAACTTTAAGGCGGTGAGAACTCAGCCGCAACTGCGTATTAGCAATGCGAGGGTGCTCTGGAATAAAAGGTGTCTTCTTCTTGTACAATGCTGGAGACTCTACAGTTGATGTGGGTTGAGCTGTTTGTAAGTCATCCTTCGAGTTGACTCGAAGTTGTTATTCACGTGGGTTTTTAGTATTTGCTTTTCGTCTAAAATTTGATCTTCTTGGGTTCTCTGTAACTGGTCTATGTAGATGCTTATTGGAGACTGTACTTCTATGGCCTTATTTATGATGGTAGCAAAGTAACTCCTGTCATAGTCTGGTCGAGAACGAAGTTTTCCTAAAAAGTTTAGCTGTTTTTTTCTTGATAAATGCTGTTGCACTTGGTTCTTCAGATTCTAAAAACACTAAAGCAGAGCAGACTGTTTACTGACACTTGGGAGGTCACGCAACCTGCTCAGGTAACCCTTACTAGCAGCTTTCAAGTTATATGACATCCAAGTCTCAGACCCATGAAGAATTTAATTATTTAATCCTGCAGACCAGACCTTTCTTTTTTACACTAAAAGGAGCATCATTATTTTCAAATGAAAAGGACTGGAGCTTTCGCAAGCTCTTTGAATGCATCTTAATATGCACTTCAACCTGTTTGTATATTGGAGCATTCATGATCTGATAGCTTAAATAAGTATATTTGTCACAAACTTCTACCGTTATTTCATTTGAAATGAGAGGGTTGGGGTCATTGATGTTAATGCACATTAGCTTGGTCTTTTTGTTGTTAAACTTCATATCATATTCCTTAAAATACTTCAACACATTTTGAAATTTCCACCTTATACCTAATTCTGTGGTGCTGACTAATACAGTATCCTCCATCAGCAATAACAAGTGCAAAAACCCAAGCCAACCATCCTGACCATACTCCTTGACCATATGAATCATCGGGTTGGCGTAAGCAGTGAAAAGGAAGCACGAACTGGGACTACCTTGTCTGACTCCTGCCTCCTCCTTTATTGTACTATTGCCAAAAATACCTGATGTTATCCCTAAGGAATTTCGAATGGCTCTTACCATGTTTGACCTACATCCCCTTCGTTGCAGTAGTCCTATGAGTGTTTTCCTGTTTATTTTGTCGTAAGCCTTTGCAAAATCTACAAAAATTGTATACAATGGAGCTTCTGTCTTTCTAGCAGTGTCTATAAGAGGCGCAAAGTAAGAATTTGGTCTTCACAGTCTCTCCTCTTTTTGGCCCCAGCTTGTTCCTCGCCAGTTATAAACCATTGTTTTAGTCTGTTATTGAGGATATGATCATAGAGCTTATGCAATGCTGCCATAATGTTTATCTTACGGTAGTTGCCAGGATCCCTAGGGTATCGTCATTTGAAAATGCTGAAAATTTGGCAGTTGTCCATGAGAAGGGATATACAACGAAGAAGACAGAATTCTGAACAAATACTATGAATAAAATCCAAGGTTCATTGAGCATTCTAAAAACTCCAGGAGGGACACCATGAGGTCCAAGGGCTTTATTGGGCTTGATTTCCTGAATGCCTTCCCTCACTTCTTTTTCCGTAATCGGATCATCAAGGAGTGGAATGTAGACTTGATTCAGCAAATTAATCTCAAGAGGGACCTCTGTTTCCCTTTGTTCAGCACTATAAAGTTTTCGAAAATAATTTTCTAGTTCAGAATCATATGGAGCAGTAAGGTTTTTTTATTTTTTTGTGTGTGTCAAAAGTGCCCTTCCAATTTATTGCAGCCAATTTTTTTTAGCATCATTCTGTTCAAGTAACCATTTCCATCTATTGTCACGACTTTCATTTGGGACTCTCTAACTATGGCTTGTAAAGCTTTTGATGAAACATCATACAAAACTTCTGCTACCCTAAAACATATGTTATTGATATCACAAGTTTCATTATCATTATCCATAATTGACATAGGGTCAGGTAAAAGAGAAGTCACTTTTTTGGATCAATTTTACTAAATGTAATGGGTTTTCGTAATGGTAAACTACTATCTTTAGGAAGGGATACTAGTAATTTAGATCTTTCAACAAGTAAGGATGAAGCACAAAAATCAGTTTCAATTTACAAACCAATGGGAATATGGTTTGATGGATAATTATATGAATAGCAAATATAAAAATTTTTAACAACAGATACATAATCTTGAGAACAAAATGCCCAGTCAATTTGACTTCTCCACTGAGAACCCTGTCTATAAGTCAGGCCTCCTTCCACCCCCAGTGAACCCCTGATTAGATGGTTTATTGGTGTTAGGTTTAAATTTTTAGAAATCTTTGTCTTTACTCTACCACGGTTATTTATAGTTACGTCAGGATTCCTACTATAACGGAATCCCTGAGGATTATTAAAATATTCAAGAGACCCAACACGTGCCTTCAAGTCACCCATTATTAATACTCCGATATCAGGGTTATTATACACTTGTTCTTGAATGAAAGAGAAACTATAATTACTGTAATAAAGGGAGTCATGGGGAGGAATGTAAAGCACACCCAACAAGAGGTCCGGAAGGGAGCGGAGACGAAACCAAACTTGGTCTTTTAGTTCATTTACCTCATAAACAGAATTCTTGAAAAAGGTAGCTTTTTATAAGCACAGCCATACCACCACAAAGTCCCTCGCCTTCAATAATCTTGCTTTGTATACATGAAAAGTTTGCTAAAGAAAATGGATAACTCATCTTTATTTCCTGCAAAAATGCAATATCATAATCTATCAGAGTACCTATTAGGCTATCTAACTTAGAACCATTACCATAATGTTCCATGAACATAATTTAATTATTGTCTTTAATCCCTTTAAATAAAAAACGAAAGTCTAAAATAGTCAGCAACTCTACCATTTACAAGGACTTCTCATCGACTTGAGTCGTAGTTAACAGTATAGCCTTGGTTTTCGGGTTTATATCTTTCCCTTCTTTCCACTTCCTTTAACCGGCTGAATTCCATTCTAACCATTGGATGAACATCTTTCTTTATGAATATTCTGTAAAATCCAATGCCTGTTGTTTTGAGAGTAGGTGATGTTTCAAGTATTCGATCCCGATTTGCCTTAGATTGAAGTTTAGCGATCATCACTCTATTTCTTTTTGTTGTGGGTTTCCCCAAACGGCGCACGTCTTCTATGTGTGTATCATCTCGTTGTAGTGTCATTAGGATTTGATTGATCTTTTCATTATCTTCACTTATTATAATAGCTTCTCCTTCAGTATTAGTGATGGTCAAATGTCTTTCCGGCACTGCAAGGAAAATTATATTCCAGGATCTCTTCTCGGCTTCCATTACTTCAAGTTAGCGTTGGTGCTGCATGACAGCTTCCTTCAAATTAGCGTTTTCTTTTTTTAGACCTTTGAGCTCAGAATCTATCCTTCTATAATCATCCTTAAAATCACGAAATTCTTGTAGAAGCTCGTCCAATTATCTTTCCATGGAAGAGGTAGCCGTACTACTAGCTGACCCACGGTTTGCCTCGATGAGGGTGTTCAGTGCGGTCATTAATTCTTCCTACTTCATCTTGTTCAGTTCATTGCCTGTCAGTTTTTGTACATCTGCAGTGTATTGGGGGTTACTATTTGAGGGAATAACCATGATTGAAGGTTCGGTAGAGTGCAATTTACACAAAAGCAAAATCAGGTGTCGTTACTATGGATACAATTACGTAAAATGAAAGTGTGTTTAATTATGGTCATTGATTGGCTTTTTATACATTAATGTCTGAATTCTCTTAATGACTTCAGGATCAGAGCCCCAGGTGAAATCACGCAATAACAACATCATCTGACCGGTCGGGGGTGGAACCCTGGTCCAGGAAACTTCTATCAACAGTGACTTACCCCTTGGCCACGAAGAAAGATAAAAGTCAATGATTAGGGTCATTGAGAGAATCCAGACATATAATGTATCAAAAATATATGGCCTACTTGAATATGAAAAACACATCTAAATGTGCAAAATTTATCATTAATTGAATGCAGAATTACAAACATACCGATTAGCTACGATGGTATAGAAGGGTTCATTTTAATGCTAAATACAAAATACCAGAATCTGATAAGTATAAGTACAAAACGAATGTCATTGACTTCTATCTTTTTTTGTGGCCAAGTGGTAAGTCGCTGTTCATACATGTCCCTGGACCAGTGTTCAAATCCCAGCCAGTCAAAAGCTGTTGTCTTTGTGTGATTTTGTCAGGTGATCTGATCCTAAGGTCGTTTAAAAAAAAATAAGACATTAATGTATAGAAAATATATGACTTATTTGAATATGAAAAAAAAGTCCAAATGTGCAAATCTTATCATTAATTGAATGCCAAGTCACAAACATACCAATTAGCTACGATGATGAAGATAAGAAGATTTCAATTTTAAGTATAAAAGTCCTGTATTTGACAGGTATATGTGCAGAAAAAGTGTCATTGAATTTTATTTTTCTTTGTGGCCAAGTGGTAAGTCACTATTTATACAAGTTTCCTGGACCAGGGTTTGACTTCAAGCCGGTCAAAAGCTGATGCCTTTGTGTGATTTTGCCTGGGTTTTTGATCCTGAGGACGTTGATAGAATCCAGACATTAATGTATAAAAAAAAGTAGGCCTTATCTGAATAAGAAAAACACATTTAAATGTGCAAAGTTCATCATTATTAGAATGCCAAATCACAAACATATGAATGAGCTACGATGGTGAAGATGAGAATAATTAAATTCTAAGTACATAAAACCTGAATTCATCATGTATAAGTACAGAATAAGTGTCATTGCTTTCAGAAGCTGTTGTCTCTGTGTGATTTTGCCCGCGGGTTTAATGCCGAGGTCATTAATAGAATTCAGACTTTAATTTATTAAAAATATATGCCTTATTTGCAGATGAAAAACAAGTGTAAATGTGCAAAAGTTATCATATATATATATATATATATATATATATATATATATATATATATATATATATATATATATATATATATATATATATATATATATATATATATATATATATATATATATATATATATATATATATATATATATATATATATATATATATATATCTATCTATATATATATATATATATATATATATATATATATATATATATATATATATATATATATATATATATATATATATATTCGATTTCCTATGATTTGATATTGCTTTTGACTACAGCAGTTATTGCGATCATTACTTTCGTATAGAAGATCAATTTTTATCTTTTCCCAGGTAATGCACATTTTAGATATTAGAATTCAAACAATGGGGTTGTGAAATTACCATTAGAGAACATGTAGCTTACAAAGTTTTTCTTAATCAAGAAAGAATGAAAAAAAAAATATTGGATATTGAATCACGGGGAAAATCTTTCACATCTTAAAATTTTGATGCTTTTTAGTCATTCTAACTCATAAACAATTACCATTCACAAAATATGTTCACCCTTTATTTGTATGCCTGTGTCTTAGGAAAAATAGGGTTACCATACGTTCCCTTCAAGTCTCCAGCCATGTTAAAGAACTTTACTGGATCTGCAGAAATTTCAGGCTTTATGAATTAAAAATATAAAGTCCTCTATTCCTCTTTCACTGCATTCTCTACTGATTGAGTTGCATGGATAGGGAACAATAACAAGAATTTCAGATTAGAGCTATTTCCTATTGTACCACAGACAGGGTCAAGAGTAATAAGATGAGGTAATATTTTGTTCAAACTAATGAATCTTTTCTTAATTTTGATTGTTGATTCAGTATAGGACATGTGACCTTAAATAAAGCAAAGGAAGACACTTCTTTATCCATATCTTGCTGTATTTGCTTTTCTTCCCCAGCGGATGTTTTTCTAAAAGACTACATTTAAAGTTACTAAGATCATTCATGGATATCCAATGAAATAGTCTGATGGTAATAATCTCTGGATTTGTGTAATTTGAAAAGGAAGGCCCGAATGAAGCACACATTTTTTTTATATCAGTAACATAAGATAGTATATATAACCTAAGAGATCTGAGTATACGGTATATATCGAGTTTGCCTGTGCTGAAATAATTATCTTCGGCTCTATAGTAGTGAATTGTTGAGATTCCTTATATAAATGGAATCGTTTGGGGATATGGCAGAGAAATTTGTAGATATCTCTTATTAAATCTCTATACTTTCGGGTAATTTCAAGGGAATATTTGAACAAACAAGGTACAAGGAATAACTTGCACAGCTACTGAATATATAGGGGATACCTGCTGGAGTTTAAAACTTAATGACTTTATGACTCTTTGCTGTTCAAAGATATGAATATAGTTTTTGATCGCTGTACATGAACAAGTTCGTTCATTCTAGAATGCCTGGATATTACACCCGTCCTGGGGCTCTTAGACACTAAGTCAATAGCCCCAAAATCCCTGAACACACATGATAATAATAATAATAATAATAATAATAGGGAAGTGGGGAATATGGAGAAAGGAAGAGTACCCCTGAATAGAATCCAATTTATAGCTCAAAAGCAGGTACTCGGGATGGGAACGATTAAGGAAATAGGGAGAAAGAGAAGTAGAGGAGAAGAACAAAAGAGAGGGGCAGACCTTCTCGCGATATTCAAGATGGAACTCTATTGCAGGATATCCACGACTGATGACTCCCTTTTCTGTAATCTATATTTTATGATAAAAGCTTGGAATTTATTTATAATTGTACTCATAATCAATGCAAGTTCCTTTTTTATTAAAATCCTATCTGATGAATCTTTTTTTTTAGTTCCAAATATCAAATGATTGATATTTTACAAAAAATGAAGAAGGCAAGTGGTTGAGGCTTGTTGTTGACCAACTGTTCTGGGACGGTGCCGCATGCAACGTTACTGGCGTGTGCGGTTACCTCAGGGGATCCTCAGGGTCTTGGTAGGCCAGGATTGCGGCCTTGCAGAGGGCAGTCCTTGTCTGCTCAATTGCTTTTTGTTCAGGAGGACCCCACTGTAGGAAATAAATTAAGGAGTAAAAATATGACAAGGTTTAATTAACCTAATCTTGCTTTATTCTGTGGAGAATTTTTTTATGTTCTGAGTGAGAACTTAGTCCGGGAAAGTCTCCTTATGACAGTTACATAAAGTTCAACAGGGGAGGATAATGAGCACCTACTCTCGGTGCACAAACGCCCTGCCAATACTTTACTGTCACAAGTTACTAACCTTCACTCTTAAATACAAAAGGGGGAAATTTACTGTCCAGAGGCCGGAGAACTCCACACGTAGAATATATAAGTAATTTATGGCTTACTCTAGCTTTGTCAGGTCTATAGTCATCTCATTCTCAGGCTCTGTTCCGACTCCGTCCAAGCTACCCCAATGAGATGCTGGACAGGCATTTTACGTTAATGTAATTAGACAAAATCCAAAATGGGAGCAGTGATGTAAAGTAGTTTAAAAGTTTAAAGATAAGAATCTTTACCTTCGAAGCAAATATATTAATGCAAAGTTCCTCGTTGTTACCACCTATAGACTTACTTAGGTTTACTCTTCAAATATTCCCAGTTTAAACATTAAATAAATGAGGGAGCAAAAATACTAAAGAGGTTTAATTAACCTAATATTGATTTATTACACAAATTTACATCAAAAGAAAAGGACATCTTAACAAAGACAAAAATATCAAAAGAAATGCAAATTGAAATAATGAAAAATGGTTTAGACACGTGGTCTACAATAATTAATAATCAAAATGGGGTCGGACACGTGGCCCATGTGACCCAGAGACTGTGCTAGTCTCCAAGCAAGAAATAATAACAGAAAAATATTTACACACAATCCCACCGCACACAGTACGAATAGTGTAAAAGCCAGTTTTCCCATCAAGTTAAAATTAGTCTAAGCTAAACTAAAAAATGGGGGAATAATAATGGCCAATATTTTAGTACCTGCACTCTTTTGATGATCAGTCCTATGCCCGCGATGGCTGTTGACCTGGTTGCACTTTGCACTCTTGCCTGGCTCACCCCAAGAATCCTCATTTGCGGCAATAGGCTCCCAGGTTCCACTCCTTCACTGTCTCCAGCCGGCAGCCACAGGACTCCTTGGTGAGTCACGTTTTGGGAGAGAGGGAGAGCCAGAGGTGCACAGGTTCACTGACCAGGCAGGTCAGTAGGCCAGGGCGGCTTCTCATCGAATGGGCCTACACTAAGGTCGAGGAGATCACCTGGCTTCACCTTGCCAAACAAGTGACAGTCATGATGCGCGCGGTAATCCATTGGGGGTGCCATATCGGGACTTCAGGACAGGGCAATATATTGTTGCAAGGAGTGCAGAGTGGGCAGGATTTTGTACTAAATACTTTAGAGAAATCTTGCTGCTCTAAGGGAGTTTATATATTCAACAATCCTACCTATTCTGGCTTGCTAAAAATTAATAGTTTAAATGATTAATCAGCAATGGACTGGTGCGATGGGCATACATCTTAAAATTAACAAACCTTAATTGGTATTGAGGAATATAAGATGCATTAATTCAGCAGTATTGAAATTTATATTTAAAAATCAGTTTAGGAAATTAATCTCGACCCATGTAGTTGAGGAAAGAACCAACATACGCCGGGGTTACTAAGGCCCTCTGTTGTGCGTATCTACGCTGTGACGTCACGAGCATGGCGTGCGCCACTGTCAACAAGTTTTAGTTTAGAATAGTTCTCCCTATGATTTGTTAAATAAAACTGAATGTAGGAGAGAACGTTTGAGGGGTAGCTACAGTATTAGTAGAAGAGAGTTAAAAATAAGATTGGAAGAAGAGTGAAGAAAATTCTTCACATATTCCACAAATTTACATTAAAAGAAATGGACATCTGAACATCAAACACAAAATGTGATTAAAAGAAATGCAAAAATATAATATAAAAATATGGTTGATTAGACTCGTGATCTTTTACAATGGTTAATAATTGAAAAGGAGGTCGAACATGTAGCCCATGTGAACCAGAGATTCGGCTAGTCTCGAAAGCAAATTATGTGAAAACAGTACACACAATCCCACCGCAAACAGCCCGAGATATGTAATAGCCAGTTAATCGTAAATTAAGTAAAATTTAATCTAAGCTAGAAAATGGAGAGAAACTAAGTGGCCACGTATTTTTACCTGCACTCCTCACATAAGCTAGCCCTTGTCCTCCAATGGCTGTTGACCGAATAGTTGCAGTTTGAACAATGCACCCTTGAATGGCCCACCAGTGGAATCCTCACTTTTGGCAAATAGTGTTTACCAGGCTCGGGTTCTGCCTTATCTTCACTTTTTAGGTCCTGGTGTGAGTCGAGTTTGGGGAATCTGGGGGGGAGGGGTAGCCAGAGGCGCACAGATTCACTGACCAGGACGGTCATCCGGTTACAACTACTGCTTCTGAACAAATGGGGTAACGCTAGGGTCGTGTACGTTCACCTTTCTTCCTCTTTCAAAACAGGTGAGCGTCGTGGTACAGAGTAACCCAGTGGAGATGCCACATTGGGACTTTAGGAATGGGCAATATATTGTTGTAAGGAGTGTATAGGAGGCAGGATTTTGCATAAAATACTTTAGAGAAATCTTGCTTCTCTAAGGGAGTTTATATATACAAATGATCCTACCTATCAATGATCAATTAGCAATGGGCTGGTGCTATGGGCATACATCTTATAATAAAAAAACCTTAATTAGTATTGAGAAATAAATGGTGCTTTTAACTCAGCAGTGAAAAAATTATTTTCAAAACCAGTTTAATATTTTATCTCGACACACATAGTTTGAGGATAGAACCACCTTACACCAGCTAAGGCTTTTTTTGGTGCATATCTATGCTGTGACGTCACGAGCATGGCGTACGCTATTGTCAACTAGTTTAGTTGATTTGAAATAGTTTTCCCAATGTTTCGGTAAGGAAAACCTAATGTAGGAGAGAACCTGTAAGGGGTAGCTACAGTACTAAGAGAGAACCTAAAATACAAAAGGAAGAAGAAGAGTGAAGAAAAACTTTTCACACACTTGTTCCATACAGGATGCTATCTTGTTTACCCTGGTGATCACAATCAAGTCTCTCAAGAAGTCTAATTACATACTTAAGAGGTGAGAAATAGCTGGCTTATGCAAACTCTCAGCAAACCCCCAGGTGAAAGGTTAGCTTTAACCTTTAATGCCATCAGCTAATGAGACTGCTGCCAGGATCTCCTAGTACTCCAAAGAGCCAGAGCACATTCGCAATAGAAACATAACAATGCTTATGAACTTCCTGGATAGATAAACTACAAGGCTATGAGAATCGGCTGCACTAGTTACTTTATTTGAAGAAAACCCCAAAAGATCGACTGATGTAGAGGGAAAAAATGGCAAGCATGCCTCCAAAGTAATAGGCTAATTTCCACTTAGGTGCCCAAGGGAACCAAGAGGTAGCATAAAAACTGTACCAGCATTAGAGCACTGACCAAATCAGGCAATTGGTCACGAATAAACTGCTTCCTATAAGTGAGGCTGAAACATTGAATCAACAACACTCGCAAGGACAATTTTTGCGCATGTCATCCAACATATTGACTAACACCGACACAATTTATTTCTTCTCCTGGGGATTTAGAATCAAAAGATTTCTGAGAAGTTTAAGTATAAGTCAGAAAAGGTAAGTCCCTGGTAATAGTTGCTGACCTTGAACCAACCTAAAGAGGAATGGAGACTTGAAGCTAATCAAGTCACCAAGTCAAGAAAAAATCCCAGAGAAACAATCGTCAACAGGAGAAAATCACAGGAGTAAAAGTTCTTGTTAATCAAGTCACCAAGTCAAGGAAAAAAATCCCTAAGAAAATTCCCAAGCGTAAAGTTTCTATTTGCCCTAGTCAGTGAATGAGGAAGGAGATATTTGTTTCCAACGATGGCAAGTATCAAAGTGAAGAAGGTACAAGTAAGAGTGGTGTGGTGCATCCCCTTGCCACCACTATTAAAAACCAAAAGGGTTGTTTATACCTCACTATACCTATATCTCATGATAAAGAGCGAAAGGTTTGTATTCTTATAGGGAATTATTCTACTCCATTCTTTTCTAAATCAATAACAAGTTTATATAGCAAAGATCTAATTTCATCACAATGATTCATGGATGTCAACTGTAGACAAAGATAATGGTAATCTACTATAGATGACCGATATATTGAGAAAGTAGAACACCTGGAGCATCAATGCTGCCAAGATTCATATGATAAAATTTGCCTTAAATATCCTTCCACAAATTAGTCCGTATAATACACAACACAGGCCATAGTAGCTCCCTAAGCTACCCACATAGTAATAGTAATGGTAAAAACACATCAATATACAAACACCACTACTTCAACCATTTTATGCTAAACAAGTTCCAGTGCTACATTCTGAGCTTCAAAGAACTTAAACATAAAGAGATGCCTTTTAGCTTTAGCCCATGCCTTGGAATTTTGCAAATTTCTGGTAATAGCTCTGTTATACTATAGCAAAATATTGATCACTAATGAGGAAGGAATTACACTAAGCTTTTAAACATTTCATATTATATAATTGCATCTTTCTAACTTACACGAGGTTTGTAGAATACTGGACACAAGTCAGCTCAGGCATACAATTATGTAAGTTAAATTTCACTTAAATAAATAGGAGAGATATGACCTGAACTAAGGTAGCCCGTCACTATATATCAACTAATTTGGTGTTTGGTATCTTTGCGAAGGAAGTGGTTCCCCTGTATAACTTATCTCTACTTAGAGGATTTGAGAGGTTTCATCCGCCATTCTACAAACTACCCAAACTTCATAATTGACAGGCCAGTAACACTTATTTTGATATTCTTAACCTAATTATTGTATCACACAGTCACTGCATTTGTAGCCTAAATTATAGATAGATTTTTAGATATACAAACAACAAAACTGACTGGGTAACTCAGTAAAAAGAAATAATGGGAATTATATGTATTATCACTAACTTCTAATCTCAATACTGTTGCTGTATTATTACTTAGTTTGATTGATCAATCAATCAGTCAATCTTTATGGAAGTTTACATAAAATAATCCTTCCTAAGAAAGTGATATTTTCCTTGTTTTTTTCTGAACTATTTTGATGAAGGTGACGATTGGAAACCCATATTAGCAAATTGCTATTAAGGCTTCTAATTGAAATTGTCCTCTTCTGCATCATTGCTGAAATTAAAGGGATATTTACTAAACTGACCTAGATAGCAGTCATTAATTACCAGGATATGGGTAACTACCCAAAACCACTAAGTTAATATATATCCCATTGATTTACAAATAACTCTTCTTAGAAAATGTCATCACTTATGTTGGGTTCAATTACAAGGCGAAAATTAAGTAAACTATTAGATAACACAAAAATTAAGCTTTTATAGATAAGGTGTTAGGAAGAAACTTAATTGGAAATAATTTAAATTTTTTAATTTTATATTCTTAATTGCATAGTAAAAACGTAAATATTTACCAAAAAATATCCTGGTTCTCTGCAGTTCCTCAAATTGAAGACTTAAAAAGAAAATGGATTTTGAAATAGGAAAAATCTATTTTTGGTTGTGATAGCCATGTCGTCGTAATGGAAGGTCCTTCCGACAGCTTCCTACTGTATAACATTTCTGTGAATGATATCACAAAAAATTACCATCAGGTATCACGGGGTTCTAATCCCCGGAACGACTACCCTAATATATCGTGTATAATCAGGGACTTATCCGTATATAACCATAGATATTTGCATCCCTAACAGACTTAACCCAGTCAAGGAATCTAGGGAGAAGGATAGGTGAGGAGCCGTTACATATCCTCTCCCTTCATCGTGCTGTTTGTCACTGATGACGCCATTCCACATAGCAGAGCATCTACTGTGAAAAGAGGAATCCGACGAGGCATCAGGGAGGGACAACGTAACGGGTGGGCCATCAGGGTGACATGGCTATCTCACCCAAAAATAGATTTTTCCTACGTCAAAATCCGTCTTTTGGGTTCATGGCATGTTGTCCTGATGGAAGTGTACCAGAGAATTACCTATGACTTGGTAGGATGCCTCAAAGAGAGATGTCCCAATATTGAAATGCACTTACAGGATTACTCCGTTAAGACATAGGTATCACTCTCCACTATATATCCCAGAACAGTTCGGATGCAGTATTGCCAAGTATGATGCACTGACAAGGAGGCAATAAGGACCAAACGACCGCCCACCGCAATTGTAAAATCACCTGAGTTTATTGTCGGGGAACACTAAGGAGCCCAAAACTGAAGGAGGCATCGTAGGTAAGGAGTATGAAACCAATACCTGCCAGGAGAAATCCAATTATTTTCAGGAAGGATAATATTGAGGTGGCACACTAAAATATTGCTGCTAAGGTAATTATCAGCATAATAGTAGGGCATAAAACAAAAGGCATGTAACAGTTTACAGACTTCTATTCAAAAGAATTGGTGAAAAGATTAACAAGCCATCATCATTAACCACATATGGAAAATATTTGTACAAAGTAAATTCATCCCATCGATACCCAGACATAAGGTAACATCAGGGGACAAAAACACGACATAAGAAACCGTAGGGAACTTATGACAAGATAAACATGATCAATAGATACATGATCACACATGTACATAAAAGGGTAATCACCCGAACAAAATGAGATATAGCTTAACTAACATTTAGACAGTTAGGCTGTAGCACCGAAGGAACAAACATCGCGTCGGAAAGAGACATGTGAACCTGAAAAGATGATTAATTGCACTTTTCCCTTATTCCCTGAAGCAAAAACCAACTGTTTACTCATTACTAATAACAAGCTGTAGGAGTGCCCTAGGACACACTGTGGGCTACGTTGTTGCAGCGAGTTTGATTACACTTCCGCAGCCACCACAAAATGGGGTATCTCCTCCAATTGCTTCAGGTAGTGCCTGAAGAAAACACAAGTGGACTTCCAACCAGTATATGCCTGCAGTCCCTCAAAAAACATATACTGGAAAAAGTTCAGGTAGTAAGCTAATTTCCTAGGGTCGTGACCCTATGGCATATTAGCCGGGTCCGCTCTTTGTATAAAGTAAGTAATTTTTGCTCTTAACTGTTTCAGAGGCAAATCAGACCCCACTGTTTCCCCTTTAATCAATTAACCACCCTCAAAACTGTACTGTTCATAGTAAACACACTAATAAACACTACACTGGACACAGGGAAGGATCACACGGTAGGGGAACTATTTTCCATGGACCCCAACATTTAGAGGGAAGTTCATTCTTAGCTAGAAAGCGGGATCAGGGTACAAATTTACTTCACCTTTATCCAAAATTTCAATGTGGCACTCGCCTCTAGAAAGCGCCAAAATCTCACTAACATGAGCACCGGAAGCCATTTTAATAAAAAAGATGACTTTCTAAGTGAGATCACAAATTGAAGCCATTTGATTGTTTATGTCCTTAGCAAATTGCAAAACTTTGTCAAAAGGTAAAGATATCAGCTACGATGGAACCGACGGCCATAGCCTTGCACAAGCCCTCGGAATTTTGTTGAAGATATCCGAGTTAAAGTCGATATCAAAGGCGTATAATATAGGTCTAGTGAGGGCTGATTTGTACAACGAAATAGTGGAGGAACATACAAAGCAATCAGGAAACCTGAAAAAAAAATCCATAGTAATTGACCCTGGAATCTTGTCTCTGACGTATTTGACCCATTTCTTCTATGACGCTTCACACTGAGTCATGGTGGTAGAAGACTTATAGTTTTCTGCAAATTCCAACTTATCACGAATTTGGAACTTCTTTTCTAGGGCTAGGGCGAAAAAATCATGAGATGAAGATTGTTTGTTCTCCATGATGAAGCGTAGACAATCTCCTGCTGTACCTCTTAGGATAGAATCGGGTTGGCAACGTCACCAACTTGGGGCTCAATTCCGTGACCATGGGAAACCAGTTGCTCTGGCCACAGAGGAGCCACCAGAGCCGCCGTCGTTTTGCAAGATCAAAGCTTGTCCAGAACCTTCATGAGGAGGTTGAACGGTGAGAACAGGTAAATCTTCGTCCAACGATTCCTATCTAGGGACATCACGTCCATTCCCACTGCTCTTTGATCCACGTTCGGTGCTACATAGCAGGGAAGTTTCTTGTTGAGACTCGTCACAAACAGATCCACTTGAAGTCCAGGGACTTGATCCTGAACAAAATAGAATGATTTTTCGTTGAGAGACCATTCCATCTCTAGAGGTTTTGTCCGAGAGAGAGAATGCGCCATCACATTTCTTACTCCCTGAAGGTTACTTGCTGACAGGTGCCAACCTTTCCTCTGAGCCAACGTAAAGACGGCTATCATTATGGGGTTTATTTGGGGAAATGTCGACCCTTGTCTGTTGATGCAATGGACTATCTCCTAGCTTTCGAGGACTAGACGGATAGGAATGTTCTCCTTCAAGTGTAATTTCCTGAGGGACAAGAAGACTGCCATGGCCTCCAGAATGTTGATGTGGAATTTCTGAGACCAACGGCCTTGCCCATTCCTGAGCGTGGTTTGATACCCCCAACCATCCAATGATACGTCCGTATGAAGTGTCACTACTGGAGGAAGAAAGCACAACGGCACCGTCTGTGAACAACTTTTGCCAGTGGACCATGGTCGAAGTTGCTTGCGCAGTAAAACCGGAGTCTGCTTCTGATGATCACAAAGAGCTTTGGGGCTCTCCTTTTCCAAAATCTGCTTGCATCCTTGAGTCATACTTTGAGGACTAAGTTCGTTATTTGGACGCATTTTAAAGTTCCTAGAACATCCTCCTGGCAGCGCCTAGTGATCGTCCCAGACTTGATCAGGGACCTGACTGACCTCGCTATTTCCTTTCTCTTGGAGAGAGGAATAGATAGGGAGTGAGACTTGAGGCTCCAACGAATCCCCAACCAATGGAAGTATTGTCCTAGGGCCAGTCTTGATTTCTTGAAGTTGATCTGAAATCCGAGGGACTGAGGGAACCATACAACTCGATTGGCTGCTTCCGAGCACTCCAGTGCCGAGGGAGCCCACACTAGCCAGTCGTCCAGGTACGCCGCTACTTGAAGGCCTTTCTCCCGAAGTTGTTGTGGTACTGAGTCAGTATGTTTCGTGAAAATCCTCTGATCTATATTGAGCCCGAATGGCATTGATCTGAATACATAACCCTTTCTCTCCAGTCCGAGACCAAGGTAAGGGGAGAAGCGTCGACTTATCGGAAGATGCCAATAAAGGTTGTTAAGATCTATAGAGACAGTGTAAGCCTCGAGAGGTAATAAGGTCCGTATTTGCGAAATAGTCAGCATCCGGAACCTGTCGCACTGAACGAAAAGATTTAAAAGTCAAGAATAGTTCAAGGTATGCTCGAATCTCTCTTTGGCATGCAAAAGAGATGACCTTGTGATCTCATAGATCACTTGCAATGTATAACTCTTCTCTTCAGGTCTTGTACATACTGTTCCAGATGAGGTGTTGTTTTCTGGAAGAGTCTCCTGAGTTTTAATGGCCTTGGTTTCCACTTCCAACCCAAGTCGTTGGAAATAACGCTTTGTGCCCAAGGACTGAAGGACAAATGGTCCTAAAATAAGGCCAGCCGTTCCCATAACGGGAGACCTTCATTGTTTTGGTTGGGGACGTGAACCTCTTCCTCCTCTGCCGTCTCGATGTCTACAACCCCTGGACTTGTCTCCTCTGTCAGAGCGGCCTCTGCCCCCTTTTTCTTTCATGGGAGATCAAAAGGAAGACAGCCCTTGCTCATGCATAGGGTTGAAGGCCGGGAACTGTGTTACCACTTACTAGGGGCACAGCGTAGAGAGTCTGAGGGATCGCGGCAGGGGAAGGAGCAAATGACTTACGAGGAGAAGTCGGTTTGCGAGACCTCTTGGGTTGTGGGCCTGCCCCAATGGTGAACTTCCTCTTCAAGGAGATCACACACTTCTGGGAAAGGCTCTTGTTCTCTGCAACAGCCTTATCGGTGACTTCCTTCACCAACTTCTAAGGAAACAGGTCTTTTCCCCAGATACTAGAGTCGATGAAATGTTTCGGCTTGTGGCGTATGGTAGCTGTGGCAAGTGCCTGCTCTCTACAGGCTCTTAAGGCCTGAAAGAGAGCAAAAAGATTCTTCATAAGGTGGTGAGATGAGCCTTCATCAATAAGGAAAAGACTGGGGCATCTGTAAAATTCACGATCATCATTTTCACGAAGCACTGCAGAGACATCGACGCTGACAACCTTTCCAGCTCAGCCTTAAGAATGTGTTCGAGAATCCTGGGCAGCTTCTCATTAAACTGGTGGTCGGCCGTATCCTTATCTAGTTCACCCTGAATAAATGTAAACTGGACATTGGTCCAGTGGTTGGCCTCATGTGGTAAGATAAGTGAGATCGGTTTGTACTCTTCCAAAGCTAGGAGAGGCTTACTCTCATGGATGGTTTTCCCCACTGTCGTGTAGCCCTTCGAGGCAAAGGGGAAAACCATTTTGTCTGGAGCCATGAAGGTGGCCAACCTCGTACCGGAGGTGACAATCTGTGTATTGATACACCCTTGTCTTCATCTCTTTCTCTACCTAGAGTTGGGCCATTGTGTGTCCCAGGAGGATCGTTTCCTTAGGGAAGGAATCATCCCTCAACGGAATCCCCTCGGCTATCCTCACATGGATAAGAATAAAGGGGTAGGCATCAATGTTAGGGTGAAAGTCCAGATGTGCCACCAGTCTGGAACCCAGGCCTTCGCTAATGAGGAGGATACCCTTGGAGAGCACGCTCTACCCAGCATACCTCCAAAGATTCTGCTGCGTGCAATAAGGTAGCTAGGAGGGAAACACCTTATCCCTAGTCGGCTCCTCTTGCTTCTTCAAGTCATGGATCTCTTCACGTGAGGCCTTGAACATCATCAGCTGGTATCGCTGATTCCCCTCCATGAAGGCTTTCATGCGAGCCATAAGTACTGGATCAATTGTAGCACCCGAGGTACTCTTGAACTGAGGAGCTCCATGAGCCCAGCAGGTGATGGTTGGGAGATAGAGGCAGGAACAGCTCCCATCACGGAAGAGGTAGTCGTCAACGTAGACAGGGAGACCATTGTCGTAGTGGGGCTAAAGTGGTAGATACCACTGAATCTATGATGATCCCCAAACTTGCACCATCCACCTCCTGCAGTTAAGAGTCATCCACCTAAGGGAGGGGTTCTTCATCAGACTCCACCGTGGAAAGGTGAGCCGATTCCTTACTCGGCAAGAGAGAGGAGACTGTAGACATACTCTTGTAGTCTACGCTTATCGCACCTAATGCTTCGTCAGCCTGTAGCTGGACCGTTGGGAGGGGTTTGGGCTTAAGATAGCCCAAAACCCAATCATGTGCCACCTTGTGAAAGAGGATACCCTTCCACTCGTTAGAGGGGAAGTAAGGGGCTTCCGGATCCGAGTTCTTCTTGAACCCTCTAACCCTCTAACCCATTGATGGAAGAACACAGGGTTGTTATCGGAAGTATCCTTCGAGACCCATCCGGAGTGAAGTAGGGCCTTACAAACACTGCAATCCTGATGGTCCCAGTACGAGTCTGGGCCCTTCATCCTCCGACACTTTGCATGTGTGCAGCAAGTATCATGACAGCAAGGATACCTCACGGTCATGGCACAAATCTGCACTCTACAGTGCATCTCCGTCATAGGCACCATCTGTAAGGAGAAAAAAAGTTTAAATGAGAACTGGGTCCTTTGACAGTCACCAAAAGCTGAAAGAAAATGGTTATTAACATTCTATGCCGAGAATTGAGGGAATAGTAATCCCCAAATTATGTGTAAATGCAGTAGGGGAGAAAGGAGGAGATAAAGTACAAAATGTCCATTCCCCTATTGAAGGACGTTAGAATTTAATAAATAGCCTCCTTAGAGTCAGCTGCTATAGGCTCAAAGAGGGTGGATGGGTTTGCTCATGGAAAGATTCATCGCTTCTATATCTCCACAGAGAAATGACCACTTAGAAGGCAACGGTACGAGTAAGCCTAATAGTTTAAGCAATTGACGCATCGATTAATGAGCAAGAGTCTATAGCAACACTAGGGCTATAATTATAGGTTGATAAACTCGATTAGGGAAGACTCGGGAGTGAGAACTAGCCTATAGAGTTATAACCCATCTATCCAATCCACACCCTCAGAGGGGATTAGGCAAATAGATAGAAAACTAATAACCATATGTAGTGGTTATTTCCATGCTGGGCCCAGAACCCCTTCCATAAAAAGGAGTTCCCAGGCCCAGCGTACATAAAAAAGTTCAAAAGTTGAAGGAGTAAGGCCTTTATGTTGATCAGTAGTTGAATCCACATACAGTCAGTAGAGAACCCACCTTTGGTTAGGTAATGCAGTCTCAGATGAAGAGGACAGAAAAGCATGTGCCCTATGGGTACCGGCGTTGCCGGAAGCACCGGCAGTGCCAGGGGGTAACTGCATGGCCTCCAGTGTCCTATGTGTCCTAAGGCACTGGTACAGACATCCCTTCCCATAGACTAGTACTAGCCCGGTCCCCAGTAACAGCAATGCAGTCTGGGGCAATGGTGCCTAGGGGCGGCGGAGATAGCTGGCAAGGGTATACGTAGAAAACATCTTGCCATAGGTGATAGCAGTGTCGCCAGTGGCGGCACTGCTGTAAGCAGTAATATATCACAGGTACAGGTACTATAGGAGAGTATAACGTATCGATAGTTGGCGGCAAGGCCGTTAGGTACCCGCATTGCTTTCAGTCTGAGAGCTTACCCCTTCCGGAAAAAGCATGCTGGTGGCCATGGAGGGTCAGATCAAGATGGAACCAACTCCTAAGAACAACAAATGGAAATGCACAGAAGCATAATGATAAAATTCATGCAATGTCAGTCCCGGAAAGGCTAGGATAAAAAAGAGATTTGATGACATGGAGTAGCTATACCCCTGCACCATATGAGCATTCCCTAAGCCATCCCCAGAACACAGGCGATGTCAAGAATGTCATGCTCAGAAAGAAATCTGGGTTCAATCCGAGTGTTATCCCAACAAGGGAGAGTTTCTAGACAGAGACACTCCAAGCCGCCGCACCCTGATTCCCAGGAAAGGTTAGAAAGACTAAAACAAATGGTATGCCGTCAGAAATGGCAAAGCCAGTGAAGTATATATGGAATGTTGTAGTTCGATCGAGAAATCCTAGAGGCTGGGAGGTAACGGCAGTGCAGGTAAGTCGGCTCACTGACATGTTGAGATCACCCTTCGCAAAGAGAAATTCCAAAGGACTGCACAGTCCTAACATGGGATATCCCGAGCGAACAGCAAGTTGCTCGAGAAATCTCAGTGGCTAGGAGGTAACGGTAGTGCTGGTAAATTGGCGCACCAACAAGTTGAGACCACCCATCGCAAAGGGAAGCTCCAATGGACTGCACAGTCCAAGCATGAGAGATCATGACCGAATGCAACCTGGCGGGCCAACGGATTTGTTGACGCTACTAGGCTAAGCGTAATTGGTTGAAAGACCTGGGGATCGAAGGCAGGTGGGCAAAGGGCTCAGTAAACTAGTATAACCGAGGTGAAAAACCTTCTAAGGGTGAAACGGTTCCTCCCACAACTCCAGTAAGAAAGACCTGATCGACATCGGGGAACCTGACTTCAACTAAAACTTACCACTCTCTAAGCTGGCCTAGCCGGGACTAACACGCACTAAAACTTAAAGCTTAAAACACATTATTGTATGGTAAATGTATTCACAAAAAAGACCCCAAGGCATCGTAATGCTAAAAAACGGATTGGAGCGAAGTGAAAAATCTATTTTTGGGTGAAAGAGCCATGTCGTTCTGATGGAAGTTCCTTCATAAGTAGCTTCCTAGGTTAAATGTGACTACCGTGATATATCCCAGAGAATATACCAAAGGTATCCAGAATTCTAACTCCTGGAGCGAGTATCCCTGAAAGATTCACAAAGGGATATCGCGTAAGGACGTATCTTGAAACATCTCAGAGCTATTTACACCCCAAATAGCAATTTTCACTTCGAGAGGGAAAAGTGGCAAGAAAATAGGAGAGTCGTTAAAAAGGTAAACAATCGATTAGCCTAATGTACTGTAATAGTTCGCCCAATCGCCACCGCGAGGCACCACCTAAGCCATTCTTTGTAGCTTCGTAGGTGTTGCAGATACAGTACCAAAGGGAAGGATTCATATCCTTTTACTGAAGGAGGATGGGTCCATCCTGACGACATGGCTCTTTCACCCAAAAATAGATTTTTCACTTCTCTCAAAATCCGTTTTTTGGGCTTAGGCCATGTCGTGCTGATGGAAGTTTACCAGAGCATTAATGTATCTGTGGATTCATAATAGTGCTGTTATCTCGAATTAACTATTTCCTATCTGGTCATCAAGACCAAAGACACTTGATGTTACCGTAATACATTAATCAACTGAGCATACCAAATGCCAGCTCTTCCTGCCCCCTACAGGGAAAAGTCTATATAGACTCTAGGAAAAAACACGAAAATTGTGAGTTCCAAGAATAATTAGTAAGCAGAAGTATATTGTGTCCTTATATACGTAAAGCATAATTTGTACTAATAGGCAATGAATAGAATACTGTACCTCCCAGGTCCTGATCTAGACAGATAGGTTCATGTTCACGTAGGGATCATAAAACAGTAAAATAGACATGGTACAACCAAACTTACCTGTTTGCAAAAGAGAAGACATTAGTCTTACAAAGTCCTAAGAGGATCAAAGATTCTCTGATATACATGATCTATAAAATCTTGAGGCGAAAGAGACGCAAAGATTCCTTCTAATGTTTATTTACAAGAAACACAGAAATCATGATTAGAATTAATATATATATGCTAAACATATTGCATAAAAAAGCATAACAGTAATAACAAAATAAATAAGTTTCATCTAAAAGAGAAACAAAAGCCACTCAAAGAAATAAAGTATTTCACTGCATAATGTTATTACCAGGAACACTAGCATATAAAATGCTGGCACTTGCATCAAATTATCATGCTTGAGGTCACCTAGTTAGATAAAACAGTTCATAGTGTCTCTAACAACACAATACTTATCATGATATACCTGAGTCTATCATGTACACCCTTCACTAAAAGTCCCTATTAGTGCACTGTCCTTCGCAGTAATCAAGCAGCAGGTTTTACTACACTACCTGCAGCTACCACATGAAACTTGATTTCCTGTAATTGCTTCACATAGTGCTTAAAGAATACCCTGGAAGACTTCCAACCAGTATAGGCACGCAGGTTTTCAAACGACATGGTCTGAAAGAGGTTTAGAGACGAGGCAACTTTTTTCGGATCATGACCTGCTGATGTACTGTCAGGATCCGCTCTGCGAACAAAGTAGGTGAATTTCGCCCTTATCTGTTTCAAAGATAACGTCGAACCAGAAGTCTCTCCCCTGAAAAGCTGACCTGCCTTAAAGTCTGAAGTTCTACGAAGATAGACCTTTAGGCATTCCACTGGGCAGAGGGATGCTTCTTCCTTCAGAGGGCAGATTCTCCAGGGACCCTATCTCTTTGCGGGTAGCTCGTTCTTGGCGAGAAACGACGGATCCGGAAAGAGATTTAAATGTCCGTTCGTTGTAAACTTAATGTGGCCATCATCCCTCGAGAGGGCCACTATTTCACTAACTCTGGCTCCTGAGGCTAGTGCAAAAAGAAATATCACCTTCTGAGTCAAATCTTTCAGCGAACAATCTTCATTGTTCAAAGTTCAAGCCAGATGAAGAACCTTATCCAAAGACCATGAAATGGGATTTGGAGGAGCTGCAGGTCGAAGTTTAGCGCAGGCTTTTGGAATCTTGTTGAAGATTTCATTAGAAAAGTCCACCTGGAAGGCGTATAGAATCGGCCTAGCCAATGAAGATTTACAAGTAGTAATTGTATTAGCTGCTAATCCTTGTCCGTGAAGATGGATGAAGAAGGACAAACAGAAGTCCGTAGAAATCTCTTGCGGTTTCTTCGCCTTAACAAAGGCTACCCATTTCTTCCAGGAAGACTCGTATTGTCTTCTTTTAGACTTTGACTTATATTCTTCTAAGAAGTTAATACTGTCTGCAGAAATCCTGAACCTTTTCTTAACCGCTAGTGTGAGGAAATCATGAGATGAAGGTTCTGGGTTTTCTCTGATGAAGCGTAGACAGTCGATTTCTGCACTTGCCGAGATAGAACTGGTTCCGACAACGGGATCAGCTTCAGGCGTAGTTCTGTTATCAGAGGGAACCAGAAACTGCCTGGCCACTTGTGGGCCACTATCGCTGTCCTCCCCCGAAAGGATCTCAATTTGTCGAGGGCTTTCAACAACAGGTTGGTTGGTGGGAACAAGTAAA